>NC_084565.2:30140000-30210000 GCF_033978685.3 Nerophis lumbriciformis | reverse complement strand
AAAAAACATGAAGGCTATTTCATTCCTACAAGCCTGCAGTCTTGTAGGGATGAAATAGCCTCTGGGTTTTTCCCTGACCTAACGTATATATGTGTATATGTATACAAGTATTATACAACCATTGTTCAAAGGTAGTTAAAATAAACCATGTTCACACAGACCTAAAAAATCATTGCAACACATACTTTGATTGATTGATTGATTGATTGAGACTTTTATTAGTAGATTGCACAGTACAGTACATATTCCGTACAATTGACCACTAAATGGTAACACTCGAATAAGTTTTTCAACTTGTTTAATGGTATAAATATATACTAACAGTATCAGCATAATACAGTCATCACACTATTTGGCGATATCACTTTATAAACTTCACACACAAGCTTAGGATCCTCTCAAACACTCATTAATATACTTCTATAGTCATGCTGTACAACTAGGATTTGAATGAAGACAAAAAGACAATGTTTGGGTATTATTTTGTCAAAAGTGTTACCTGATGGTAAACAACGGGTTAATGTAGTGTAAATGGGTTATACTTGTATAGCGCTTTTCTACCTTCAAGGTACTTAAAGGTAGAGCTTTGACACTGTTTCCACATTCACCCATTCATACACACATTCACACACTGATGATGGGAGCTTCCATGCAAGGCTCTAACCACGACCTATCAGGAGCAAGGATAAAGTGTCTTGCTCAAGGACACAACGGACATGACTCGGATGGCGGAAGCTCGGGATTGAACCAGGAACCCGTCAGGTTGCACATATTTGTTGGCTCTACCAACCAAGGCACGGCTGTTAATATCTGGATACTTCCTGTTGTAATATGATTCTATCTACGCTTATATGTTAACATGTACTAAACACTTATTCTTCTGTTGTTTGGATACTTTACATTAGTTTTAGGCGATACAAGTATCGCTCTAATACCAAGTAGTTACAGGGGCAGACAAATGTATATGATTTTTTATTATATATCGTCTATATCCACCAAACCTTACTCTCAAGTCAAACAAAAGTATTTTTTGCCTCAGTCGACATGATTGGATTACCTCTACACATGTGCTTTTTCTTTGTTTTTTTGCGACTTATTTTAGAAGAAAGACCAGTGTGAAGAGAAGAAGAAGCAGTTCTGTGAAGGGGACATCAGGTAGAATTGTTTAGTTTCTATGTTATAGCGACAAGACTTAACTTCTTCTTACACTTGTGTGTGGACAGGTAGCATGCTGTAATTCAGCGTTGAAGACACGAGGCTGCTGGTGTTCAAAAGCAAGTAAGTAATAGAGGTGGCCGTAAAGATGTCATTTGTGGCCCTATTTGGGTCTTTAATATTACTCATGTAACACACTGACTGCAGCCTCGTGAGTGCAGTATGCACTGCAAGAAGTCAGTTTTCAAAAACAAGGGGAAAAAAATACAAACATTTGGGGTATTGTACATGAACTAAGCAAAATGATCTGCCAATAGAACAAGAAAATTCGGCTTGTCAAGACTTTCCAAAACAACAAAAATTAGCTAACCTCAATGAATCCCAAAATACCTTAAAATAAGTATATTCTCACTAATAACAAGTGCACTTTTCTTGATAGAAAAAGATAAAATGAGACCTTTTTTCTCAATATGTTGAAAAATATTCTTAAATTAAGTAAATTCTAGTGCCATTATCTTGACATAATGATATGCGTTCGGCATTGATTTTCTTGAAACCAGCAAAATTATACTAAAAACTAGTTTATTTGTGTTAATGGAAAGGCAACAAGGCAACCGCTTGTTACTCTCGGGGTCTCCTAGGCAAATCATATTGTCTAAAAATGCATTTTTCCATCCATAACATGACATCATCGCGCCAAGTGCATGCTCTTTCAGTCAATTAGTGCGCAAGGAATATATTAATAAAAAATTAAGATATTTTACTGCCCGGCCCCCAGCCAAAATTTCTGTTCAAAATAGTTTGAAATGTCACATGTTATATGTTTAAATATTAACTGTGTGTTTACTGTACTGTGCCAACTGTACTAATATATGAGTACGTATTTTCTATTGTTTCATTGAAAATAAAACAGCAAATTTGGCTGTCATCTGTTTTAATTATGAGACACAATTGTGTCAAAGTCATGCTTTTTTTTTTATTTCATGCTTGAAATAAGAAATGATTACTTTAAAAAAGTAGTTTTATACTTGTGAGTGTTGATGACACAGCTTTGCAACAGTTGATATTCTAGTTTCAAGCATGTTTTACTCAATATAGGTCATAAAATCTCAGCAACAAGCTGTAATATCTTACTGAGATCATTTAGGACCAAAACACTTAAAACAAGTAAAACACTCTAACATAAAATCTGCTTAGTGAGAAGAATTATCTTATCAGACTGAATACAAGCAAATATCACCCTTATTTGAGATATTTAACCTTACTTAGATTTCAGTTTTTGCAGTGTGCTCCTCGCCACATCGCGCTTAAAGGTTTGCGGTTTATTAAGGTACTAAGTGAGTGTTATTTCATGTCTTTCACATTCAAAAAGTCATACACAGTTTTTTTTTATGTCCTAGCTATGAAATTATTAAACTTATAATTAATAATTCCTACTTTGCAGAAATTCTTTTACACGGCCAGGCCCAGAACCAATTAACGGCGATAAACAAGGGTTTACTGTATTTTATTTTAATTATGGGAGCCCAAGTGTGTGCATAAAAGACAAAACCAACAAAAATGAACTTCAAGTATATTTATAATAAGAAATTAAAAAATAGTGTATCAATAACATTTTACAAGCTATGTAAAGATTTGTATTTACATTAAATATATTAATTGAGTATGAACAAACAAAAAAAATACATTGACAACTACAATTCAGTTCAATCCAATATGGTCAATACTTATGTGTTTATATTTCAGATAATGTCCAAAATGTATATGAACAGGTAAAACAATTGTTTAAAAAGACCAAAGGTGAAAGAAAAGTGCAGTAAAGCCATTCCAAAACTGCTATGCCGCTTTGGCATTAACTGAAAAAGTAAACAAAACACAATAAATGGGAATAATTTGGGAATATCTTTAGGGAAAAGGTTGGGCTACAATATAAACTTAAATACCGTAGTATATTTGTTTTAAAAAGACGGTGATAAATCTCTCATGAAGTGATGCTAAAGTAGCAATCATCTCTATGAGCCTCTGAATGGACTGCTGCTGAACCAAACTAAAACGTTTGCAAAAGACATGTTGACTCACCACTGAATAAAAGTTTAGCACAACACCTGCAAACATAATGATCAGCTGCTAATGTGACCCGTCACCACAAACACGTGGTTTGGCTCCCACTCATGGTGGTGTTCTAAAACAACCGCATAGAGTCTTTATGCCAGGGGACGGCCCTAGCGCTCCATACTTCATGGGATTGTCCTTTTCCTCTTAGGTCCGAAGGACACGACGTCCACAGTTTCCAAAAACAATTTGAAATGTGGACTCGTCAGACCACAGAACACTTTTCCACTTTGCATCAGTCCATCTTAGATGAGCTCGGGCCCAGCGAAGCCGACGGCATTTCTGGGTGTTGTTGATAAATGGCTTTGGCATGAAGCTGAAGTACAGGATGAACACGTCCACATGAGAATAGCACAAGGAGCGAAGATGCCCAAACTCTTACTGTTGCCAATGATAAATAATACATAAATTAACACTATTATCGAATAGAAGACTGAACGGCACTGCGGTTGAAAAAAGCACCAAAAAAAAGCACTACCAGTAAATGGTGAATGTGTCCTAAAGATGGCGCCATAGCACAAAAAATAAAACATCTTGTCAGAGTATTTGCTTGTTTTCTTTTTTTGTTGTTAGAAAACTTTCTATTATGGCCGTCAGCAAAGAAAAATCCATAAATTATCTGCGCCGTTTTATAAGCCGCAGAGAGTAAAGTGTAGGAAAAAAGTAGCCCCTTATAGTCCAGACTTTACGGTAACAACAATTCTATCATTAAAACCTATACTAGCACAATTTTTGACAGCACAAATGTTTAGGACAAGTTTGCAGATATTTGTACAAGGTGGGAGCCTTAGTGCAAACAATAATAATGTTTTTACAGGTGACCTAAAGTCGTCCATTTTCTCACTATAGTTTATCCTGGTGTGATCCCGCGGAGGTTCCTGTGGCAGACGTGACATATCGAGGTTGGCAGGTTTGTTTCCTCCCCCTTTTTCAGAGACACTCTTTGGTTGGCCCCCTCAGGCTGCGGCCCAGCACAAGGGTTTCTATTGTCACGGCCTAATCCAGGGGCTACACAGCTTTAGCAACATGGTGGAATAAAAGCCCATCAAACCACTACTTTATGGGTGAAAATCTTTCCTAATCCCTCGCTTTATCTAAACAAAAGGAGAGAAACAAGAGGATAGAAAGAAATTGTGCAGACGCGGGGCAACATGCAAAGAAGGAGTTTCACTGGAGAAGCTAACCATTTTTGACAGGCTTTCACTAAAGGATTGACAAAAAACGGACACCAGGATTCTCTTAAAAAAAGGTTCATTCAAGGTCTCTTTTTTTCTTCTCAAATTGAGCTTTAAGATGCTCAGAGGGATATGTTGAAATTAGCCAGATTAGAGCCCGAAAGCGGACTTGCAGGGGCAGAGGGGGCCACCTGTCAGATTTGGAACCCACCAGCCTGTGCTTTTCTCTGATGATGTAAACATGTGAGATCTTGAACTTTTGCCCAGGAAAAGAAAGCATGGGAATATCTTTTAGCGGAGGGATTCAACCAAAGATGCTAATTGTGAAAGCTATAAATCTAAATCAACATGTAGCGCCATTACTCTCTTCCATGTACGACGGAAAACTTCCATGACCTCGTTTAATGTTGACTGCCAATTCCAATTTCTGTCTTTTTCGCCTGTGTGGCTCCAAATCCCGAGTGTCGCACCTCAGACTCCATCTTCTTGCTTCCGCCTGTTAATAGTCCTCCACCGGAGGAGTCTAGCAGAAATTGGTTTGTTCTGGTTCAACAAGCCCATAAACTAGCATAGCTTGGAGGCTCTCAGGTGATAATTTATGACCTTTAAAGATCTTATACATCAAGACTACAAATGGACTTCAGCTGCAATGCTGTTTGTCCCCTACCGGCACAGTGCCCCCTGCTGGCGCGTGTGGACGCCCCCCTGGAATGGGGGTAATTAAGAGATAACAGGCTAGGGATGCTCATGAGTGATTAGTCATTCATTACATGAGCTTAGAAGGAGGAAAAGGAGGAAGTGCTTGAGTGGAAGAGGAGGGAGGGGTGTCACTGGAACGTTCGGAGAAATTGCCAATGGATTTTTATCCCCAGTAATTAACCATCACCTAGGGAAGGGGGCAACGCAAACCTACAGCATCGTCAGCCGGCTAAAAGACACCTTGTGAAGTTAAAGGCGTCGCTGTGATTGGGTTGATTTTAGAAATGGATTTCAGTGTTCAGTTCAAAAATGAAGATAACATTCCTTTTAAAGGGGATTCTGCCCACTATATGGGTGAGTATTTCCTGCCGGCAATTACATGTGTTGTACTGGGAAATCCTATGCAAAAACAAAGTCACAAACTAAAACAAAAAGAGAAAAAATATAAATAAATACAAATTCAATAAGTTAGGGACATTTTTTTGTAAAAATTTTTCAATTAAAATTAATAAATAAAATAACAGTTTACAGTTTATTTTGTTGACTTATTTCTTGTACAATGTGTGCTAAAATAGTATAAAATTAACTTTGAACTGCAAATTATGTATTCATTGAAATGCATACATACAAATACAGTAATACATAGTTTAAACAGGGTTTTACATGAGCTTATTTTTAAAAACATATATACAGTATATAGAAAATAGCTGGTCACTGCTGTTTTCACTTCTATTTGTCTTTGTAATTATTAGTTAATACTTTAAACTACCGGTAATTTGTTTTTATTTTTATTTTTTCCATTCGTTAACAGACAAAACAAAGGGACATAGACCTAGTTCTAATTTTCTGATCCTTTAATGCATGTGTGTTCAAAGTGTGGCCCTTGAGCCATTTTCTGCCCACAGCTCAAATTTTTTTGGCCCGTGGCATATTGTTAAAATAAAATCAAACAAAAAATATCAGTAAAAAAATTTAAGAAAAATAAGCAAAATTATTAGCAAATTGTAATACTAATAATTAATACACTTTGTCACTTTTAACATGAAGCAGACATAATGTTATAACTGTAAATCTATGTTTGTTTTCAGCTTTTTTTTTTTTTTTACAAAATAAAATATCAAAATGGCCCCCGCATGCTTTGACTTTTAAAGTTAAGTTAAAGTACCAATGATTGTCACACACACACTAGGTGTGGTGAAATTTGTCCTCTGCATTTGACCCATCCCCTTGTTCACCCCCTGGGAGGTGAGGGGAGCAGTGGGCAGCAGCGGTGATTTAACCCCCAATTCCAACCCTTGATGCTGAGTGCCAAGCAGGGAGGTAATGGGTCCCATTTTTATAATCTTTGGCCGGGGTTTGAACTCACAACCTACCGATCTCAGGGCGGACACTCTAACCACTAGGCCACTGAGTAGGTTCACTTTGAGGAAAAAGGTTGGACACTGTATATGATGCTGGACAGGTGAACAACCCTATAATAATAACATTGGTAAATTAATCCAGTCACTCAAAATTGGGCATTATTATTACTACTACCCAGCTCTTGTATTGGATCTCTTCAAATTGTGCAGGTGTGCCTAATGAAGTGTCTGTCACCTCAGCAAACAAGTTGCAAAATGTGTTTTAGATCATGCCTCAGTGTGAGAGTATTAAAGAGTAGAATATTTCCCTCCTAAGAACACTTGCACGTCACAGACAATGTCCCCCATCCACTCTTTGACTGGCGTGATCCTACAAAGTCCATATTCCCGTCTTCCTAGTCCTCCCAAAGCCAGGCTCCCATCCAGGAGTAATCCTCTCTGGTCCAAATGAGCCGCACAAAGCGGCACACTCTTACACGGAGAAGTTGATTTTTCTCCGTCTGTTTTATCAGATTTGGGAGCACTTAGAAACGGCTCCAAGTCTTTTCCTCCATTAAAGTAAGACATTGTGTGCGATAGTGCTGTATGTACCTCTCAACATCTGTCTTTTGTTGTCAAATCTGCTCAGCCGCACTCTAAAGCATCTGCGGGTCATCTGGATTCAAGCGTTTAGAGAATTGAGGCTCATCTGTGGAGCTTAACAAGGAGTTGTGCTCTTCTTCTCTTTTATCTTTGTCGTTCATCACAATAATGGCGGCTGATATCTGATCAATGAGTGGCATTAAAGCTGTAGCATGCGTAATGGCACTCCTCTCATAAGCTTTATTATCATACAGTGTTTTATGAAATGAGTATAGGGGATTGTTTTATTGTTGCCTTATAATCTGTTTTTAGGCTGTGAACTGCAAAAAGCCTTCTTAGAAAAGCTGTGGCTGACCTTCAGTACAGAACAACATCCTGCAGGAGGCCACTGAGCCAGTAGGTCCAGGTCAAGCATGGTGCTATCTGCAGGTATGTCAGAACCTATACACCTATTTTTGAAAAGATACGTATAGTGATTAAAAGCTGACAAAAGGTTGTAGTATGTTTGCCGGGCCACTAGTTGGCACTGCGCGTGCTGGCGGCTTGAAGTTGTAAACATACATGCTTCAAAGTCAAACACCCCGAATACAATACAATGTGGAGTTCTACCAAAATGTGCTGGAAAAATTTCCCCTCAAAGTCAAACAAAATATGGATTTCAAATCAATTTCACATGTGACATCATCATATCTTGTGGGATTTCACAGCATTTAACAGTATTTTTTCCACAGTAAAATACTATAATCAAAATTTGCTGTAACATTGCAACAAATGATGGAATATACCCTTACTGTATATTCCATAACAATTAACTGTTATTTCACAAAATACTGTAATAATAGTCATCTGTATTATCTCAACAAATTTGTGATGATCCCTTGCCCGGATCATGTTTTGTTTTAGTTTAAGACTCTCTTAGTTCTGTTTCAGCACCCCTGGGTTGGTGTTTCTTGGTTGCCATGGGTGATGATTATTTGCACCTGCCTCTGATTAGTGTTCGGGATGCTCACCTGCTCTCGGGCACTAATCAGAGAGCTATTTATTCCTGCCTTTTCACCACACTCTGGCTGTTTTGTTTGCTCCTATAGCTTTTCTGTTCTTGTTTTCTTGCCTGATTTATGAAAATAAATATTTTTTTCCTACCTGCACACTGCTTGCGGATCTCCGTCTGCATCTTTGGGGAAACGACCTGCGCATAACCATGAGACCCCCCCAACCATAAAAAAATTACTGTTAATTCAAACAGATGTGCCTCTTAAGGGGTTCCGTAGATTACGTTGCACACTCTTGTTCAGCGGGTGGCATTATACTGTTAAAATGAGAGGGTAATTAACAATACAATTACAACTGCAAAGTTACATCATTTAGTTGGGACTTTATTGTAATTAACTATAAAATTACAGCTTTGCTGTTACAGTAAATTGTTGTAAAGATATTTTCCAGTAAATTACTGTAATTGTTACTGTGAAAGGAATGCAATTATTACCCAGTAATTTTTTAATCTTTAACAATGCAGCAAAAGGATTAACAGCAACTTTTTTGTGGCTTTTCTAGCAGTTACAGCACTGCAATGCCTATCTGGGAAAAGTTACTTCCCCATTACGTGCCTGGCAGGTGTCTTCAAAGGGTGAGAAGTTTTACTTTATTTTATTCAATGTTATTATACAACAGTTCACTAGTCCAGTGGTTCTCAAATGGCGGTACGCGTACCCCTGGGGGTACTTAAGGGTATGCCAAGGGGTACGTGAGATTTTTTTTAAATGTCTGTCAAAAAGAACTGTGAAAAGAAATGCAACAATGCAATATTCAGTGTTGACAGCTAGATTTTTTGTGGACATGTTCCATAAATATTGATGTTAAAGATTTCTTTTTTTGTGAAGAAATGTTTAGAATTAAGTTCATGAATCCAGACGGATCTCTATTACAATCCCCAAAGAGGGCACTTTAAGTTGATGATTACTTCTATGTGTATAAATCTTTATTTATAATTGAATCACTTGTTTATTTTTCAACAAGTTTTTAGTTATTTTTATATCTTTTTTTCCAAATAGTTCAAGAAAGACCACAACAAATGAGCAATATTTTGCACTGTTATACAATTTAATAAATCAGAAACTGGTGACATAGTGCTGTATTTTACTTCTTTATCTCTTTTTTTCAACCAAAAATGCTTTGCTCTGATTAGGGGGTACTTAAATTAAAAAAAATGTTCACAGGGGGTACATCACTGAAAAAGGGTTGAGAACCACTGCACTAGTCTGTATACTGTACATATAGGAAAGTTACGTTTGAATGTAATTTGAACACATTGCATTGTCAGTCAATAATTTTATATGATGGCAATGAATGAGTTATTTCTTCTGGGACAATGTAGTCGATTAATGCAGTATTTATCTGCTCCTAATGAGTGCTGATTAGCTGCCTGCTGAGCTGTAATGTGAGCATGCAAGCCAAAAATACACAATGTGGGCAGAGTGAGTTTAATGTATGAGTGATGTTGTTGCAATTAACCCTTTGCTGTTTCTAAACACTTGGGGTCAGTTTTCACTGTTGTTTTTTTTAATTATCACTGGGAGAACAAGATTGGTTAGGAGACATTGCATAGTTCTACCTATTTATAGTGATGTGTATGGTTGTAATTTAAACTTTTTAAATTAGATGACCGAAAATGGTTCCCTTTCCTCTAAAGAGCTGTTTTTTTTGTTTTTGTTTTGTTTTTTTACTTTTGCTTCTCAAAATAACTACACTTTTTTATTAAAATGTACTTAAAAATGGCAAAATATTTAAAATAAAATTAAAATAAAATTCCCTTACTTTACATACATAATACTGATTTTAATTTATTACTAACAAGAATGACAATATAAATACAAATTAGGGGTGTCAAATTATCACGTTAATTACGAATAATTAAGTCATTCAGCGCGTTGTTTTTTTCACACTATCACGATAATTACAAATAAGTCATTTAGTGCGTTATGGTTTTTTAACTGCGTTAATCAAAATTTGATTCTCTAACGTTACTGTCTCTGTATGCCTTTCAGTTGCCTTGTCAAAATGAAACTAAGTCATTAGTAAATAAGTTCATGTTCGGCTGTTAAATAAGGACATGATATAATGTACGTGTATTAGACATTTGTGATTGACAGTCAGGAAAGGCAATCAAAGCCAACATTTCCTTCAATCTGTTTTACAAAGTTTACTATTGAATTGTGACAAACTTTGATATAGATTTATTTGTCAGATATGCTGTCTTAAAGCAATATTGGTTACATATGCTAGCACTGTGATTTATGGGTTGGGTTTATTATCTAAAGCAGAGGAAAAGCATCACATTCAACAAAAAATTAGAATAATATGTAAAGCCTTTTTTTTGTTTAAGTACATACCGTACCTTAATATTAATGCAATTAATTTAAATGAAGATATCTCAAATTGAGGGATTTTCTCAGCATTTTTAGGTGAAACTAAAAAAGAGATTATTAGATGTGTATATATATATAATAATGATTAATTCGCTTGACAGCAGTAATACAGATAATAAAATATAGTTCAATATTTGATGTATTTTTAATATTTACATATTGCTAATAATAATACATTTGGGTGCCTTATGTGCATGAATATGAATGAGGTGTTAATCCTCAAGGGAGTGTCATAGAAGCTGATGACAGTGCAGGAAAGGATGCATGGGGACTTCTCACTCAGCCCTGTCACTGATATGATGAAGTGGCCACTTTCACATTGTGTGTATGTGTGCGCACCTCGGAGCTTGTCCCATCAGATGGTTATGAATAATGTATTGATAGCCAGCCCCCTGTGGTATAGTCCTCACAATCCAGCCCGAGTGTGTGTGTTGTGTTTAGCCTGCCCAGCTGGCAGGGGTCACAGGGGGATGCGCACACACACACACATAAAGTCCCACGAGAGGTGTGTGTGTGCATGTTCCCTTTTCATCATCAATCAGCAGTGTAAACTGTTTAACAACAACAATGAGGCTGTTAAGAGGGCCCCCTCACTTCATGGGCACAAGTGGTGATAATTACCCAAACATGAAGTTGTCACTCTTCACACGCCTCCTCGGCATCTGCCCCCTTTTTCTTTCTTTTATTTGCGGATGTGTGCCGAGGCGAGCGTGACACTGAGATAGACAGTAATTGGTGAGATTGATTTTTAAAAGCGTATTCATTTGACCCCCGCCTTTGTCCGTATGGAGCATTTTCATTAGGCTTGATGAATGCTACAGCGTGGTTCCTGTCACCAGCACTACATTTAATACTCCTGCAACATCTTTTCATCCATTACTGTAAAGGAATCTGTTAATTGTCTTTTTGACTCATATCAATTAACAGTTTATTCAAAAATTTTATTTGACTAATTATATTTATATTCCCTTGAGAAGAAATTGTGGTTTAAGAGTAAAACAAAGTCATTTACATTGCCACCAAGAGTGAAGAGTAAATGAAACCACATTTCTAGGTATAATGATTGATGATAAATTGAAATGGAAATCTCATGTAAAAAATATACAACATAAAGTAGCAAGAAACACGTCAATAATGAATAAAGCAAACCATGTTCGAGACCAGGGCAGCACGGTGGAAGAGGGGTTAGTGCATCTGCCTCACAATACGAAGGTCCTGAGTAGTCTTGGGTTCAATCCCGGGCTCGGGATCTTTCTGTGTGGAGTTTGCATGTTCTCCCCGTGACTGCGTGGGTTCCCTCCAGGTACTCCGGCTTCCTCCCACCTCCAAAGACATGCACCTGGGGATAAGTTGATTGGCAACACTAAATTGGCCCTAGTGTGTGAATGTGAGTGTGAATGTTGTCTGTCTATCTGTGTTGGCCCTGCGATGAGGTGGCGACTTGTCCAGGGTGTACCCCGCCTTCCGCCCGATTGTAGCTGAGATAGGCTCCAGTGCCCCCCGCGACCCCAAAAGGGAATAAGCGGTAGAAAATGGATGGATGGATGTTCGAGACCAAAAATCACTTCATATTCTCTACTGCTCGCTAGTGTTACCATATCTGAGTTATTGTGTAGAAATATGATGAAATAATTACAAAAGTACACTTCATTCACTAACGGTGTTACAAAAAAGATCAGTTAGAATAATACATAATGTTGAATATAGAGAACATACAAACCCTTTATTTATGAATCAAAGATACTGAAATTCCACGACATAGTGAATTTGCAAACAGCTAAAATTATACACAAAGCAAACTATAACCTGCTACCCAAGAATATACAACAATTCTTCTCAAAAAAAGAGGATGAATATAATTTTAGTGAAAAATGTAATTTAAAACATTTGCATGCACGTACAACACTTAAGACCTTCAGTATATCTGTATGGGGAATTAAACTATGGAATCGATTAAGCAAAGCAATCAAACAATGTACTAATATGATCCACTTCAAGAAACTCTTCAAACTTAAAGTGTTTACAAAGTACTAAGAAGAAGAACCATGATAAACATTCTCAATTTATTTCATCCATCCATTCATTCATTCTCAAAATAATCTTACTCATCTTATCATTTGAAATATAACTTACTTCACCCATTATTATTTATTTATTCATTTTTATTGTGATTACTTATGGAGTATATTGTGAATAAATTGAGAACAGGAAGTGAACAAAAGTTTTAGCAACTGTTATGTAAAAGAAAAGGGGTAGGATTAAATACGCTCTGCTTCTCCCTACTCCTTTTCGAACATGTTGAAAAGAGAAACTGGAAATTGTGATGTATCATGTTGTATGCTTGCATGTTCGAAATAAACTCAAACTCAACTCAACTAAAACACAGATGAATATATTTCAGCATCTAATTCTCTCACAGTTGAGCCCAAGTGCTGGGCTGTACCAGTTCAATATGGTACCATACTGATATTGAAAAATGTGATAATGAGGAAAAAAACACTTTTAAATTCTATCAATCAATGTTTATTTATATAGCCCTAAATCACAAGTGTCTCAAAGGGCTGCACAAGCCACAACGACATCCTCGGTACAGAGCCCACATAAGGGCAAGGAAATACATAATGTTGAATATAGAGAACATACAAACCCTATTCTATGACATGTTTTAGTATTAATATTAGCATTATATTCATGATTATAATATTGCAATTAAGAATGACATGTCATTACATCTGTTTGTTTTGTGATACAGTCTTCAATAACATTCCTTATTATCTATCTCTATTTGCTGATTTGGTCGGAGAAATCATATAGTTATTTTGTCCTTATTTATTTTCACATGCAACTTTCAGTTTTAAAAAGTTATTTCCCTTTTCATATTGCGGTTCGTCATACAATTATTAAATCTGCACTGAATTAGAAAAAGTCTAAAAAGTAATTCACATATTTTTTAATTATAATTATTTTCCAACACTATAGCCACATTTTAATGACTCAACTTATCTTTTTTACCCCTCATTAATGTGTTTGGAAAACTACTGTATAAAGGTGTGGGGTTTTTTTTTGTAGCAGGGGTATCTAGTGTCTGGCAGGTTGCGTCCCACAGCTGGTTTGCTTTTTGGCCAAGGACATTTTGTAAAGAAGAAAAATGAAGGATTCAGGCCTGACTGTAAAGTTTTCTCTGAATCATAATGTCACGCAAACAATATTACTGTAGGCTATGCATTAAAATAACAGCTACAAATTAATTGTGACATTGTGCTGATTTTCAGCCACGCTGACTTCATATCCAGAAAAATATCTCTTGTGCATGTTTTGTCTACCATATCTTTTCTACTTTTTGGAATGCTACTACGCCACAAAGTTTAGAACAGACTTGTTTATCAGTTCTCAGCAGTGTCGCACAAACAAACCTTGGCGAACGCCACCGCATAGCCTCGAAACTCATGAAGCTAATCCATGATATTGATCAGTGCGTTTCCTATGGGCCCCTGTAATCCATCAAGTCTAACAGTGCGGGATAGGCCTAATTTATATCATCTGAAAGGTGTAATCAAAGATGAATGAGCCCCGGCGTGATAGAAATGTGCACTGGGTCATAATTTGCAGCTCTGTGAGTAATGACACAAACAAAGGATAAAAACTTCAATGCAATTTGTGGAGTATTTTATGAAATGCAGAGCAAGTTGAATGCACATAAGGTGGAATTTTGGGGAAAGATGCACCTCTTAAATTCTTTAGTAGCAGAACCCTGTGACTTGAGCTTTTTTTTAAAGTTTTTTTTAAGAGACTTCAGCGTTTTTTTAAAGATTTTTTTCTTTAGATTTTGGGGGGATGTGCCACAGAAGGCTACCAGTGATGGCAACAAGGGAAAATGTGATTATAACCATAGAATCAGAAATGAAGGTAGGGAAGTGTGCAATATAATTAGTATGATAATGATATAAAGCACATTCCTAAATGATTTTTAGCAAGCATATGCTAATGTGACTAGCATGTATCTTAAAGCGTAATGACTAATGACCAGCGTGACATTTTTTTCCCCCCTCTCCCTTTCGTGTGTGACAGGTGAGTAGTAAATTTTTGTTTTATTATACCGTTTACGCACGTAAAAATTAAGAATGTTACTCAAACCCTTTAACGTGCGGTTAATTAGGTTGTTTTAAACTTCAACTTTACCTGTGGTACCGTATTACAGGAAGTAACCATCCCAACACTGGTAAATAGCGATGATAAAGTATTGTATGCGTGAATCAAAATGGCTATAAAAGGTGTACCTGAGGCGCTATGAAAAGCAGCCTGCTTCTTCTAATCTTACACAAACGTGCATAATGTCTGTGTACTTTGATCCAAGTGCAATTTTCTTCATCGAATTAGCGAACAACAGCTTTAGTCTCAACACAAAAGGGAGGCTCATGTCGCACGCTGACCCTGAAGGCTGAGAGAGATGGCAGCAGTTTGAGGGAGTGTCTGTAAATATAAGTGCAAATATATATAAACGTTTCCCTCTCTTTAAAAGCCACTTAAGAAGTGCAACCCTTTAAATAAGGCCAGGAATAATCTGTTTCCCTCGTCGCGCTCGATCCAGCGGAGGGATTTGCAGAAACATTCGCCAGTTGACACAGATCTACATAATCATTTTAAGTTCCTTGCCGCTCCTTCCAATGATTCTCCTGCTGTCACTTCAGATACCGCTAAAACTGATTTGGGTGCCCTAATCTCCCGCTATTTCTTCGACTTGAAAAATCTCTAATATTATAAGCAGATTATTTCATTTATAATTGATTGAGTGCATTTGCCGGAGTGCCACTTCAAAGTTGGCTGAATTAAAGATGCCTTTAAGACGCCTGCTGCCGGGCGCAGCCAGTCCCTGGGTGGGGTGAGAGGTTGTGTTTAGGGCTAGGGGAGCGACACTATATATTGTAAGAATGGGAGGGAGGGGAGAAAGGAGAAGTGGCATGCAGATTTCTTAAAGTGGGCTCAGGATAAGTATCCCGTTCTTGAGGAGGCATCAGGGTACACCAGGCGTGGTGCGTTCACTTGCCTCCAGGGATGTCCGTCCTAACTGTTGCTTAGAGGACAGATGAGACTCATTCAGGTGAAGTAATTAAATTAAAAACAGAGGTATCTACATATCCATTCTGGTTGACGCCCAAGTTGTTTTAATTTCCCATAGGAAATCATGTAAAGTGAATACACTTATTTAAGACCATCATACAAACTTTATTAACTCCATATGTGATATTATAGGGTAAAGAGACAATAATCACTCTATGACAAGACTAAAATGAAGTAAAACTTTTAATTCTTGAGGCTGTCTAAAGGACACAACAGGACAGGCATTTACATTGTGATACTGGCCCCTATACCTGTATACTGTAACCATTACATTAGTGTTGTTTTTACCACAACTTCCAAGTTTTTTGCTATGTTTCGATTGTGCCACAAATTCAAAAATTCCTCGCTGATTATGCGCAAGCGCACAACTTTATCCAATGTTCGCAACATTCCTGCACATTTTGGCAAAACATTGCCAATTATATATTTACCTAAGTAGCATGCAAACTCTGGCTGCAACTAACGATTATTTTAATAATGGACAAGTCAGCGATTATGTTCTAATTAGTTAAACAATGATTGCTTATGATCTGCTGTACAGGTGTAAAGATTTCAGTCCGTGACTTGATTTTAACTAATTTTCAAAACCTCCAATAGTAAATTAAATTGGAACAAAATAAACATATATTACTGAGAAATTAATGCTTTTACTTTATTACACAAAGTATATAATCATGGTGAAAAATAAATCAACAGCTTTATAGTGCAAGACGTCCTGTAAACATGACATTCAGTGCAAAAAGTATTTGTCTCATACTGTTAGGGTCTTTTTGCTGCAATTATTCACTTAAAGTAAAAAAAACATTCCTGTCGGCCTATCAATTAGAATGTTATTAGGTGACTAGTCGACAATAACAAATCTTTGTTGATTAATTTTTATATTTGACGTTGTTGATTATGCAAACTAAATGTTGCAGCCCTAATTCAAACGTGCACGCCAACATTCTAACTAAGAAAATGTGTCCCTGTGATAAAGATCCCATCTACCACAAAAAGTATTGCTATAGATTGCTGTCAAAGGTTCAACACTGTTCTTAGTAAAAAGTGGGGGTATGTACCTGCTATGTGCAACTTTCATTGCAATTTTTGGGGAAAAACTCCAAAGAAGTCCACAAAATCCTGGGTGAGCTGGTAAATTGCTGTCAATATTCAAATATATTCCCCGCACTTGATTTTGATATCCAAATATAGCATATTTTGTAGAGAGAATTTGTTGAAATCTTGAGCTTTTTGGGGTTAAGGTTATAAAGAACATTTAAAACACTATTATCAATGTCCTAAAATTGCAAGCTGATGCCATGCTATTTAAAAAAAAAAGGGAAAAAAAGCCTGAAAAATCCCCACTTTTGCCGCAATTTTGTAAAAGTTGCCACGAAATCAGCGGTTTTCAACAATCAAAAGAAAAAGTTAGCAAAATACTGGAGGGATCGATTTTATGCTGTATTAGCATTTGCTTCGTAAAATGACATTTTGTATGCACAGTAAATTGTTTTGGTTTATGTTAGGGCTGAAACGACGCGTCGACATAGTCGACGTCATCGGTTACGTAAATACGTCGAGGACGTTTTTGTTCGTCGACGCGTCGCATATTTACGTCACACTACCGTCATGGCGGAGCGCAAAGCAGACGATGCGAGCGGTGCGAGCGAGGAGAAAAAAGCACGCCAAAAGTCGTCAAAAGTGTGGGAGTATTTCAATAAACGGCCTAAGAAGAAACGCTACTTTTACTCCGCTACTTTTATCTACATTCAGCTCGCTACTCGCTACTAATTTTTATCGATCTGTCGCTTTGTTTGTTTTGGTCTGTCAGACAGACCTTCATAGTGCCTGCCTTACTGGTGACGTTTCACTTCGTTCCACCAATCAGATGCAGTCACTGGTGACGTTGGGCCAATCAAACAGAGCCAGGGGTCACATGACCTGACTGGCTCCGAGCTAACTTCGGGTGTTACCATTTAGTGGTCAATTGTACGGAATATGCACTGTACTGTGCAATCTACTAATAAAAGTTCCAATCAATCAATCAAAAGTGTGAAGGAAAAAAGACCCTTTTTTTATTTCAACCGTAAAGACTGACTGCACAGTTCCTGTCTTCACAATAAAAGTCCCGCTCCATCGCGCCTGCGCTTTCAAAATAAGAGTCTCCGAAAGCCAGCGCAAACAAGCTAGCAAGCTACGGAGTTTGCCGCCAATGTATTTCTTGTAAAGGGTATAAAAACGAATATGGAAGGTGGACAAATAAGATGCCAAATAACAACCACTTTCATGTGGTATTAGACAGAAAGGAGGAACTTTTTTTCTCCTCCATTTGAAAACGTGGACGTTACCAGCACTACTTCCTGATTACAATCAATGCAAGTCATCAGAATCAGGTAATACACCAACTTATATTCTTGTCTTCATGAAAGAAAGGAATCTATATGTTAAACATGCATGTATATTCATTAAAACACCTTTAACATGTAAACAAAAACGGCAAAATAAATAAATATAAATTATATACTGTATATATCAATGTATGTATATATATATATATATATATATATATATATATATATATATATATATATATATATATATATATGTATGTGTGTGTGTGTGTGTGTGTGTGTGTGTGTGTGTGTGTGTGTGTGTGTGTGTGTGTGTGTGTGTGTGTGTGTGTGTGTATATATATATACACATATATATATATATATATATATATATATATATATATATATATGATATGTGTGTGTATGTTACTCAGTACTTGAGTAGTTTTTTCACAACATACTTTACTTTTACTCAAGTAAATATTTGGGTGACTACTCCTTACTTTTACTTGAGTAATAAATCTCTAAAGTAACAGTACTCTTACTTGAGTACAATTTCTGGCTACTCTACCCACCTCTGCTAATAATGTTGTTGTATGCACACTGTGTCGAGCGGAAATGGCCTATCATAGCAGCACAACGGCAGCGTTCTTGCCATCACCATCAACTAGTCAATCGTCCGCGTGAGTATACGTTGTCATCATTACACAAAAACATGAATGTGTCATTTGTATCTGCGTTGTAAATTCATAAACTAAAGCACCGTTTCGCTCTGAGAGGAGCGTTTGGCGTGCCTGTTCAGTGTTTACCGTACAAAGACGCGCTCCTCTTTAACGCTAACGTTAATTAGTTGTGCAAATACCTTTTACAACATTAACAATTATGTATACTATGTACAAACGAACAATTAACTTTCACTTTAATCATACTATCATTGTTGTGTTATTAAGCAAAATAAGCAAAAGTTTTACTTTTGTTGAAATGTTTACACTGTTGTTACAGAATATTTCGTTTTGCACTTTTTTGTATTGGATGTTTATCTTTATTTTTGCACATTTTAGCAAATAAGCAATACTTTTACTTTTGTTGAAATGTTTACACTGTTGTTACAGAATATTTCCGTTTTGCACTTTTTTGAATTGGATGTTTATCTTTATTTTTGCACATTTTAAAGCAAAATAAGCAATACTTTTACTTTTGAAATGCTTATACTATTGCAGAATATTAAGATTTGCACTAGATGTTTACTTTTATATTTGCACATTAAAAGCAAATAAGCTACTTTTAATTTTGTTAAATGTTTACATTGTTACAGAATATTTTGTCATGTTGTTGTCAATGTTGACTGAGTGGCCATACTTTTTTTTTTTGTAAATAAAAGCCATGCCTTTTGAAAAAACTGGCCTACATTTATTTTTTCATCTTCATTTTAAATTAAAAAAAAAATCGGTAAAAGGATAAATAATCTATAGATTAATCGAAAAAATAATCTATAGATTAACCGATTAATCGAAAAAATAATCTATAGATTAATCGATAGAAAAATAATCGTTAGCTGCAGCCTTAGTTTATGTACATCAGTCATATTGTACTGAGCAGCCATTCCTGTGTTGCAAACATAAGTTACTGTTCCGGTTCTATGGTTGTCATCACACTTTCACTTATCACTGGTCTTCTTCACAAAAGACCCAAACACAGCTCAAGAAGAAGAAAAACACTTGGACACTGTTGATGTAAATTAACACTTAGATGAAGTTTCATATAATGGTTTGAACTCTATACTGTTCTACTTTTAAGGCGTTCCACTTTCTGCACAAAGTGAAACCCTTTCTTCTTCTCCTCTTCCTAAAATCTTTCGATGGCCCACAAGTCTTAATGGGACTCAAATTTGAATCTTCATCTTTCTTTACAGATGGAGACCTAAAGCCCTCTTGCAGCCTTCTCATTGGCCTTCCACTACCTGAAGCACCTCCCCCTATTGGTCCACTTCAAGGGTCTTTATTAAAGCAGAGAAAAGAGATGGGTGAGTCTTTAAAGACACACACACACAGAAGATATGGCCCATTGGAGTGCTTAGTTCTGACTAAATGAGTCTTGACAGTGAGGAGGATGCTCGGCCCGGTATTGTACCCCCCACCACCCAACACACGCGAACACACACACACACACACACACACACACACACACACACACACACACACACACACACACGTATCTCTCCGTTCTATATGCTCTGACTCTCACCCACCCACCCCCTGTCCAGCAGCAGCACCATAGCCCTACCACATCATAATCCTCTTAACGCTCTGCCTTATTAACCATTCATCTCAATGACATGAAAGCAACCGGCGAAAAAAGTGTGTGAGAGGGGTAGATGGTTGATGTATGGTTTAGGGGGCAGCGGGGTGGAAAAGAAAAAAATAATGAAGCAAATTATTTCCCAGACCCTTTGACTACCAGGCAATACTTTCCCATTTGATCATGTGACAAGTGTATCTGAGTCCGCTCATTTAAAAGCGAATGTCCCCTAAATTGAATTCCAATTAAGACGGCTGGGCAGATGATGAATACATGGATGATCCATGTGGCTTTTGCCTTTTTTCAATTTAGCAAATTGGGCATTGCTGATCCTTCTTACTTAACCCCCTCCAGCCCCCTCTCACCATCCCACCAAACACAGGAGGAATTCACTCATTAAGGTTCATTTGTGAATCACATTTTTAATTCAACTCCATTCAAACTTCCATCGCCACTCTACACGCTCACCATAGTGCCACCTGGAATTTTTTCTTTACAGATCTCTACTTAATTCTTGCCCCCCCCCCCACCACCACCACCACTGAGGTGGTCTTTTGAAAGAGATGGACCAAACCTTACACTTCTGAGTCTTTACAGAAATGTTTATATGCTTACAGTAGAACCTTAATTTACAAACGTATATGGTTCTTGAACATGGTTCGTGAACTGAAATGTTAGTATTGTGAAGCAGAGTTCCCTATAAGAATCAATGTAAACATGAATAATTGGTTCTAGCCTCGACAAAAGTCCCTATTTTAGTAAATAACTCCATACTTTAAAGACACTATACTGCATATATGTATATGTGTGTGTATATATTGTATATATATCAATCAAACCAACAAGGGGGTAATGACTCAAAAATCTTTATCCAAACATCACAACAATAGCAAGCTTAAATGTCAACATGCGCACACACACACACACACACACACACACACACACACACACACACACACACACACACACACACACACACACACACACACACACACACACACACACACACACACACACACACACTCTCACACACACACACACACAAATGTCTTGTTGGTGCGCTCCAAAACATTAACCACCATGTTTAGCAGTGTTAGGTCATCCTTCATTGACTTGTGTCTTGGTAGTGCGTTCTCCTTCACTGTGGCATCTTTTTCTGTGAGAGTTTGGACACATTTAAAGTGTTTCTGATCACAAGGTAGGACAATTGTCAGGAGTGCCGCTTGCCATCAAAGCTCTTGAAAATGGCTACGCCCATGTGTTCAGGATGTAAACAAGATGTGACGTGGGGTGCCCCATCTCTTTAAAATGGGTGTACCCGCCTGTACAGGAAGTGGTGTCATCAAAATGGCAGACCTGATGTCTTTAAGCGGCATGCAAAATGAATGATTGAAGCGTTCGTATGCCAAGGCATGGTTCGCACACAGAGGCATACTTGGCACGATGTAAAGGTTTGTAAACCAAAAAGGTCTCAAAAAGAGGTGTCAAAATTGAGGTTCCACTGTATATTTTATCGCACAAACATGAGTATACACTCCTCAGCAATCATTTTATCGTCTTCAGCTTCAGAATGAATGTTTGCTCTCTATAAGAACCGCAGCTCCCCATTACCATCAGCACTCATGCTGCCCATGACCATGACTTACCTATCTTACCTATAGTCGCTTGTGTTGCCAGCTATGTTGACAATATTGGCCCTGTGTTGACTCATTTTCAGTGGATAGTAAATATATACTGCTGTATAAGATGTACACTGACTACTGTAAAGTATGTCCAAGTTTACTTTCTATAATATTGTCCCTTGAGAATATGTACTGTATCAAATGGTAGCTGAAATTTAAGATTCTTTCTATACCAACTGCAGACCACAAGTAGCTATAGTGGAAGTCCATTAAAATTGGAGAGAGAAAAGTGGTTTAACGGACAGCTTGTCCATCGTTTCTCCTCTTGTATAGCTGAAGCGTGAAATACAGCGCTGCTCCACATGTGTTGTGGACCCGCCAAGAAAAAATGCGCCTTTCCTTTCAGGCGCCGACAAGTGAAACACCGTAACTCCTGTTAGGCCCACTAAAGACACCATGTCCACAGGCTTTGTAAGGTCTGTTTGCCTTGCACACATCTTGTTTTCTCTGGGCCTCCTCAGCACTCTAAAGTCCTTTTCAGAGAGTTTATGAAGGCCTATAAAGCCTTGGCCATGTTTGCTTTGGGGAATAGTCTGCTGACAGGGTGCTAAAGGAGCATGTCGGAGCACGAGTCCCAGAGTGTTTCGGGTTAAGAGCGCCACTGCTGAAGAATCCGCCCCTTTCTCGGGTAATCTGTTACACCTCCTTCTGAATAAATAGCCACAGAGCATTTGACACAGTCCTGTCAGGGTACACGTTTAGTCGCCCTGTCCTTCGGCCACAAGAGAGAGGAGAGGTGAGGGAGGCATCTTTACTAAGCTATAAAACACCTAATCAGTGTTTTCTTGACATGAACATTATCCTATATAACCTGGTCCTGAATGCAAAGCAGTGAGTATTACCACATAAAAGGAGCATACATTGTAATTTGCACACTTTTAAGTAGGGATGTCCGATAATATCAGACCGCCGATATTATCGGCCGATAACTGCTTTAAAAAGTAATATCGGAAATTATCGGTATCTGTTTCAAAATGATCGGTATCTGTTTCCAAAAGTAAAATTTGTGACTTTCTAAAACGACGCTGTGTACACGGACGCAGGAAGATGTACAGAGCGCCAATTAATCCTTGAAGGCGCTGCCTTTGCGTACTGGCCCAGTCATATACTATCTACGGCTTGACACACGCACTCGCAAATGCAAGCATACTTGATCAACAGACCTACAGGTCACACTGAGGGTGGCCGTATAAACAACTTTAACACTGTTACAAATATGCGCCACACTGTGAACCCACACCAAACAAGAATGACAAACACATTTTGGGAGAACATCCGCACCGTAACACAACATAAACACAACAGACAAATACCCAGAACCCCTTGCAGATGCTTGTTTTATTTCAGAAAAATCTACCTCTCACACGTGATGACAACGAGAAAAATAATTAGCCCACTCTTTGAGCTTCATCTGTTGCACAAATAGACTAATAGTCTGGACTGAGTGAAGCTGTTTTATTTGTGTTTTGTGCCTTTTTTCCCCATGCACTTTAAAGGATGGCTGTGTTTTCTACTAGTCTACACTGAAGCAGTTTTATTAATGTTCATGCACTTTAAAGGATGGCTGTGTTATCTACTAGTCTAGACTGAAGCAGTTTTTTATGTTTGTGCTTTTCTTGTTTTTATTTGCACATTTTTGTTACTCGTAGGAATACGTTAAGAACAGGGCAGATTGAGCCCAGTTTATAGTATACTCTGGACTGAAGCTGTGTGCCTTCATTGTTTTGTAGCTGTTGTTTTGAGGCATGTTTAAAAAAAAAAGCACTTTGTGAAAGTCAAAGTACAGTGTTTCCCATAGTTGTAGTGGGTATCAGGGTTATTTCAGGGAGAACATGTCCCACATTCCAAGCTGCTGTTTTGAGGCATGTTAAAAAAATAATGCACTTTGTGACTTCAATAATAAATATGGCATTTTTTTCCATAACTTGAGTTGATTTATTTTGGAAAACCTTGTTACATTGTTTAATGCATCCAGCGGGGCATCACAACAAAATTAGGCATAATAATGTGTTAATTCCACGACTATATCGGTATCGGTTGATATCGGTATCGGTAATTAAGAGTTGGACAATATCGGAATATCGGATATCGGCAAAAAAGCCTTTATCGGACATCCCTACTTTTAAGGCATCCATTAACTCAATTTAGCCTATTTCTACAATTTGTTTGTGATTTTATGTAGCATTAGGGTAGCAAAGTGTATTCAATTGGTATTATTTGATAAGTGCCGATTGTAAGACTTTGTACATAATATATAGACTATTACACAAACTAGCTTGTTTACATAAATATGCTAACTCAAGAGATAAAGCAATTAAACTGCATTGACAATAAGATTAGCCATACATAGGTTAAGCCACTGTTTTTCAAGTGGGTCAGGACACCCTCGGGGGTTGCGAGTGGATGGGGTGATTTTCATTATTTGTGTAGAAACTCTAGTGTTCGTGTCAGAACGATCCACAAACCTGCAGCTTGGTGGCAACACACTCAATATAATCAGTAGTAGTAGTAAGTACACAGGAACACATGTGTACAGCGCTAACAAAGGCAGAGAGATGGAGATGTTTGTAGCAGAAATGGAAAGAAAAAAGGGGGAGTTGTCATTGGTAAGGAAAACAAATGACAATAACCAGAATAAAAAGAAATTGAAGTACAACAAAGCATATATAGTCTTTGGTGTTACCGTTACATGAGGAAAGACTGGTATGTGATTTCACTATCCTTTGCAATATCCTATCTCTGTGAGATGTTTTTTTTTTACTGGTGCTGCAATAAAATAAGTACAGATCCCAGCTTGAAGGAGAACTCCATTTATTTAGGAAATTGTTCCTGTTATTCTATGCAAGTAATGGGGATTCTATCTATTCCGCCTAGAAAGCCCTCTAAAAAAACCTCCAACAACGTTTTATATAAAGTATGTAATGTAATAACGGACACATTCATAATAACATGTACTATTTACGTATTTTGGTCACTTTAAGCATTGCTGGACGGGGTTCATTGATTTCACAGAGTGTATTGCAAAGTTCGCTATTTCCTTCAACAACAACTACTAATCATGGCAAACTTCACGAGAGCCAACAAAGACTACTTTGGGACAAATTATGATCAAGAACCTTTTATTTTTTAAACTGAATATACAGAGGATGAGCTGCAAGTTTTAGAAGCTGGGTGCTAAACAGATGCAGCTCTAGTAAAACACACAGCATCATGTAGCACTATTGCTAAGGGCTAAACAAGAAATACAAACTATGAACATAATAAAACCATCACTGTACAATTTCCGCTCTCACTGGGGTACGCGTTGATGGGACGTTTATATCTTTCAGCAAAAGACTTGTGTTCACTGTTTAGATGATGAATTAATTATAATCCTCACTCCTCGGGCAAAAAAAATACTAGGAGCAAACAAGAATCCTGCTGTGCCTTTGTAGCGAATGACTTCAGGTCTAAATAAAATGTCAAAGTTGACCAACTTCTCGACTTATGGCCACAGCCTTCTACCTTAGGACCAAACCTTTACCAACTCAGAGGCGATGCAGCAGCTCATCACCTCAGTTGGTTAAGAGCTGCAGTAGTTAGTTACCGTTCTGTGATCAAAATGCTGTGTTACTAAAAGTAGTTCCTCGACAATAGCTCTTATAATAACAATGTTGCTAATACTTGGTTAATATGCATGTCAACATGTAAATGTAGTATTATTGGCAGTTTTTGGATGTTTTTTAAAAGGTTTTATTGGCGGAATAGGTTACTCCTATAAGCTGCACTGTTCGTCGTCTAGTACGAGCCGTGTTTTACATTATAGGATACACAAAAAAGAGAAAAACATGTGTTCTAATCTTATATAAGGATTATGAATGAGGCAAAATTCCAAAAAAGTGCAGTTCACGTTTAACATTGAGCAGTTAAGAGTAGCAATATCAAGGTTGAAGCCCAGATTTAAAAGGATGTGCAGTGACTGCAGTCACTAAACACAAGTAGAATGATGTTCTTTTGTTGTTGTTTTTGCAGATTTTCTGTGCATCTGGCGTATTGATAGCTAATTCTTCTTTTTCTTCTTCTTTGGTAGTCCATCGTTATCGACGATGACGCTTGATGCAATTATGGAGGTTAATTTGTGTCTATTACAAAAGCCCTGCGATGAGATGGCGACTTGTCCAGGGTGTACCCCGCCTTCCGCCCGATTGTAGCTGAGATAGGTTCCAGCGGCCCCCGCGACCCCAAAGGGAATAAGCGGTAGAAAATGGATGGATGGATGGATGGATATTACAAAAGCTGTTTTTTGACACTGAAATTATGTAACTGAATTTTTTGCACTTGAATTTTGTGAACTGATTTTTTTTTTTTTACATCAAATTATGCCGACAACTTCATTGAAAAAAATTCAGTGTTTTAAAAATAAGTGTTAAAAAATTCAGCTTATAAAAATTTTAAAAATTCAGTGTTGAAAAATGTGCTGCTTCAAAAAGCAAGACTAACTTCTGGTAAATTAAGACTGAAGCAATCGATCCTGTCTCAAAACCAGCCAATGACGTGTCAGATTTGAAGTCACGTGTCTTGCAAAACAGCATTAAAAAGGCAGTTAAGTGGGCTACCTGGGCATAATACAACATAATTAACATTTCAATACGGCCCGCTGAGTATTTTCAAACTATAGAAATTATTCCAATGGTTAGAATCTCCACTTTTGAGTGACATACGGTTTCTATGCATCATGATATGCAGCTAAACTGACTGTGATACACAATGTGACCAGCAGATGATGGTGAATAATGATGTTCAGTTAAGCGTAACAAAGAAGGCATGTTTGGATTAGGGCTGGGCGATATATCGAATATACTCGATATATCGTGGGTTTGTCTCTGTGCGATTATAGAAAATGACTATATCGTGATATTCAAGTATACGTTCTCACGTAGTTGCTTTTAGCTGCGGGCATTAGACTACAGGCTTTTTTCACTCTTTCTTGTCTCTCCTTCTCACAGAGACGTAAAACAAGTGCACCTTCTTACATACGTCACATACTGTCGCGTCATACGCCCTCGCTGAGCAGAGAGGTAGCAGCATGTAACATTAGCTGTGATGCTAGCGGTGTGGTGCGAGTGGTAATACGAGAGAAAGAAGGCGCGAATCTGTTAACAAATGAAGGAAGAATTAATTCCTAAGAAAAACAGCACGGGGTCCATCGTCTGGCGGTGGTTTGGCTTCAAGCGGGAAGATGTCGAACAAGTATGCGGCAAAAGCGTTGTTACATTTACAATTTGTAGCATCATTTGAAAAGTCACCCGCTAGAGAATGAAGAGTGCTTCAAAATTCCGCATGTCAACATCTCCGTTCGGTGCCATACCCACAAAATGCCAAAGCAATTATTTCCAGATCAACACTGTATGAAAAAAATAGTCAACAACACAATTTAATAACGTCCGCAGTAACCTTCCACATAGCAAAGAACATACACTATTTGATTTCCTATTATGCAGCAAATTTTTATTTGACAGTTATTGAAATATTTTGTGTGACCTCATGCACAAAAGTGCACTTTATTTGTTTTAAACTATTGTAGTGGCGTTCTGTACAAAAAGTGCACTTTAATTTAGTGTTGTTTTGATGTCATTTTAGTGACATCATGCACAAAAGTGCACTAATAGCTTGTTTTAAAATGTATCTGACAGTCTTGCACTTTCTGTTTTGAAATGACATGAATGTTTGTGCCACTGCTTAATAACTGTTTAATAAATACAGTTTTGATAAATTGACTTAATTGTGGTTTCCCTCTCTGCATGAAAGGTTAAAATGAGCATATATTAATGCAGTAGGAACAAGAATGTTTTAATGTAGACACATATAATCATCATACTACTGTGATTATATGAAAAAGTGTTTTATCAAGGCTAAGGCAAAATACCAAGATATATATCGTGTATCGTGACATGGCTTAAAAATATTGAGATATTAATAAAAGGCCATATCGCCCAGCCCTAGTTTGGATGCATTCATAGAGGGAGGAATAAATGTTTGATCGTAAGCCCGTTATTCAAAAGACAAAGTTTAGTCTTTAATAGATAAACAACACGCTAGCCAACCAGATAGACCCGACAGGTCTGCCTGGCAGCTGATAGGCAACACGTCACAGCTGATAGGCAACACATCACAGTGGTCAGGTGACCCTTCTGAAGAAGACTGTAGATGACAGTCGAAACATGTCAGGTAAAGATTCCATCTAATATACCGAAAATATTGTCTGATTACAAGAACATTTTAAAGACTATATAGGAAAAGAAAAATATAATTTCTATAGTTTGATAATATCCAGTGGGCCACATTTAAATGTTATTTATGATTTATTATGCCCAGGTAGCCGAGTTAACTGCCTTTTTAATGCTGTTTTGCAAGACCCATGATACGCGACTTCAAACTTGACATCTCATTGGTTGGTTTTGAGACAGGATCGTCTTGCCTTTTGAAGCAGCAAATTTTTCGACACTGAATTGTTTTACACTAAATAGATTTTACACTGAATACTATTTTATACATTAATTTTTTTACACTGAATTTTAGTATACACTGAATTTATTTTCAATAAAATTGTGATCATAATTTGATGTAAAAACATTCAGTTCACAAATTAAAACGCCAAAAATTATGTAACATAAAATCAGTGTAAAAAAAAAAGCTTTCGTAGTAAAGACACAAATGAACCTGCATACAAGGGTTGTTTACAGACGCATGTGATCTCATAAGGCTCTGTAGACCAAAGTCAGAGGCACAGACAGTTTTAATGTTGAATATGTTCATAAAAAAGCAGGCAAATGCTGTGAAATAAGTAAAGGTTATTGTGTTTCATAAAAAAAATATTCAAACTGATGTATTGTACAGTAGTTTGACATATTTCATAGTTCAACTCTTTTTTTAATTGTCTATTGGAGACTATATGTTCATGGAAAGTACAATATAAGCAATATTGTTGCAAGGTTTTGTACAAAACATACACATACAGCTATTTTTGAAAGTAAATAAGCTGATAAAGCTGACACAAGACCAATTTTAAATGTTACTGTTAGCTTTTTAAAAGTGCACAATCCAGTGAATCACTGGCACTTTTTTCTGTGTATTCAGAATAACACAGACTGGACAGTCCAAATTGACCGAATAAGCGTAATATAGAAAATTGTTTTAAGTTGTTGCAAATCCTATCTCACCTAGTTTTATTCATCCACTTTGATAATAAAGTGATTCCATCAAGTATGTAACTCACAGAGTGTGTTGTACAGTCAAATAAATAATATCAAGTTCTCAATAGTGGAACGTATGTGCCCCAGTGGGGTCATGACAGGAAATAATTGACTAATTAGCCCTGGAAAAGGTGCATATATTGTGCTTGTGTTCAGGCCCGTAATCAATCTGGCGCCCTAGGCAAGATTTTAGGTGGCGCCCCCCCACATCGGCAGTGAAGTGTATATACTCACAAGAACCCGAATAGCTTTGTCTTTGACCTTTTTTTTTTTACTTACAACTATACCTAATATATAAAGGGGTGGAAAAGTGACTATTACCTGCAGGGCAAACATTAGCTAACCAGAAGGCAATAATGTAAACAAAAAACACCTGCTTAAAAGATCTAATACAAATGTCCCTGAGGAATGTAAGGTGGGAGTACTGTAATTACCTAACGTTACATTATTATTTTCCATAACAATTTAGCCCCCTCCACAATATTAACCCGACGTTAAAACAGAACTAGCTATTTATTGATTAGCAATTGCCGAATCATGTAACATTAGCTTAATGCTAAAAAGCCAGGTACTATCACATTCTGTAACAGACAAATAATTTCACGTAGGCTAACGTTACCTACCTGCTACCTCTGTCTTTTCTCGTTTCTCCTCTTCTTTTCTCTTTTTTCTTCCCTGTGCACCTGACAGTTTTGGCCGTTTTGACATCTTGTGTTGATTTTTTGATGTGGTGACGTCCAAAAAGAGTCATGATACGGGAAGGGAGGGGGCGCACCGTGCGTGGGGAGGAGGGGGGGCGTAATGTTGTAACAAATAATATTTCTATTAAATAGGCTTTACTTTGCATTTTAATTAACGTGGGATTATTTTTTTTATTTAGAAATAATAGTAACAACTTTTTTTTCCTTTTTTTTTTCCTCCAACATTTGTGGCACTGGCATGGCGCCCCCTGATGGACGGCGCCCTTAGCATTTGCCTATACGGCCTATGCCACGGGCCGGCCCTGCTTGTGTTACTCCAGATTGACAGTGAGAAAACATTTCTTTTAGCATAGCCCTCAACAGAGTGTTGACTTTCGCCAAACCCCAAAAATCATAAATTGTCCGAGTTTAGTTTTTATGTCAATAATGCGTGAATCTAGCTGGAAATGTCTAAGTTGGCGAATTAACCTTTTTGGCCTAAATGTGTATAAAAAACGTATTTTGGATTGTCTGTAATGCTGGCGATCATCTCAGTATTGGTTGATGGAGCACTGTCTAACTCTTCTTTCTAGTAAATTGATGTATTGGGGCTAACATTCCCTTCAGAAGGTATATGTGTTGTCATGTCAGTCGGTCACAGGAAGTCACGCACGTGCGCGGAGGATGCATGGCAGCCGGACGAGGTAGTATATTTGGTGTGGCCTGTCGCAGGTTTAATTCCCCGTGCTGGCGTCAGAGCGCCTCAGCTGCGCGTCACCTCACATATTCAGATTTGGGCCGTGCTGCCATGTGCACTTGGAGATATTCCGCGGCCCCCACCCTTGTTTCATTCGGGGGGCTTGTGAGGAGCCTCGGCATGGCGTTTAAAAAGGAGATTAAGTTTCCTGCAGAAAGCAAAGCTCCTTAAGGGGGTATCTTTGTGCCTCTCAGCCGCTTGGTCAGTGAGGGATTCGCCGGGGGGTGGAGGGGGGGAATAGGGGGTCTCGCTGTGAACTCTGTAGAGGTAGTGGAGGGCGAGTGGGGGTGCTGACCTGACTCCCAACCCCACACTGAACCTTCAGGTGCCAGTGGAAAGACACACAAAAAGGGGGTACCTTCATTGCACACGAAAAAGCCCATGGACCGAATGGCATTTGTGGCGCCCCCTATGTCTTGGAAGACATGCCAGCATGTAATACACATATAATTTAACAAACGGTCAATGACTTATGGACAGAAGTGGGTAGAGAACCCTACTCAAGTGAGAGTGCCGTTCTTTAGGATAATAGGACTCAAGTAAAAGTAAAAAGTAGTCATCAAAAATAATTACTTGAGTAAGAGAAAACAAGCATTCCATGAAAAAATACTCAAGTATTGAGTAACTTGTGAGTAACTTCTGATTTATTTAGTAGCGATTTTTCAATGGTCCTTGGACTACAATTGTAGTTGATATGAGCGTGCATCTGTAAAACATACAAATCATGTACAATTAATGCAACATGTTTTCTCTAGTTTGAAGTGGAATTCTTGTAGGCTGAAATGTGAACATTTCTACTGACACAGGTGACAGCACATGATATAAATGTTATTTTTAGTAGTTTGAAAGTAACCATTGAAGCTTTGTGCTGCCTTGTCTGATTTCATGTCACTTTTTACACTCAGTACATTTGTATGCAATAATTTAGTCAGATTTTTCAAAGAATTCAGTTTCTTCTGTTTTCACAGTTACATGTGGAGTTCTAGTTTCCATGCTCTGATTTCTAATGTGACTGATGGCCATACACAGTGTGCCTCTTGTACACCAGGAGGCGATTGTGGTCATTTCGGCTATGTGGAAAATGTAAATACAGTAGAAGAAGAGAATGCTACATGCTAACAAGCTAGTGCTAGTAACTTTTAAGCGCCGGATCTAACAGATAACTGCACATTTCCGTTGCTGTTTGGTGTTGTTAGCGTTTTAATGTGTTTAAATGACACCTGTGGTTATTGAGCTCATCAAAGACATACAAATTGATTGCTATTTTAGTCAACTGTTTTCGGATTTTTCTGCTTATCCAGCCGGGATGTACTGGTGTCATGTCATGTAATTAAAATGTCTTATTTTGGGAACTTTCTGACACTTGTTAAACAAGTAGGTTTCTATTTCATCATACCACCGGCCAGTGTTAATTTTGATGGCAATTTTATATTTAGTTTTAGTCATAGTCTTTTGACAAAAATGTATTTTAGTTTTAGTAATATTTTAGTAATCTAAATAATTTAGCTTTAGTCCAGTTGTAGTCGACTAAATTCCTCAACAATTTATTCGACTAAAATTACAGTAAATTTTGTCGACTAAAATATAAAGTATAACAGACAATGCATCTGTGAAGTTGTCTTGAAAGCACTTTTATTAATTAGTTATTATTGCAGCGCATCTCAAAAACCAAATTCACTAGACCTGCATTCCATGAATATTTCAAAAAGTACATTTCCCACTTACCATATTGTGTGTTATTATTTTAGCTGAAATTTTGCATTTTTTTTCAAATGTTGAATCATTTATTACTAAAATGGTCACATGAAAAAACAAACTAGTTTTATTCTAGATTGGTGGGCCAGCTCGCTTATGGGTACTACAAAAGTAGTGGTTGAGTAAGCAGTTTTGCTCCTTCTCTATTGTGTTTAATGGCAATAATAATTCAGTACAGCGTGAGTCATTTGGAAATATTAGTTTAGGCCCGCCCCTTTCCTGCATGCTACTGTGACCGAATAGATTACTTATTTGTTTCTCCTGCTTAAAGACGAAATTAAATATGATTGGATTTCGTCTATGTCAACATTTTCGTCTCGTTTTTATTTTCGTAGACTTAATTGTCAATAAATTTTGTCATTGTTTTCGTCAACGTGAATTTGTTTTGATTCGTTATCGTCCTACTTTTGTCAGGGGAAAATAGGTCGTTGATAACTAAGACACATTTTTTTAGTCAACAAAATTAACACTGCCACCGGCTTGTTATGCCTAGCGAGGAAGAATGCAGGGCTCCGTTTGATTGGTGGAATGTAGTCAAACGTCATTAAAGGTTATGTTAAATTGGTGAAACAGAAGCGCATGACAGTGCCTGCCAGATAAAGGCTCACTGCCAAATTAATTAGTCTTTGCAAGTCTTAAATCAATAAATTATAAATAATTATAAATAAATGTAACAATCGGAATGAAACTCAATGTAACGAAGTAAAGGTAGCGTGTCTTCCTCACAAAAGTAAATATGTTACATTAAAACTACTTTGACAAGTACAATGTATCCAAAAAGTTACTTAAGTAAATGTAACAAAGTAAATGTAATGCGTTACTACCCACTTCTGCTCATGGACAATTATTTGCCGAGTCTCATTCCCCTGCAAAGATGTTTTGATTGATGGTAGCCATTTTTTTCAACCAATTTTTCTCAGATTTTACAATGGAAAATGTTTTTGTCATTTTCCAAAAGGTGTGTACCAACATTTTGTGGCGATTTAGCAAAACACACTAAAGTTATAGCAGGTGTTTTGTAAAGTGCGTTGAGCTGTGTGAGAAACTATAAGCCTAACTGATTTACGGGGTTTAATAACAGCGACACCATGTGGTGTTTGTGTCATAAAAAAAATAAAAAAAACTGGCAACACAGTAGAGATGCAGGTTTTGGCCCATTTTGGCATTAGCTTACAAAAACGATTACCGTATTTTTCAGACTATAAGTCGCAGTTTTACCGGGGGTGCGACTTATACTCAGGAGCGACTTATGTGTGAAATTATTAACACATTACCATAAAATATCAACTAATATTATTTAGCTCATTCACGTAAGAGACTAGACGTATAAGATTTCATCGGATTTAGCGATTAGGAGTGACAGATTGTTTGGTAAACGTATAGCATGTTCTATATGTTATAGTTATTTGAATGACTCTTACCATAATATGTTATGTTAACATACCAGGCACGTTCTCAGTTGGTTATTTATGCCTCATATAACGTACACTTATTCAGCCTGTTGTTCACTATTCTTTATTTATTTTAAATTGCCTTTCAAATGTCTATTCTCGGTGTTGGGTTTTATCAAATAAATTTCCCCAAAAAATGCGACTTATACTCCAGTGCGACTTATATGTTTTTTTCCTTCTTTATTATGCATTTTCGGCCGGTGCGACTTATACTCCGGAGCGACTTATACTCCGAATAATACGGTACATAGCCATGTTTTATTGTTCAATTTGTTATACAATTTCTCTTCACCTAACATTCCAAACATAGTTCCTCACCCTAAAAAATGCTCATGTGGTCTGTGAGTGATTCAGTCAACTTCTTTTTGCTTTTATCATCTCATTTCACTTGATGAATGTGACTAAAACATTTTGAAAGTGATCTAAAGGTAGCCCATAACTCATTTGGATTATGCCGGGTATCAGTTAGGCTTCCACTGCATTGATCTTCGTCATTCAGAAAGCAGCAGATTTTTAACAAATATAGAAAATATGAACTTAATGGGGTTGAAATCTACCTTTCAAAAAAGGCTTTGATACAATACTTTGGACTGAATAGAGAGGATCGGAGAAAACCCTTACTCCGTCTTTTAGTTGATTAGCAATACTGATGACCGGGTTGAATGGCAGAGGGGGGCAAAAATTCTAATACGGGGCTAAAAAAAGAGCCTTATCTGCTCTATTCAGCAGCGCGCCAGCACTGTCAGGTCCTGCCAATAGCCGTAATGGACCCTAATTCCACATCAATGCAGCCTAAATGAAGTGTCAGTAGAAGATTGATCTGCTGAGATGAAGCTGCGCTCAGTAGACACACCCAGTTCGCCTCTGCAAGTATCTTCAGGCCCCTCATAGCACGCACACCTGTCCCACTGCATGCAGATTCAAAAAAGTTCCAAATATAATCACCTTTTTCCTAAGCAAACGGAGGCTACATTGCTGTCGCTAATGTTTTTGATGGTTGTCTAATATCTGCTAGGCCGCTTTTGATGAAGGTGCGTCGCCTCGTCATCTAGTGTTGTGTGACAGGTGCACAGGCGCTGTAATGCCGCCAGCGGGATACTTTGCAGGGAGCTTAAACACAAGCAGTCCTCCTGCTGTACACATCTAAACCCCCCATTTTACTCCTTTGCGTGAGTAATTCTTGTCCACAGAAATGGATTTTTACTCTCTGTCACATTTGAAGCGCCACTCTTCCTCCATGGGGAGTATTAGGCTAATCGCGCAGTAATTCCTAACTTCTCAAAATGTAGTGTGAAGTGTATCAAAATGTACTGTATAGTTTGGCGCTAAAGGACAAGTATTCCAGCACCACCAATATAATATTTTTTTAATTAAATTATGACGAATTGATTAAATGTTGGGCACAGGGTTTAGTATGTGTGCCTGGGTTCAATCCTGGGCTCGGGATGTTTGCATGTTCTCCCCGTGAATGCGTTGGTTTCCTCCGGGTACTCCGGCTTCCTCCCGCCTCCAAAGACATGCACCTGTGGATAGGTTGATTGGCAACACTAAATTGGCCCTAGTTTGTGAATTTGAGTGTGTATGTTGTCTGTCTATTTGTGTAGGCCCTGCGATGAGGTGGTGACTTGTCCAGGGTGTACTCCGCCTTCAACCCGTGTGCAGCTGGGATAGGCTCCAGCACCCCCGCGACCTTGTAAGGGACAAGCAGTAGAAAATGGATGGATGATTAAATGTTGTATTTATTATTTCAATATTAGATGGTATAACTTTAATATATATTTGTAAATCTATTTTCATTGTATAAATACATGTCATTCACTGAGTGTATTTTTTTATGTATTAATACATTTTTACTACAATATTAGTTTAACAGTTTAACTAATGAAGTAATAATTTTTTTTATTAATTACCGGTAATGCATTTTTAAGGGCTGCAGAGAGATTATCAACCTTTTAGTAGTATGAGAGAGATAATAATTTAAGACTAAATTCAAGTTTAATGATTAATACTAAAATTTAATAAAATAAAAAATAAAAATCAACCTTATGTTGCTAAATAGAACCAAAATATTACAGCCCACTCCAGTAAAAAAAAAAAAAAAAAAAATGTCTGTGATTTTCAATCCAAATGTATTGGCTCCTTGTACCTAATGAAATGTCCACGGAGAAAATGGTTCCCAATATTTGTTGCACTGAAATTGAATTTTTATCATTTTGACTTGAGTCTAATGACTTAAAGTGTGACTAATAAGGTCCTTGGAGTTTCCATTTGATGTTTAAATCACATTGAGGCTAACGTTTCGCTCATAGTAAAAACTTCCTCCACATCAAACAGACTTTACGCATTTGATTGGAACACTGTGAATGAAATGTGTGTGTGTGTGTGTGTGTGTGTGTGTGTGTGTGTGTGTGTGTGTGTGTGTGTGTGTGTGTGTGTGTGTGTGTGTGTGTGTGTGGAAATAAGCAAAAACATACATGTAGCGTAAAAGTGCGGACTTCATCAGAACCAGCAGGTTGCGGGATGAGCTTCCCAGGTGAGCAGCGAGTGTGTCGGTGTCACTTTGATTAAGTCTAATGCGGCAGCTTTTGGCGCATGTGGTCAGGTTAATGAAACTCTGTGAGAAGGCACGTCTCCTTGCTTCCTACCCTGCCTGGAAGCTGCGGGTGATGGGATGAGGTTCAGCAAGTACCCTAGAAACCTGCTCGCCCCATCCCCCAAATGCCAGTCTTACCCCTTTTACACTGCACAGTTTTGACGAGTAATAGTTCACCAAATGGCTTTTCCATTGGCAAAAGCAGGTACTACGTGTTATTACTTATTACCTGGTCAGCCTGTTTTTAATATGAGTGACGTAAGCCACTAAGTCACTCATGTTGCAACATTTAAGAATAGACGGCAAGAGACAAACGCAATGCTAAACCTGGGATGAGTGAACACACCATAAATATTGCTTTGTTTGCATTTTAACCGATACTAGCACCAGAGCGGTAATTCAAAACAGTGCCGGGGCTTAGAGAGGATCTATAATGAATTTAGTCTTTTCTGACTTATAAATGTTGTTACAATGTTGGCTAGTCGTGTTAAACAAATTGTCAATCCCAAGGTTCATACATTTTGGCATGAACTGACACGCAGTTTCGGACTGGTTTTACAGTCTTGCTACGTTGTGATGTCACGGCGTGGTTGATGTACAGAACAGGCCAAAAGTTTGGACACACCTTCTCCTCATTCAATGCGTTTACTTTATTTTCACGACTATTTACATTGTAGATTGTCACTGAAGGCATCAAAACTAAGAATGAACACATTTGGAGTTACGTACTTAACAAAAAAAGGTGAAATAACTGAAAACATGTTTTATATTCTAGTTTCTTCAAAATAGCCACCCTTTGCTTACTGCTTTGCACACTCTTGGCATTCTCTCGATGAGTTAACTCCTTCAAGACTGTTCGAAAACCATTTCAGGTGACTACCTCTTGAAGCTCATCGAGAGAATGCCAAGAGAGTGCAAAGTAATAATCAAAGCAAAGGGTGGCTATTTTGAAGAAACTAGAATATAAAACATGTTTTCAGTTATTTCACCTTTTTTTGTAAAGTACATACAGTAACTCCAAATGTGTTCATTCATAGTTTCGATGCCTTCAGTGACAATCTACAGTGTAAATAGTCATGAAAATAAAGAAAACGCATTGAATGAGAGGGTGTGTCCAAACTTTTGGCCTGTACTGTACTTATTTAGACAATGCTGCTAAAAAGAGCTGGTTTTATGCATTCTCTGCATCAGCAAGTGTGCAGGTATTCCTAATGTTCTGAATCTATATGTTTATGAAGTTTATTTTCCATAAATATCTGGAAAAAAATAGAGGTGACGACTTCAAGATATATATTTAAACATTGTACATTTTCATAAGATCAAACATGAGACTTTTGGAGGTTGTAATCTGAGAACGCCTCCAGAATCGAACATCTAGTGGATACTCACGGTTAAAAAAGTGACTGTGCAGCAAAATATACACCAGAGCATATCCAATACATATTATCTAGACCAAAGGAAAGTGTTTTAAATGACAAGACAAGGCAAGTTTATTTATAGTGCACAAGAAAATGGATGGATGGAATTCGTACACAAGGCAGTTCAAAGTGCTGTACAGAAAATCAAAAGGCAAAACCAAATATAAAAGTATCATAAAGTAATCATATTTCAAATGAATAAACATAAAAACTATTATAATTTAGATTAAAATCAAAGAGTGTAGATAAGATACTTTCAGTTGTTGCACCATTAAATACGTGTTTACAGCCTGGATTTGAACATTGCCAACCTTGAAGCCTGTATCGCATCTTTAGGAATACTAATCCAGATTGTAGGAGCATACAACTGAAATGCAGCCTCGCCATGTTTTGTTCTAAGTCTAGGCACCAACAGGAGACCACTCACTGAGGCTCTCAGAGCCCGAGATGGTTCACATGTCTCTGACATGGCATATGTGTACATTGGCACGAGACCATGAAAAGACTTGTACACAACCGGGGCTGTTTTAAAGTCTATTCTCTGAGCAACAGGAAGCCAGTGTAGTGACCTAAGCACTGGACTTATATGGCCGTAATTCCTGGTTCTAGTCAAAACTCGAGCAGCAGCATTTTGAATCTATTGCAGCTGCTTTGTATATCATAGGTCCCCTCAAAACAAAACAATGCCTTTTTATTTCCACATAATTTTGTGACATTAAAGTTCAACAGACTTGTAATTTAAGTATTTCATGTACCGTATATAAATGAAATGACAAGCAATACATGACAAAAATAAGAAATACGATCTACAAAAAAACAACTGACTTGAGTTTTAATGTTTGATGCTCATAATTCTGGTGTTCTGAATGCAGTCACACTTGCCGTAACCATCATTGGTGCATAATGAGGAAGTGCTGTGTTGTTGTGTTAATGTGCACCGAAAATGAAGCACGCCTCGCCACTTCTTCTTTTGGCCTGGTTACGACCTTTAATGTCTGCACGAGTGCCATTATAGAACAAGGTTTAGGTGCCCATCCTTAACCATAATAAGTGGACTTTTTTGTAGAAGGCCGCTACAGCAATAGCAAAAGCAGCAAGCCAAATGAGAAGTAAATCTGATAAGGAGTGTGGCACACTGGCAATGAAGTCTTCACTGCTTAGAGATAATCTGGAATCCTCCTTTTCTTATGTAGAAGAAGAAGAAATCATGGCTGATGACTGTAATTTATCTTCTCTAGCTTCCCTCCCCTCATCCTCCGTCTTTCTCGTGGCTCATGGGCCGCTGGCTCGCAGCAAGCAGGCAGACGAGAGGGGTGATTTTAGGTGAGCTGCAGAATAGCCCGGGCCAAAAACGGACTAAAAAAACAAAACAAAAAACTGACCCACTTCTGTTTTGTGCTGTGACCATGATGCGGCACCAGGAATGGCCTTTTTAAGATGCCAGCAGAAAGGCTTTCTTCTGCATGTTGAGCTCATCCATTTGTTTGTTATCTCAATCCAGGATTTGGAGAGATACAAAGCTGATTAAACAACAAAAGCATATGGGAAGATAAAGAACACTTAGGTAATGGGTTTAGCCCGCCTGTTTAGCACGCCAAATTCATCCCCTTTTCTCTCTCGCTCTCTCTGTCTCTCAGCTCAAAATGCATTTGTTATTCTTCTTTGCTCACCCTTGATCCAGATAGAAGAAAATGAACGAGGAGAGAGCAGAACAAGAGAAGGAGAATATGCAGATTTTAGTGCAACTCTTGTGAGAGATTTGTAAATCAGCAGCGGCAAAAATCACTGGCCATACTGTAAGTTTAGGCACATATACTAGGATGATACAAAACAGCAGTTCTATCAAATAGTTGCCATTACAACGATAATAATGTACAGTTCTCTAAACTGTTAGTTATGTGTTAAAATGTGATAACATGAAAAAAAGAAGAAAAAAAAAAGTCAACAAGGTTGCCCAAAAATACCTTCATCATAATTGTCTTTATTGTTACTAATAATGAAAAAAAAAATCACAATTATCAAAGTCGGCAATGTTTTTTTTTCCACTTTCTCTCAGGTCAGCTCTCAGAAGTTTCATGGGCAATGTTTCCCATTTCCCAGCAGCACTAAACAGCATTGGAAAGACAAGACATTTAAATACTTTAAAAGACACGGCAAAAGCTCAATGAAGCAAAAATAAGCCAAAGTTTTGATACAACTACTGTTTTGGCTCTCTTTAGTTTGTGTAGATGTACCTAAAGGAGTGGCTCAGCAGGGGTCCTCCATAGGCAGGATTTTATTCTTTTATATTGACAAATAATGTACTTTACCAGAACAGTTCTCTGTAACGTAGTATTATTTTATCAGCTCTACCCGCCCTTATGGTAGAAAATAAAGGGATCAGAATCAGGCGGTCCGATACCCCATACTTTCTGAGTACTCCACAGGACTTACCAAGGGACACAGTCTAATACCTTCTCCAAGTCCACAAAACACATTTAGACTGGTTGAGCAAACTCCCATGCACCCTCAAGTATCTTGCTGAGAGTATAGAGTTGGTTCACAGTTCTACGACCAGGTCGAAAACCACATTGCCCCTCTTAGCTCCTCAACTACCTCGGCAACCTTAGCCTTAGAAATAGTAGAGTCCACCACAGAGTCCCGAGGCACTGCTTTCTTATTGAAAGACATGTAGATAGGACTGAGGAGGTCTTCGAAGTATTGCTTACACCAATCCACAACATCCCCTGTTGAGGTCAGCAACACAACACACCGTCTCCACCATACACAGTGCTGACAGTGCACTGCTTCCCCTTCCTGAGGAGGCGGATTGGGGATCCAGAATCGCTTCGAAGCCGTCCGGAAGTCGGTTTCCATGGCTTCTTTGAACTCCCTCCATGTTTTTACTTCTGCGACCGCCACAACCGCACACCACTTGGCCTGTCGGTACCTATCTGCTGCTTCTGGAGCAATGAGCCAAAAGGACCCAATAGGACTCCTTCTTCAGCTTGACGGCATCCCTCAGTGCTGGTGTCCACCAGCTGGTTCTGGGGTTACGGTCACGGCAGGCACCGACGACTGATTGGCTGCTTTGACAATAGAGGTGTGGAACATGGTCCACTCTTACTCAATGTCAAACGCCTCCCTCGTTACATGTTTGAAGTTCTTCTGGTAGAGGAAATAAAAACAGGTCTGTACGGCATCCTCCCCCACCATTGGAGCTGACTTACCACGGCTGAAAGCTCCGCCCCTCTCTTCACCCGAGTGTTCAAACATGACACCCCAGATCCGATGACACAACCACAAAGTCAATCACCGAACTGCAGCCTAGGGTGTCCTTGTACCAAGTGGACATATGTACACCCTTTTGTTTGAACACGGTGTTTGTTATGGACTATCTGTGACAAGCGCAAAAGTCCAATAACAAAACACCACTCTGGTTCAGATCCGGGTAGCCGTTCCTCCCAATCACGCCTCTCCAGGTTTCACTGTCGTTGCCAATGTAAGCGTTGAAGTCCCCCAGTAGACCAAAGGAATCACCAGCGGGAGCACTCTCCAGTACTCCCTCGAGGGATTCCAAAATAGAGTGGGTACTCTGAACTACTGTTTGTTGCGTAAGCACAAACAACAGTCAGGACCCGTCCCCTCACCTGGAGGCAGAGGGAAGATACCCTCTTCTCCACCGGGTTAAACTCCAACATACAGGTTCTTAGCTGCGGGGCCACAGGTATTGCCACCCTCGCCCGTTGCCTTTCATTGCTGGCAACGCTAGAGTGTAAAAGAATTCAGCCCCTCAGAAGAAGACTCGTTCCAGAGCCCTTGCTGTGCGTCGAAGTGTGACCGATTAGACCCAGCCGCAGCTTCTCCACCTCGCGCACCACCTCAGGCTACTTCCCCTCCAGCGAGGTGACGTTCCACGTTCCAAGAGCTAGCTTCTGTAGCCAACGATTGGACCACCAAGGGCCCTGCCTTCGACTGCCGCCCAGCTCACAAAACTCCCGACCTCTATTAAATTATACATTTAGATTTTAACAAATAAACACTTACCACATGAACACACTCAAAAGTAACATAAATTGTTACTGTTGAGTACCAGTATCTATTACCAGGCACTGGGAATGGGTATTGTATTAGTTCAAATCTGAAAGGTCCCCTAACCCTAACCCTAAATTGCACGCACAATACAAAACACAAAACCAGTGAAGTTGGCACGTTGTGTAATTCGTAAATAAAAACAGAATACAATGATTTGCTAATCCTTTTCAACTTATATTTAAGTGAATACACTGCAAAGACAAGATATTTAATGTTTGAACTGAGAAACTAAATTTTTTTTGCAAATAATCGTTACCTTAGAATTTATTGGCAGAAAAACATTGCAAAATAGTTGGCACAGGGGCATTTTCACCACTGTGTTACATCGTGTCACAGGCATTCAATGTTGGTTTCCCGCATACGTGCAGTGATTTCTCCAGATTCTCTGAACCTTTTGAGGATATTACGGACCATAGATGGTGAAATCCCTAAATTCCTTGCACTAGCTCGTTGAAAAATGTTGTTCTTAAACTGTTCGACAATTTGTTCTCGCATTTGTTCACAAAGTGGTGACCCTCGCCCCATCTTTGTTTGTGAATGACTGAGCATTTCATGGAAGCTGCTTTTATACCCAATCATGGCACACACCTGTTCCCAATTAGCCTGTTCAGCTGTGGGATGTTCCAAATAAGTGTTTGATGAGCATTCCTCAACTTTATCAGCCTTTTTTGCCACTTGTGCCAGCGTTTTTGAAACATGTTGCAGGCATCAAATTCCAAATGAGCTAATATTTGCAAAAAAAACCAAAAGTTTTCCAGTTCGAACGTTAAGTATCTTGTCTTTGCAGTCTATTCAATTGAATATAAGTTGAAAAGGATTTGCAAATCATTGTATTCTGTTTTTATTTACGATTTACACAACGTGCCAACTTCACTGGTTTTGGGTTTTGTATTTAATTAGGTAAATGTAGGGTTTTGTCATTGACACCAATGTGGTGTTCACTCTTTTTCTAACTAAAGAGGTCAGCAAACAGTGAGGTAGCATAGAGGAATGGGTGGGTGTACAAACATATTCCTCCCGCTGCTCCCCCCACATGGAAAGAAGCCTTGAGAAAGGTGCTTACTTAGAGCAGATAAAGAGCAAGATGAGAGGCATCGGACTTGGATTAGGGAAAGGAGACGATCACGGCCAGAGAAGGCAAGCAGCGAAGAGCGTGGGGGTACGAGTGTGTGTGTGTGTGTGTGTGTGTGTGTGTGTGTGTGTGTGTGTGTGTGTGTGTGTGTGTGTGTGTGTGTGTGTGTGTGTGTGTGTGTGTGTGTGTGTGTGTAGGACAGCGAGGCCGGGTGCCGGTGTCTGGGCCGCTTGGATATGAGGGGAATATTAATCTGGGTTTAGTGTGAGCAGGACCCCACAAACGGCTCAAGCAAACAGAGCTTAGACGGGGCCAAGCCTCGGAGAAAGTCCTAAATCTTCACATTAGCTCCCCGCGTTTCTTCTGCTCAACCCGTAAGCTCTTTTTCTAAAGGACAGCACAAACAACCCCCCCTTCACTCAACACACACCTCCCATAGTACCTCTCTTGCCACTTTCTCACAAGCACAAACTCTCTCTCTCTCTCTCGCTCTCTCTCTCTCTCTCTCTCTCTCTCTCTCTCAAAAATCAAGACAACATTGAGATTGCAGGAAATGTATAAATCCAGGGCATGAGTGGATAGGCAAAGATTAGAGGGGTCCCCCTCTTAAAGCGACAGGACGCCCTCCAATTGTGTCGCTCATTCTCGGCTGTGGCCTATTTCTGTGTCAGCGAAGAAAGAGAAACACTTTAAAAGGACTTGAGCCGCTGTCTCGATAACCTCAGCGTGCCACGGGCAGAAAAAAGTGGCGTAAAAAGTGAATTTGGTGGAACCTTCCTCCCGCCAGGGGAGGGAGGAATGTTTTGTGGCCTGCCATGCCGTCATACAAGTGTGTAGCAAAGTGATGCATTTTGTTGGAAATTGTGGAAAAAGTTTTCCCCATATTGGCGTCAACTCTCATGACTTTTTTCGAGCGGCAATATAAGCATCAGAAATTGCAATTCCCAACATTGAAGCACTGAAAATGCCGAGACTGCATTGTTGTGCTGAAAATGCTCAGGTTAGCCACTTTTTTAAAATAGTTAAGATATTGTCATATTTTATTTGAATTAATTGGGAAACAGTAAAGATTCAAATCCATAATGCAATTAGCAAAATACAGATTAATTGATTGAAAAAAACAAAATCATATACTGTCGTCCTTCGCCATATGGTGCTTCGCATATTCAACATATTTTTGACTTAAATTAAAGGGGACCTATTATGCAAAACCAACTTTTCTTACCTTTTGGTACCTGTTTTTGTGTATTTGTGGATCTGCATAACTCCCGAAAATGTGAAATCAAACCATGGAGGCATTGCGGAGATATGTATATAAAAAAAAAACCTTGGCTTCCTTTATAATTCCTCCATACAAGCCGTTTTTGTGATGTTTTTCCAACATCTGATTTCAGTGGATAGCTCTATATATGGTAAAGGTTTACCCAAAGCGCTTTGCGCAAGTTCGCCATCGTAGTCCGAAGTTCATCCGTCCTTCCATTTTCCACCACTTGTCCCTCTCTGAGTCGCGGGGGGGCTGGAACCTATCCTAGCTGCACTCGGGCGGAAGACAGCGTACACCCTGGACAAGTCGCCACCTCACCGCAGTCCCAACACTGATAGACAGACAAGGATTGACACTCACATTCACACACGAGGGCCAATTTATTGTTGCCAAGCAGCCTATCCCCAGGTGCATGTCTTTGGAGCTGGGAGGAAGCCGGAATACCCGGGGAGAATCCACACAGTCACGGGGAGAACATGCAAACTCCACACAGAAATACCCCGCGCCCGGCAATCGAAAACAGGACCTACTTTTTGTGAGGCACGAGCAGCGTGAACTAATGCGCTAAATTTGATCTAAAAACAGTAACTAAATTCCTTCTTTTTGTCCAGCCTTTTGGCTCATACTTTCACATGCACTGCTGATGCCATTTTTAATACAACGTAGCGTGTACTCGATATGGAAGCGCTAAAAGCTACAACATGGCTGACGGAGAGAAACCACAGTCTAAGTGAAGACACATTAATAAGACTGCCTACAAAACAGTGCATCTTGAAGAAACAGTCAGAAAGCGGTTTGAAGTTTGTCTGTAAAACATATTCTATGCAATATTTTGACCAAATAACCACCATTAAATTTTATGTAGACCACAAGGTCTATATTATGATGATGTTTCTCTTTTTAAAACACTCATTTGTTTTGTAGTTTTTTCACTTTCTTGTTTTTATCGTGCCCTTTGGACATCGATGACCGGCACCAGCCATTTGTTTTGAGGGAGCTTCACCACAACACAGCATCCCAGATGATATAGCGAGATCAACGGGATCACCCTGTTTTATTGTCGGCACAATAAGGAGACTGCGGGCGGACGAAAACAAGGAAAAAAGTATAACTATACACTAAGGTTAAACTTCGACAGAGTCTGAATTTCTCCAATGCTAAATCCTAGACATATCTGTGTATATTGACAGTAAAATGCTTTTCTATTCTATATCATGTAAATATTTTCACTGCTGCTGCTTTGACCACTTGTAAACAATATAGGCTCAAGCTGGCTCATACAGTAAAGTACCTACGAGCAACATCGAGAACATGATAACAGATTTTATTACTAACTGGTCCATTGCCAAACACAGTAGGCACTGATCCAATTAAAAGTAGTTTTTAGGAAAATCATTCTTTTGTTTTGCCAGTGTCGCAGTGGAAGGCTAAGCTAGCTACACAACAACTCAAGCTAACATTGTTGCGTATCATTCACACATGTTTAACCTACTGTTATTACTTATCTCTTCATTGTGTCCTCCATTACCATACATACAGTAGCAGTCACCGAGCCCGCCATAAAAGTAGGGTTTTTTATCCGGAAAATCCATGTTTTTGTGACGGTCTGTGGTTTGAAGTAGGGGTAATCTTTGCACACACTCGAAGCGACTTCTTCATAGATCAAGGCACATTGCCACGACTCTTAAAAGTAAGGCACTTTTTACTTTAAAGATGAGGCTGAAAGTTAGTGTACTGACTTGTGCTGGTTGACATGATGTTGCGGCACAGCTGGTTTTAATTAAAATTTAGATTGGCTGACTCAAAGAAGGATGTATAAGTAAATGTCTACCATATATGGATAATCAGCTGACGTCACTCTTGAACAAAATTCCAAACGGACCGTTTGGAGGAAGTATGAAGGAAGGCAATATTGTTTTATAAATATCTCTACAATGCATCCACGGTTTGATTTTAAATTTTCGCCACTTATGCTGATCCTAATTACACATTAGCAGGTACCAATAGGTAAGAAAAAGTTGGTTTTGCATAATGTGTCCTTTTTAAATCCTACATGTGTCTTAAATGTATTACAGTGCAGTATTTCTACTTAGGTTCTATTATTATGTTCTGGCGATCCATAAAGAAATTCACCAAGCCGGACTCTGTTTCCTGGTTAAGGGTGAGCAAGGCTAACAACAACATGGCAGCTAATCGTGGCGTTATTTTCAACTCGACAATCAATTTGACAAACGTTAGGCAGAACAACTTTTTGATGCAAGTCATTTTCAACTCCTTAACTCAATAACACATCTCCACATTGGTGAGATTTGACTTGACGTTTTGGAATAGTTGCAATTCAGGCAAGTAACGAATCACAACAGCAGTAGTTTCAGCACTTTGTGTATTTATATAGGTAAAAAAATGCTTTCAGATGATCAGCCAAACTTGGATGTTATTATATCCATAATAATGTGGAGAATTGTTGTTTTCGGACCATCTATCCATCCATTTTCTACCGCTTGTCCCTCTCAGGGTCGCAGGGGTGGGTGGAGCATATCCCAGCTGCATTCGGGCGGAAGGCGGGGTACACCCTGGACAAGTCGCCATCTCATCACAGGGCCAACACAGATAGACAGACAATATTCACACTCACATTCACACACTAGGGACCATTTTTACTGTTGCCAATCAACCTATCGCCAAGTGCATGTCTTCGGAGGTGGTAGGAAGCCGGAGTACCCACGTAGTCATGAGGAGAACATACAAACTCCACACAGAAATAGTTATGTTGCTAACAAACAGACAAACAAACCCAGGAAAAAACATAACCTCTTTGGCGGAGGTAAGAAAGTCTGCGCTCTGCAAAGCAAAGATCACTACTTTCATCTCGAGCGTTTCCAAAGCAACACAGCCGACCGGTCACGTTGCAGCGCACGGACAGAAACCTTTTCGAGGGCAAGTTGTGCTCTATAAATTGAGTAATTTTTTTATGTTTTTAGAGCGCTTTTTGGGTGCAAAAAAGAACTCCCATTTGCTGCATTGTTAGCCACCTCGTACTTGCCGTATATTACAAGTTTGAATGCAAAATAAAAGAATGACATGTATGTTCTTGTCTCGCATAGGGATTGTGAACGATAGGCAAAAAATGTACAGTTCCCCTGTAAGCAATCGTGGCATATTTCCAATAAATTACTTAATCAAAAATAAAATTAATTTACAAAAAATCTAATGAAAGTAATATAGTAGAACCTCCACAAATATGGCCAACATGTTCTTTTTTTTGTTTTGCGAGATCAAATTTTGTTTTGCTATATTTTTTAGACAATGAGGTCAAGTATATATTTACATACAATTATTACAAAAAAATACTTAAATTATTTCAGTTTTCTACTATTTGTGTATTGTATGGAATCCTACTAAATTATTATGACTTTCTAATTATATTTTGAACAAGTCGACTTTAGATTATTATTTATTTAAATAATATTTTTCCTACAAGCTCTTTTAGGTTAAACATACTGACGGTCGCTTTAACCAACACAAAAAGTATCGCATCACTTTTTCTGAGCTTCCCAAGTTCATCCGAGTGACTCGTTCACTTCATCTTTGAGTGTAGAAAAAAAAACTATTGTGTTGATAGCGGAGAAGGTGATGATAAGTGTGGGTGCAGGCGACCTCCATGTGCATCTCACAGTTGAATTCCCTCAGGGTAGAGTAGCTCCCAGCCCCCATTCCTCCCACACCCCCATCAATGACACACACATAGACACACTCTGTGAACGCTGGGGGGAAATAGCCCTCATTTATTATGGCCGCGCCGCCTCGTCTCGTCCCCTCGGTTCAGCGGGTGCGCCGCCAAAGCACGTCTTCCCGCTTGTATATGTGTCACACAATTACCTCTTAACTGCTCAAACAAATAGAGCGACCCGGCGAGTGACATCAAATCAAAACTGTCACAGGTGATTGAGTCGAGTCATCAAGGCGGACCGCCCGCTACCTGTCACAGGAGCTCTCTTTATAACACAGCCCTAATAATGTTCAACCCACCCCTCCTTTTCCCCCTCCCGGACTTATTGAAGTTGGGCAAGGAGTGCGCCGTGCCCTCCTTTTCAGCCGCGCCGCTCCCTCTCGGGATCGGAGAGAAACGCCTGCGAATGGTTTGCAATGATGAGTAGAAATGATAGAAGCGGAGATTGAAATTTCCATCCTCCCTGAACCGTGCCGACGCTCTCTGCTCCGCCAAAAGACATTTCGGAAGCCTAAATAGGCTCGGCGCTTCATATGCTTGGACTGAACTTGAAGAGACAAACTTCTTAACATGTTTGGAGGGAGTGAGAGCCCCCAACTGTTCACATTAACTGGCAAAACAATATATACACATAAAAACATTGTAACGCGCATTCCAGGCCACTAGTTGGCGATGTCACTATGTGCACCGAATGTTTGCCTTTCTGGTTCTTAAATAATGTACCCTTTGTATGCAAAGATGCAAACTAATAATTTGACATATTTAAACAATGTGACTCCACTGTTGGTGAAAATGAACAAACGCTACAACAGCCCTGTGTTTCATCATTGTTTTGGTTGTTGGCTATTAGGGCTGTGAATCTTTGGGCACCACAAGATTCGATTCGATTTTTGAGGGTAACGAATCGATTCAGAATCGATTTGCGATTCAAAACGATTCTGGATTCAAAATCAATGCTTTATTAATAACATTGGGTACCAGTTCTGTGGTTAACTACATTTTTACATAAAATAGATAAACATCTCTGATAAATTTCTATATCACTTAAAATAAAACTGGTTTTGTTTAATAAAATGCTAACCAAACATTTAATAAAGTCAAACACAAATAGGGCAACACAAGAAGTATCTAACGTTTATTTTTGGTAAATCTGTACTGCAGATATGGGCATCAACAACAACAATATGCCTGAGTGGCTAAACAGAACAGATTTTTTTTAAAATCTATTTTTGATTTTTTTTTTAAACGATTAAGAATCGTTACGAACAAGAATCACAATTAATTGAATATCAATTTTTTTTTACACCCCTATTGGCTATACTGAGTTTTTGTTTTTAGAGTTTACACCAAAACTACTGTACATCAAATGGTTTACAAGCTACAAAACACTATTGTCATGTAAACAAACAGCCAAAACGACACAGCGTGTATCTGTCTCTTAGTAGTGTAAACAGCCCTAGAAGTGATGGCCATGAGCAAAGTAGAACAATCTAGATTGGCATCCGGGGCAATTAATTAATGCATTATTTACTGAATAATCTAGGAAAACGTTAAATAATACATAAAAGTGAAGACAAAAAAAAATTATTCTAAATGACCCTTTTTTTAATTTGCATTTGAATCAATTATTTTTATGAAAATTGAGTTTAGTTGTTTATATTGTTGTAGTAGTAGTTTATATAATCATTTTACTTGGAAACAAACAGATGAAACCCAAATCTCGTTTTTAAGAAGCCTTTTTAGATTTTTCTTAAGACTCTCACCTAAAATTAATGAGACATTTTTGTTTATTATTATTAAATATCTAAAACGGTTACAAAGATACAATTAGCAATACTTTTTTTTTTTTTCACATGATAGTCTTAACAACTAGAAAAGCACTCGGAGAGCGTGGACCTTCACCATACTTTATCTCCTAATTGTAAAAATCCTAAATCTTGTTTGTTCTTAAACCAATTTTTGACATTTTCTGAAAGTTTAATCTTGTTCCGCCCATAACTTTTGAGCTATGTTGCTGAGGAAATTGAATGTCCGTGTGTGTTTTTATTTGTCTGTCGCTTCCAAACAAGCTGCATGAGGGTTGATTGATTGATTGATTGATTGAAACTTTTATTAGTAGATTGCACAGTACAGTACCTATTCCGTACAATTGACCACTAGATGGTAACACCCGAATAAGTTTTTCAACTTGTTTAAGTCGGGGTCCACGTTAGTCAATTCATGGTACAGTGGTTCAGTATTTTGCATCGGTCAAAGTAGAATAAAAATAAACAGAATGAAGCCTTTTGTCAGACATTTGCTCTGTTTATCTCTGTGGGTGGGGGCAGGGTCGCTAGCATACACACACAGAGAAGTTCAGCCTCGTAACGTCAATGTAAGGTATGGTTCAAATCCCCCAAAATCTAATCACTTCTTCCTTATCCCATTTCTGACTTTGCCTAAAGCTTTCATCAAAACCTGCTCATAACTTTTTCAGCTATGTTGTTAACTGACAGACACAGAAAAAAACGTGTTTTTGTGTATACTGACAATTGTCACATATTTACATTTTTCCGTTGATTGATCATAATAATCTTGATTATGATTATTTGAAGCTTTTGTCTTTCAGTCACATTGTTTAGTTGAGACAGTCCAAATGTGATCAACATGCGCTTGGCATTCTGATTGGGAGTAGGGCATCCATTAGAGTCAAGTCTTAGAAAGGTCCCTTGGTGGAGGTAACCAAAAAGGGCACATCATCCAGTAGAACAACAAAGACATTAAGGCACAGGGTTGAGCAGGGGACATTAGGGACACAATGATGATGTCGTCAGTGTCTGATGTAAATTGGAAAATGACACAAGTCAACAGACACGGTTGGCTGATCGCCACAGCAACATGGTCGTCGCCTCCGCCACCGCCGTGACACTGACAAATGGAATATTTCAGAGGACTTAATCAGAGGAAATGGGGTTTGGTCTGCAGGTGACATCGGTCCCGCTCCGGCGCTCGCGAAAAGAAAACGGATTGCCTGCTTTGACACCCTCTCTCTCTAGTAGTTCCACCTCATGTCTGTCCCTCTCCTTCAGATGCATGTAGACATCACAATATGAAGACAAAACCGGAGGCATTGAAATTCACAAAAAATATTGGAATCTTGTAACTGCATGAAGTGAAAAAAAATAGAGTTTGTGTCCGCCATCCCTGTCCTACTTCATACCGGATCAGTGTTCTTCTGCACCAAACTCATCCAAACATGCCTCCATGGACCTTTCTTTATGTACTAGGATTATATCCCAACTATTCCCCAATATCTTGCTTGAAAAATGTATTAAGCAGAAATTAGAGCAAAATAAGGGGTATAGTACAAATCTGTATTGATCCTTATTAAAGGATTATAAAGTGTCTTTTGTCCACATTGTGTATTTGTATGTATTCATAGTTTTAAACCAATGAATATTCAAATCCTAACACAAAATCATCTATCCATCCATCCATTTTCTACTGCTTGTCTTTCTTGGGGTTGCGGGGGTGGATGGAGCTTATCCCAGCTGCATTAGGCCGGAAGGCGGGGTACACCCTGGACAAGTCTCCACCTCATCGTAGGACCAACACAGATATACAGACAACATTCACACTCACATTCACACATTATGGCCAATTTAGTGTTGCCAATCAACCTATCCCCAGGTGCATGTCTTTGGAGGTGGTAATTTACCTTCATGAAGAACTGGCAGTCATCCATCCACCATTTTCTACCGCTTGTCCCTTTTGGAGTCGCGGGGGGTGCTGGAGCCTATCTCAGCTGCATGTCAGTCAAGTCTAAATTAATCATGATCTAGTCTTCACAGAGACCGAGTCACTAAAGTTTGGGAACTTGATTACACTGAATGATACCAAGGCAAATGGACAAGTGTGTTATGCGCAATGTTTGGCCGTACGACAACCAAGACAGCATGCAAAAACCATGTCAAACCTGTGGTGACATTTATTTGTCTTAAACCAAATCATACATTAAGTAGGGTGTAGAAAAACAGGACTGTAGATATAAAAAATACCTGGATCTTTAGAATAGATTCGTAGCCACTGAATCGTGACCGAATTGTAAAGTGCCTAAAGATTCCCCAGCACCTTGTATTCTGCAGCAAGTTAATACATATGTAAAAAATACATTGAAATCTATTGGTAATTTTTTCAAATTCTAGTGACAACCATTTTCTAGGGTTACCTATTTGAGTTCAACAAAAGCCAATAAAAAGGCTTTGGGTGGAGATGAGTAGTTTGTAATCCTGCAAACTAACAAACCTAAACACAGGTCAGGTAACAAGCGATAGTTCCAGTCCTTTGTTCCTACGCCTGGCACTGCAGCGCCATCAGAACCTGCACGTGACGACTAGAGGTGCTGATTAGGTGCCTCAAGTCCAGTAGCCCCGTATGAATCACGGCGCCGGGCTGCAGATCAATGATAATTACCACCTTGACATGAGTACGCTTATTACTGAACAGGATCAGGGACCAAGGGCCCGGGTTGCGCTGGCCTTAGGCCCCGATCGATCGTCCAGGAATAATGGCTCTCCAGGGTGCCCGCATTGGACTTTGTCGCTGAACAAGCCATAACAGCTGCATGCGTGACAGCTTAGGGTGGAGATATGCGTACTAACGCTCCTTCTGCTTCCTCCAGCGCCACCTCGCTTATGGCTCCCGCTTGCCTCTGTGCTCCATCTTGTTCAGGGAGGTTATGGGCCGGCGAGACGTTCACGCCTCGGGCCGTTAGATGTGTTAACAAGAAGTGAGTGATTCTGGTAAGTGTGTGTCAACACAATGTGTTCCTCTAAGCTTGGCATATACTTTGCCCAAGTCAGTTCACTTACTTTCAAATCAGGGTCAATTTTAAGTTTTGGCCATCCCTTGGGGAGCTATTGGCAGTTGGATGATTTTAGGATGCATTTTGAGTGTGTCTGAAATCTGGTCGGCAGCACAAATGAAAAGAGTGATGATTAGATTTTCGAAACATGGACAATTTTGTCCGTCATGCAGAATTGCATAAGCAGCAGCACAACAATACTAACATGGTACCATACACAGTTCTATACAGTAGTTCTTCATGTCACATAGTGCTTCTTCACCATGATGTGCTCTTTACACTCACAGTAGCTATGCAGTGTGATTTTATCTCAAATTCTATCTGTGACACAGGTTTTGAAATCAAGCCATGGTGTGGTAAACAAAAAAGATTGTACTGTCCCCTAAAGGTTATGTTCAAAATTATTCGAAGAGATGCTAGCATACATACAATACCGATATCCACATGATAATAGCCTGGGCTTTTGTAAAGATTTGAGTATATTTTTTTTCATTGTAATCTGCCAATTAGAAAATACGGCGTCATAAAAGTTAAAGGTGCCATATGTAATAATTTCATGTCAAGTCATCATTAAATGGCCCTGATATGTCAAAAGGCATTAATTAATCATGTTCTTTTCGAATACCTTTATAACTGATAACAGTAGTTCAGCCGGGATATGCCCATTTCAAAATTAGATTTACAGCCCCGAAATCATGTTATTGTTTTCATTTCGATGCCCTGCCCTTCACCGTTTGACCAATTAGAAAGTCTGTGAGTGTGTCACATTCAGGTTGCCAGTTACGCACCACCACCTTTGTCTGGCTACTGCCACTGTTAAAGTTACTAAACATATCAGACCTTAGTAAATCTAAAAGACGTTGTTACGATTCTCAACTTATTCATGACAAAGCACGGAACAAATTGAGGATTTGTATCGGGCATGCCTTTGAAAGATGGAGACGATTGAAGGCGGACAAGATTTTTTCATCTGACGCCAAACTTGCTAATTTCCTCATTGATTTACGTTTTCTTATTACTTGTAATAAATGGAAATGGACATTTTGTATGTAAACTATATTGTCCAATACAGTCTATGATCTTTTCTAACAAAGCTAGTATGTTCGTGCAATGAATGCTTAGCATGCTAGCCCGGTCAATGACACATCCACATTTAGGCTAATGGGGGAAATATGTGCCTGTTTGCCTGTATGTCGATGTGTCATCCAACTGACAGGGAAAAGTATATTTTCGACAAATAAAACCTACGTGGATATGGGTAGTGTCAGTGCCTATTTCGTTCTCAATATGCTGAGGAAAGGGGGTTCCAACATTAGCACGGCTAATGCAGTTTCTGGTACTGTATGTGCATCAAACACATATGGGGTGGTATTTGCTTGGCACAATATAATGCATTACATATAATGATTTTCTACTTTGTATATTGACATGGTAGTAGGCTTTTATACGTGTTTTTTTTTCGCAAAACGTGGGTTGGCTCATAGAATTGCACTCTGCACTGAAAGATGGTGGTTGATTGATTGAGTTTAGTTTATTTCGAACATGAACACACTTACAGTATAATACATCACACATAATGTCATATTATTTCTCTTTACATCATGTCCAAAAAGTAGTAGGAAGAAGCAAAGCTTATTTAATCCTACTTCTTTCCCACTTCAGAGCGTTTACAAATACATATGTTCATTTACTGTCTTCTTTTTGTAACACAATTACATCAGTGAATGATTAATACAGCAGTTCTTGCAATTTATAATTGACGTCAAAGGTCAACCGTAAAAGGATTACATATAGTGCTTGAAAGAAAGTGTGATGTGGAAACACAATGCATCTGGATAGCATCTTTACATTGCGTCTATAGCAAGACTCTTTCCTAAAGTTGTTTTTTTGTTTAACAAGTTCCAAATGTGTTGTGTCCATGCACTAAATTAGTCTGATTCCTCCAATAGTTTGGCTCTAAATAAGCCCCCTACAGCCCATGGAAACACCTTAATACGACCGTGTTTGGTTTTTGAAAAGTCGGACTAACACACCTGGATTATGCATTTGGAAACCAGATCTCTCGAGGGGGTGTGTGCGGCCGGAGAGGACTCTTCGTATCGCGTATGCGCCAGTCTCAATGCGCATGATACAACCCGGAAGCAGATACCATTCAATAAAAACAGCAACAATTGTAATGAGGAGGAGACTGTTTATTTTCTTCACAAATGAAAAGAACAGAACATTTTAAATGCATCGATGTAGGTATATTTGAGGCAAATAATAAAGCGTACACAGACCTCTTAACGCTGCATTTGTGCACTCCAGACTGATTCACTTTCTGCACAATTGGCAAGATAGTCCAGAACAATAGCAACACACATCATTCGGGGCACAAACTGTCTTTTCCTTCGTATTTAAAATATCTTCCATGAATCCACATAGCCTTATGACTGAACTTTGAGACATTCAAAAGGTTTGATTCCACGATTTTCATCCGAAAATTCCTTCAAAAAACTCTTCCGTCGGTCTGTCTTTGCATCAGACCTGCATCCCCCCCCCTGCCCCCCCGATACATTCTTGGTAGCAGCGTCAAGTTCATTGTGCAGTCCAAGATCATTTCTTGATGCTGTATGCTGTTTAACATCAGCATAGGCATTAGAGACGTAATATTTGTAATCTGCGCCAATATTACAGCAGACATCAGTTAAAACAACTTGTAAGGATCCGCAACGCCAAGTGTGACATAGGTCAACTGGAAAAGCAATTAATTTATGCTAAAAGGAAATAAGCGCCCCCCAGTGCACGGGAGGCACATGGTGTATGACTAATCGTTGCGTTAGACAGTGTGCATGGACACTTGGACTTCACACATAGGTGTGAAAATACAAAAAAAAAAAATATTTGAGAAATCAGACTAATTTAGTGAATGTAAACGTAGTGAATAACTGCCACAATGGTTGTCATGATCGCTTCAAGAAAAAAAAGATTTTGTGAGATTTGTCTCATTTCCAGCGTGAAAGCAAAGCTAAGGAACTTGGTTAGTGAGTTAAGAAACAGGGGGTGAATGCCTGGAATATAGCAGCCATACAAAACGACAAACAACCCTTTTAACGCCACCACCTGGTACTTTTGGAGTGTTCACGGCATAGTCATACTGGAACGTTTGAATCAATGCATGTTTTATTCCGTTTTACGTATATCATTTGTTAGCTGTTGCCTGTTAAGCATTTGCTTAAGCAGGCTGCGGTGCAGCTACGAAGAACGTACAGTAAAAATCATGTCTCTTTTCTTTTAGTCATGGCTAAGCACAAAATCATCCATCAATCCATTTTCTACCGCTTATTCCCTTCGGGGTCGCGGGGGGCGCTGGAGCCTATCTCAGCTACAATCGGGCGGAAGGCGGGGTACACCCTGGACAAGTCGCCACCTCATCGCAGGGCCAACACAGATAGACAGACAACATTCACACTCACATTCACACACTAGGGCCAATTTAGTGTTGCCAATCAACCTATCCCCAGGTGCATGTCTTTGGAGGTGGGAGGAAGCCTGAGTACCCGGAGGGAAACCACGCAGTCACGGGGAGGACATGCAAACTCCACACAGAAAGATCCCGAGGTCGGGATTGAACTCACAACTACTCAGGACCTTCGTATTGTGAGGCAGACGCACTAACCCCTCTCCCACCGTGCTGCCCAGCACAAAATCAATGAGTGTTATTTTCGGAGAGGTAGCGCAGTGATCAAAGTATATAAAAGTATCAAGTGGCTTGTTTTTTAGGGGAACCCTGCTTATGAAATGAAGCCGGGGGATCTCACGCATCTCGGACACATACAATGATTATCACTCATAGACTTAGCATTCGGAAATTCTTCACCGGTATTAAAACTGTGTTGACGAAATATACTGTTGACAGGTTTGGCGGCATTTTTACTTGATTCAAATATTTTGTCCATTGTACGTGCTCATACCTCGTATGAGTCTTTTTCACCATTTTTAAAATATTATTTCCATGTAGCGATCCTTTGGAATAGGGTACAGTTTGTCTTGGTATGATCTTTTTATTTTTTTATTTTGTACGATCCATTTTAACGTAACGTTACCTGAGGATTGCCGCCGAGCAATGAGATCAAACACACGCAAACAGTACAGAAATAAGCACATCAATGAGTAGAAGTGATGCTGATCCGTCTATGGCAGCCCTCATCTTCTTTTCTCTTTGATTTTTTGCACCATTTCCCTCCTCCAGATCCCTTGTTTTTTCCCCCCTCTCCTCTCCTTTTTTATTTTTTAATCCGGTCACACCTGTAATCGGGCTGTGCGACAGGAAACTTCACAGAATCAATTAGTCGCCGCCTCATCCCGCAGCCAAGACGATTTCTCTCGACTTGAGCCGCAAACTCCTTCTATCAGGAGTCAGTCTGGCTGCCTAACACCCAGACTCCTCTCTCCTGAGCCCGGATACGTTTGACTCTAAGCTTCTAAAACGTTGACAACCCAAAGCGCCTTTCTCTCACAGCCAGCCCGAACCGCCTGCCTCACCCACCACCCCACACCCCCACCTTTTCCTCTTTAGAACCACCGTCACAGCTAAATAAGGACGGATTTGTTGTTGTTGATGTGCTGCCTTGTGGCGTTTCATCTACAATTAAATAAACAGCCCTTCTTAAAACTACTGGATATGACAGAGAATCTAGTATCCCCACCAGATGCCTCAGCGTTTATTGTGTATTTTATACTTCGTACAGAGCAGTCGATCAATAGTACCGTTTCCACGAACAGTTCCAAGAATTGTTCTTAAACGATGTATTGGTAATATGTGTGGTTTGTGTTTCAACCAAACCGCAAAGTTGCTGAGAATGTTTGGAAATCAGGTGACGTGTAGGGAAGAGGGTATACAGTGGAATCTGTTTGTCTAGTGTCGACATGGGCGGTTGTCAAGATAACTGAGACCAAAACCAGCCATTTATTTGTGACTTTTTCCAGAGAAACAAGACAAATGGGTGATAATCAGGGATTTTTGGACCTTGGGTAGTAGTTAACATACTTTCCATCGATTTAATTTTTTTAATTTTTTTTACATTCATCTGTTTTTGCATGTTGTTTTATCATCATCTTTAATAGTGCTGCTGTTGTAGTTTTGTTATAAATATACTTGCACAAATCTTTCTTTCGGCGATTAACTATAGAAAAAACTAGTCGAATGACTATTTTTTTAATCAATTTATTCACACTTTTGAGTTGTGATTAGTAATGAATAATCACAATAAATTACTTACATAAATTACTCCATAATTTAAAGGGAACCTATTATGAGTTGTTTTTCTACATGTAAAACACTTCTTTGTAGTCTACATCTAACGGTGGTTCATTAGTCCTAATTGGACCTAGATTATGTTTTACAGACCATCTTCAAGCCGCTTTCTAACCATCTCTTCAGGATGCGCCGTTAAGTGAGCTGTATTTTTTACTTGGCTCCACTTTAACAGCGTCTTCTCCCCGTCAGCCATGTTGTAGTTTACGAACTATACGTTACTTTGTATCAGAAATGGCAACAGCGGAGGATGCATGTGCATGTACGACGAGCCAGTCTGCCCCACAATGAGTAAATACATTTTATTAATTCAGTGCTTTTCACAAAACATTGGTGAATATAAACAACAATTTAAACTAGAAGAGGCAATTCCTGAAGGAATTGCGTGGGAATGCTCCAATGCTAAAGTTGAACTGAAATCCTGGAATTTTTTTAGAATTGTTGAAGTAGAGCACACAATTCCCAAACAGGCTGAATATTTTGAAGTTGGAACAGTTTGAATCAGATTAAAAATGTGGGCGTTGTGGAACTTTGAAGAATGTCCATTGATTTCAATAGGAATTTCCAAAAAAATGTGGGAATTTCGGGACATCCGATTTTGACATCAAATTTTTCACTTTAATGACATTTCTCAGGTGGTTAAAAACAATTGGTCAGTGACCCTCCAAAGACATTGACTGACCAAACACAACCCCAAGGTTTTTGAGGCTGGTTTTAACAGATACACCTAGAGTACCAAAGGAGATCAGGGGAATCTTTTTATCAGGATCATCCGACCAAGAGGCATCAGATACAACAACAAAAAAACAGTCACCAGAACAGAGGCCTGGTCAACTCCACATTACATAATTTAAAAAGTTCTTCCATTTATATAAAAAGTACACAACTGGAGAACAGCACCAGAAAACCCCATCTCAGATTTGAGTCGATTAATCAATATACTGTGACCCACAGTATAAAAAGGCAGACGTCAAATCGAGTAATTCCAAAACTGTGCAGCGACCAGAGTCAGCGGCCATCATCACATCACTAGAAACTTTCAAAACAGCAGTTTCGGTATAAGTGGATCGACCTAAAGCCAAATGTTTGTTCCAAAAATGAGGTTAGCTGCTTAGCTCACACTTTTTCCATAATTTTTGACATGAAGCGAAGTTTTGATATGGGTCGATAATTTATAGGCTTCACCGGATCAAGATGAGGCTTTTTAAGAATGGGATTAACAAAAGTATGTTTAAAAAAGCTGGGGATCGAGCCAGACTGAAGTGAAAGGTTTATCAATTTTACCACCCAAGGACCGGCAACATCAAAAACCTTTCAGAGCAGAGGAACAGGAACAATGTCCACAGGGCTCGATGTGGGTTTCATCTTGCCCACTAACACCTGAACATCCTGTAGGCTGACAGGAGTAAAGGATGACTATGAGCACAAAGGGGCTGATGTAGTGAACAAGCTATCCAATGGAGTACAGATACTGGCCCTGAAGTCTTGCACTTTAGTCACAAAGAAGTTCAAATATCTATTACAGTGGGGAGATGGGGTTCAACAATATTTTCAATAGTGTCAAATAAGACTGGGGTTTTTCTTATTATGCAAAACAAGAGCTAAAATTCTATGCAGTCTATGCACCTCTAATTTTGTTGCTTTCCACAAAAGTTACACTTTCCAACAGCTTCTACCATAGTTGGAAATGGCTTCATTCATCCATAGACAAAGTTTTTTTATGAGACCCTAGAGTGTTTTTTGCTGCTGCTACTGTGTTCAAAACAGTCAGACAATGGCGATTAAAGATTGCCACAAATGTGTCAACGTCATGACAGGCAGAAAACCCCAATTGCAGATTTATTGAGAAAGCGTGTCTGTTTCTTCACTTTGGCAGTAGTCTGTGTCAGTGTGAGCGACAGATTAAAAACAATACAGTAGTAATCGCATATTTGAAGATCTTCAATACTTAGTTGGTCAATTTTTACTCCAAAAGAAAAGACCAAATCTAAAGTGTGACCGTTTATGTGAGTAGGACCCGACACATGCTGTACAAAATGAAGAGTCCATAAGAGATACCAGCTCGGCTACCAAAGGACAAAGGAAGTTATCAACATGGAGATTGAAATCACCAATAATTAATACACTCTCCATCTTGACAATAGATGACTCGGTAAATTCATCCGAGTTCCTCCGGAAGCTTGAGGGAAGGCAAGATTATTCTATAAATATCTCTGCAATGCTTCCACGGTTTGATTAATGGATTTATGGGGATCCCGAATACACAAAAGCAGGTACCAATAAGTAAAGAAAGTTGATTTTGCATAATAGGTTCCTTATAAGTTAACTTAAAAAAATATTTTAAAACATTTGCAATTTTTTAGTCAATGTCATACAAAAATATGAAATGTATTTGCTATTCATCTATTAACACTTGGTAACAGTATTATCTTAAGTCCCATCGGGGTCTGTTTTGAAACGGTATTTGTCATATAACACACCAGTTGCAGTCTCCTCACTCATCACACATGCATTGACCTGATCACTGACCATATAACAACCCATGCCGCCTCTCAGGTAACCATCTGCGGTTAAGGTAAAAGGAGCATGTGCGGTCAAAATAAAGTAGGTGAATAATCTACATTATTACATGATTAATGCGATATATTTTTTTGTAATTAATCACATGCGTTAACTGTTATTAATTTGACATCCTTAGAAAAACATAAATACATTGGTGTATTTTCTTAGTTGCTTTGGTAGATTCTGCCATACTTTTATTTTGAAGCCTAATTTGGATTTAACAGGAAGTCACTCTGTGACCTTTTTAATGCTCTGTAACTAGACCAATGATGCCTGTTGTTGTTTGTGAAAGTTAACAATACTATATTAGCAAAACGAGTTAGCCCTGTATATGCAGCTATAATAAAAGATACATTTTAATGAATAAAGAATAAAATAAAAAGTACTAATGATAAAAATTGAGAATTAAAAGGTAAATATGTTCATAATTGTTTTCATTTATCAGTTGCAAAATGTTATGAACCACAAAATAATGATTAATAAATGTATAGTTGTTTTGTGATTAATCAGAATCAGAAATACTTTATTAATACTGTTTCTTTTGGCATTTCAATTGTTTATTTAGTTTCTACTGGCAAAAACGGGTACCATTTCGGGTATCTGGTCCAGCTATACCGAGTTAATACTGTTTAGAGGATATTAAAAATATATAATTTTACACACATACTAGTTATCTCACCCAATCATACTCCACATTCTCCACTTTGCTGCAGCAGGCCTCATTCTCCTCTCGGATAAAATGTGTTTCCTTGCCTAGAAGTAAAAAGAGAACATCCTGGTTCTCCTCCATTGTCGTTGCTGTCGGCTCCAGCAGGCCCCTCACGTTGAGTCTGGAACAAACAGAACATTGAGGGGTCAGATTTAATCCGCCGCCCTTTTCTTTTGTATTCAGATTAGAGACTAAAGAGGATTTAGACGAGCTTGGAGTCTCCTGTTAAAAGACGATGTTCTCCACTTAACCTGCAATTTACCTGTCACTTAAGCCCCCCACCCCCAGCAATCATATAACACCTTCAATAAAGTGAAAGCTTTTTTTTCTTTGCTTGTTTACAACTCAGGAGAAATGTGTTGTGTTCATGTGAGCCACAGAAAGTAGGGATAATGGATGACAGATGCTGAGTAAGTTAAGTGTCATTAAGATTTGTGCATTATTGACCGGTAAACAAAGACAAATGTTAACAAACATGAACAAGTCTGCAGCAGCTGTCGTTTACTTTCGCAGTCCAAAGGAGCAACTTGAGTCACAGCCAAAGCTCTTTTTCTTTTTTTCAAGGCAGATGCCGAGCAAACAAGCGTACTGCTCTCGATGGAGCTTTGCACCAGACTTTGATACGTATTTTAATCTCCGCTAAACTATCCCACTGGTTTTAACAGCCGTACGCATTAGCCTATGTCTTAAAACTTAAGAGTTTATCGTTAACGCTAAATTTAGACACATTGCCTTAAGACTGCAGGCAGCTGGAAGCTGCGGTTCGTCTGTATACAGCGTGCTAAATTGTAAACCTCCTCAAACATAACAAAGGAGGTGCAACTCCCTATTGTTTTTTTCAAAAATGGTTCATTTTCGGCTTTAAGACAGTCAACAAGCTTTGGTGTTAAAAGTAAGTCAAAGAATGTCCGACGGTCATTTTTTGTTTTGCTTGTTAGCTATAGTATCTATATATCTGGAGAAATAAAGGGTTACTGTTGGAAAGTGTAACAGATACCAGTTGTGCAAGAGTATGTTGGTAAACCTCACTCCCTAGACAAAGAACTGACAGCTTGATCTTTTAACTCGTTGGTTAGTGCTCAGGCCATGTCCACATACAAGTGCTGTTTCAATACGATCTCTGTCCACACAAAAGCACATTCACTGGCTGTCATGCACATTTTATCAAATACAGTAGCGGGCCGTGCGTTTCCCACCTAGGCTTTCAGTGATGTACGACTTCAAAGATTACCTGTCAAAATACCATAATTGATTTCACCACATGACCATTGCTAGAGAAATATTATACATGAACACATTTACGCCCTACTGGGCATTGAAATCACATCAAAAGTGTACAAAACGGGTTATTTTCTGGCGCATTTAAAAATCAGTTAAACGTATCAGCAATTAAAACATATCCTATGTGGTACTGTCAAACTTGTACACACCTATCTTTGGGCAGTTTGGTGCTTTCCTCTTTGCAGAACCTCTCAAGCTCCATCAGGTGTTTTTTGTTGGTTTTTTAATCCAGGATGTCTCTGTACATTGCTGCATTCATCTTAGTCTACTTAGGGAGGTGACCAAGAACCCGATGGTCACCCTATCAGAGCTAAAGCATTCTTCTGTGTAGAGAGGAGAACCTTCCAGAGGGACAACCATTTCTCCAGCAATCTACCAATTAGGCCTGTATGGTAGAGTGGGCAGACGAATGAAAACCAACCTTTCCCATCCAATCTGATGGAGCTTGAGAAGAGGAATGGGCAAAGAAGAATGGGCCAAACTGCCCAAAGATACACTAAGTGTGCCAAGTTTGTGGCATTATATTAAAAAAGACTTGAGGCTGTAATTGCTCCATCAACAAAGTATTGAGCAAATATGTGAATACTCACAGTAAGTACATGTAACTTTTGAATTTTTTTATTTTTAGTACATTTGCAAAAAATTCTGCACTTCTGTTTTTGTTTGTCAAGATTGGGTCCTGACACTGGGTACGTTAATGAGAAATTAACTTTTTTGATTTTAGCAAATGGCTGCAATGAAACAAAGAGTGAAAACAAATTAAAGGGCTCTGAATACTTTCCTACCTACTGTATGTATGTATGTGTGAATCGAATTGTTGTTAAAATGAATATATATACAGTAATGGCAAAAAGTTTGGACACATCTTCTCATTCAATGCGTTTTCTTTATTTTTACATTGTAGATTGTCAATGAAGGCATCAAAACTATGAGGTAGTACAAGAGGTAGTCACCTGAAATGGTTTTCACTTTACAGGTGTGCTTGAAGCTTATCGAGGGAATGCCAAGAGTGTGCAAAGCAGTAATTAGAGCAAAGGTTGGCTATTTTGAAGAAACTAGAATGTAAAACATGTTTTCCGTTATTTCACATTTTTTTGTTAAGTACATAACTCCACGTGTTCATTCATAGTTTTTTGATGTTTTAAGTGACAATCTACAATGTAAAGAGTCATGAAAATAAAGACTCATTGAATGAGGAGAATGCGTCCAAACTTTTAGCCTGTACTGTGTGTGTGTGTGTGTGTATATATATATATATGTGTGTATGTGTATATATATATATATATATATATATATATATATATATATATATATATATATATATATATATATATATATATACAGAATATATACATGTGTGTGTATACAGTAGACACATAAATATATACAAATATACTGTGTATATATATATATATATATATATATAATATATATATATATATACACACACACTAGGGCTGTACGGTATACCGGTACTGATAAAGTACCGCGATACTAATTAATTGAAATCGCTACTATACTACCTTTGAAAATACCGGTACCGTTCTTTCATCCGAATGCTGCTGTGCGGTGGTGACTACAGAGCCGAGGCGCCTGATGTTGAGTGTGTCAAAACGCACACACAAAGTTCATACGAGCAATAGCATCTTTTGAGAGGAGGAATAGCAAAAAACTACAATTCTACTGGTTAATAAAAGGGTGTGCATGAAGTGCAATATGGAGGTGTTTGGGGTTCAAAACTAACGATAAAAATGATGCTTTAAACAAGGATGCGCCGCATTGCAAGTGTTGCTTTAAGACAAGCCTCACCAAACGTGGCGATTAGTATTACCACCTTTGCTTCAAACGTAGGTAATTATTTAGATAAGCATTCAGCTCTGCACAAGGAGTTATACAGAGTGACAGGTAATAATGTAGTTGTTACACCTTTCCAGCTGTTCGGCTCCCATGCAGACTGTAGTCGAGGAGCACAGGGCAGACGTTCCTTTCAGGGTCAATGTTTTTGTCGGGGGTAACACCCTTCACTTTATCCGGCAATGGGTCTGCTCAGCTCCACTTTCCGGTCAGAATTCGAGGCCGCCTATTCATGACAATCTGGTTGCTTCATTATTAGTTTTGCAGGACACAACCGGACCCGTTCATCCTTCTACTGCGCATTGCACGCGCTCCCTCTCTCCCTCTTTACTCGCCCACTCACAACACATTGCCATTCTGACAAACACACATACTCTACTTTCAAAAGTTAACCAGCTCCTCTCTTGTGCACGTGTAGATACTGTATGTACACGCGCACACAGCTGCGTGGATTGATGCCAAATATTAGCGTAGTTCAAACCGCCCAATTAGCGTCAACTAATGCAAGTGAAATGACTAAATGTTGTAACAAATTGCTACAATTTGTGTTTTATCATTAACAGTGTGTGTTTTGCCTGATACATGACTTACCTGCATACATTTACCCATAGTTTTGTTTTTAGTACTTAATAATAGGGATGTCCGATAATATCGGACTGCTTTAAAATGTAATATCGGAAATTATCGGTATCGGTTTCAAAATTATTGGTATCGGTTTCTAAAAGTAAAATGTATCACTTTTTAAAACGCCGCTGTGTACACGGACGTAGGGAGAAGTATAGAGCGCCAATAAACCTTAAAGGCACTGCCTTTGCGCGCCGGCCCAGTCACATAATATCTACGGCTTTTCACACACAAGTGAATGCAATGCATACTTGGTCAACAGCCATACAGGTCACACTGAGGGTGGCCGTATAAACAACTTTACAGAATAAATACCCAGAACCCCTTGCAGCACCAACTCTTCCGGGACGCTACAATATACACTTGAGTTGATTTATTTTGGAAAACCTTGTTACATTGTTTAATGCATCCAGCGGGGCATCACAACAAAATCAGGCATAATAATGTGTTAATTCTACGACTGTATATATCGGTATCGGTTGATATCGAATCGGTAATTAAGAGTTGGACAATATCGGGATATCGGCAAAAAAGCCATTATCGGACATCTCTACTTAATAATAATCATATTTTTCTTAAACCACAGACCAGCAGTAGCTACCATAAATTATTAAGGATTTAAATATATTGTCAATAAAGCGTTTTATTATATTCTAATCTAATCCTTGATTATGGCAGGCTCTATGTAATATGGAAAATTTTATTTTTTTTAAATCCCAATTGCTTTTACTTTATATTTTAACTTTGTAAAATTGTTATTTGACTGCAGTAGGAAACATGTTTATTGTATTGTAAGATTTTATGTTAAAATAAAGCCAATATAGAAATGTTTTATATTTCCCCTTATTTGTAAAAGTATAGAAAATTATCGATATACATTTTGGTATACTTTTATTTTTTATCTGTTATCCTTAAAGAAGCTCTGTCACCTATACTTTATTTTTAGAACATCATCATCTCATCCCTTGTCCAAGCGCAAGACCCACGTCTTGTGTCTTTTTCTGGAGCAGCCCACCTGTCAAAAAAAGTCCCCTATGGGCTTGGGGGGTAAACTCCAAACCTAAAAGCTATTACGGAGCTATAATGCAGCCTAAGCACCTCATTTACCTAAGTGTCAGCACTGTCAGGAAGCACAGGCGGGTCCAAGAGCCCCCCCTGTTACCCCCGGGCATAAGCAGGATAGGATGCGCCAATCTGAGAAAATATGTCAGTAGAAAGTATTTCATTCAACATGTCCACTCTATTAGTGGAAGACGTCTAGTGGATCAGCGGCCACATTTTGATAAGCGGGGGTCGACTATTGCAGCTCACAGCCAAGTCATTTAATGGAGTTTGTGTGTGAAGTTGGGTCATGTGCACATGGTGCTGGTATAACTACATGATTGTTGTCGTTTGTCAGCAAAGTGACACAACCTATGCAGAAAGATAGTGCATTTTGAGCAAGAATCCCCTAAAGTTTGCTGAAAATCTGGATAAAAATGGAGCTATTTATTTTCTCCACACTCCCGCCTCCCCATGATTTTAATGGTAGAGTCCTGTTACCTCAAGTAAATAATCTACTGAGCAATGTTAGGGGACTTTTGTTGTCTTTTTTCCTTTATAGTCATATTGGAGTTAAAAAGAAAATTGTACAGTCCCGTCACTTTACTTTAATTTCATGAACCAGGAAGTAGCCTGCTAATATACAACCGTAAGAAAAAACAAATAAGGATGATCTACCGTATATTTTCTATTTCTAACATAACGTTCGATTACAATAGAAGCATTTCCTCCAACTCAGAACACTAAATGTTATGGTCCAGTCACCTTTACCTTTAATTCTATGAACAAGGAAGTAGCCTGTGAACAAACAACCAGAAGGAAATACAAACAATCGTATATTTTTCTATTGTTTTAACAATAACGTTTGATTACCGATAGAAGCATTCCCCTACGCTAGAATACTAAATGGTATGGTCCGGTCGCCTTTACCTTTAATTCCATGAGCCAGGAAACAGCCTGCTAACTAATAAAAAGATTGAAAATCAAATGCAAACCTTTTGTTGGACAGGGGTGTCAAACTCATTTTAGCTCAGGGGCCGCATGCAGGAACATCTGTGCACACGCGGGCCAGACTATTAAAATCATGGCATTAAAACTAAAAAATATAGACAAATTCAGATTTTTTTCTTTGTTTTACTTTGGCCAAAAACGGAACAAACACATTCTGAAAATATTACAATGAAAATATACCAAAAAATCCTGGCAGCGGTAAAGTTTAGATTCATGAAGGAAAGAAGAAAGTGAATGAATGATTATAACTGAATACTTGCATAAAAATGTGTTTTCTTTTGTATTATTTTTTTTAATGAATTAACGTTTATGACAACCTTTTTCCAAAACACAATATAGAATGTGAGATATAACAGGATAATGCATACATTTATCATTTGTTTTAAAAACGGTTTAAAAAAGAAAAAGTGGGACCCCAAAAATTTACTGTGGGAGCCCATTTCTATAACTTGATGGGGTCCCTAGCACCCCATTTTGAAAATTCCTAGCGCCAACACTGATGTAGTATTTGGTGCGTGCAAAACAGCAGCAGGCGGCTGTCGCCTGCGGGCCGGTTCTAATACTAATCAAATATCATAGATAATTCCATAGCTAATTCATCCGGCCCGCGGGCCTCGACTTTGACACATAGGTATTAGAGGAATGTATTTATTTTTTTAAATCGTTGCACTCATACCCCAATCAAAAATGGTACGATTTAATCACCTTATGTCAACCAGGAAGTAGCCTATACTAACTAACTAACTAATACACAAACTAAGTCAGATAATTAAAATGTTTTCACTTTTGGTGGAATTGTTTCACCCTTCTTGAAATGAAAAATGGTTCATGAACTAGAAAGCTTCAGACTAACTAGCAAACAGACGAACAAACGGCATTTTACTATTTTTTTCTCCACCTTAGTTGGAAGAATTTATACATACTGTATTCCCCACACCACTGGGAAAAAAAAGGTATCATCCACTCATTTGATATTCAATGAACTCAAAAGTATCTGCTAACTAACATTACTGGCGCTAAAAAAGTGGTAGGTCGCTAGTCTTCATTGACTAAAGGTGTGATATTTGCGAACGACTCAAGTCTTTTGAATGGCTCATAAGTGGAAAAAGAGAATCGTTGTCTAATCAGAACGTATGTTTGTTTCTTGTGTAGACGAAGCAGGTACCACAACGTATATCAACTCTTTACAATTATCTTCCTCCCACATAGGTAATGTAGTATATAAACATTTTGCAACACATGTGTACATGTATTTATATGTGTAACCTTTATTTATCCAGGGTAAGACAATTAAGGACAGATTCTCATTAGCAATGATGACCTAGCAAAGAGGCAGTTTAGAGAAGTTGAAGTGTGATGATAATCTCTCACTGTCTCATTTATCAACAAAAGTTACTGCTATAGATAATAAAACTGTTCATAAATGCTCTTAATGGGCAGGGCTAAATGTGTCGGAACGTAAATGAACGTTTAAGATGGACAGACACTTTTTAAGTGTACAATAAACGTGGAGAATGTCTTGCCATTTGTGGACAACAAAGCAGACAGCGGACAAAAAGCTGGTGTTTTTTTCTTAAACTATAATTTTTACTATTATTAGTCATAATGAATTAAAACACTACAATAATTTGGCAATTTGCTGTGAGTATGTGCTTTTACTGGGAAGCACGGTGAAAGAGGGTTTAGTGCGTCTGCCTCACAATACGAAGGTCTTGTGTTCGATCCTGTGCTGGGGATCTTTCTGTGTGGAGTTTGCATGTTCTCCTTGCGACTGCGTGGGTTCCCTCCGGGTATTGGCTTCCTCCCACCTCCAAAGACATGCACCTGGGAAAAGGTTGATTGGCAACACTAAATTGGCCCTAGTGTGTGAATGTGAGTATGAATGTTGTCTGTCTACTTGTGTTGGCCCTGTGATGAGCTGGCGACTTGTCCAGGGTGTACGCCGCCTTCTGCCTGAATGCAGCTGAGATAGGCTCCAGCACCCTTGCAACCCCAAACGGGACAAGCGGTAGAAAATGGATGGATGGATGGATGGATGGATGGATAGATGTGCTTTTACTGCCATCTAGTGTCTGCTTTTAAGTCTGACTACATTTACACTGCAGGCCAAAATGGCCAAAATCAGATTTTTACAGCTGGCTGTTTGCACTGAAAGTAAAATGTGATCTTTGACGTCACTTGCATGTGCAATTCGATAAAGTGAAAACAAAGGAAGTTGACCGGATTCCGTAAATTAACAAGAGAGTTTTTATAGTTTTTATTATATATGTATATTAGAGATGCGCGGATAGGCAATTATTTCATCCGCAACCGCATCACAAATGTCGTCATCCATCCGCCATAACCCGAACCAACATTTTATCAAAACCACACCCGCCCGCACCCGCCCGTTGTTATATATCTAATATAGACGATGCAAGGCATTAGTGAGGTTAGAAAGCTTTTGCCTGTTAAAGAAAGGAGACTGATCCAATGCAGCAGAGACATTCAATGCTTGCCACGCATTAGTGGCTAAGATATATTAATGCGTGATAATATTATTTATCATTATTATAGTATTATTGTCATTTCCATTAAGAAAGTGTTGACTATTGTTGCCAATGCCCTCACATCAGGAGTGCGTTCCTCACACTTTGTGTGCGCAGGTGCAGCAAGCAGAACGATGCTTTTAAGAAGTTAAAAAAATGTTTTAGAAAGACTACGCCTATATTTTCATTAGGTAAAAAAAAAAATTCTGAATTTATTTCAATGAATATTAACTTGTTAACGTTATAATGCTCAAATAGGGACGAGGGCGGGGTGCACAGTGAAACAGTGAACAATTTCGCGACAAA
>NC_084565.2:30100000-30127500 GCF_033978685.3 Nerophis lumbriciformis | reverse complement strand
TGTATATATATATATATATATATATATATATATATATATATATATATATATATATATATATGTAAGTATATATATATGTAAGTATATATATATATATATATATATATATATATATGTATATGTAAGTATATATATATACAGGTAAAAGCTAGTAAATTAGAATATTTTGAAAAACTTGATTTATTTCAGTAATTGCATTCAAAAGGTGTAACTTGTACATTATATTTATTCATTGCACACAGACTGATGCATTCAAATGTTTATTTCATTTAATTTTGATGATTTGAAGTGGCAACAAATGAAAATCCAAAATTCCGTGTGTCACAAAATTAGAATATTACTTAAGGCTAATACAAAAAAGGGATTTTTAGAAATGTTGGCCAACTGAAAAGTATGAAAATGAAAAATATGAGCATGTACAATACTCAATACTTGGTTGGAGCTCCTTTTGCCTCAATTACTGCGTTAATGCGGCGTGGCATGGAGTCGATGAGTTTCTGGCACTGCTCAGGTGTTATGAGAGCCCAGGTTGCTCTGATAGTGGCCTTCAACTCTTCTGCGTTTTTGGGTCTGGCATTCTGCATCTTCCTTTTCACAATCACGGCTGCGTTGACCCTGGATCTCAGGAAACAGAGTGGACCGACACCAGCAGATGACATGGCACCCCAAACCATCACTGATGGTGGAAACTTTACACTAGACTTCAGGCAACGTGGATCCTGTGCCTCTCCTGTCTTCCTCCAGACTCTGGGACCTCGATTTCCAAAGGAAATGCAAAATTTGCATGGTTGGGTGATGGTTTGGGGTGCCATGTCATCTGCTGGTGTCGGTCCACTCTGTTTCCTGAGATCCAGGGTCAACGCAGCCGTCTACCAGCAAGTTTTAGAGCACTTCATGCTTCCTGCTGCTGACCTGCTCTATGGAGATGGAGATTTCAAGTTCCAACAGGACTTGGCGCCTGCACACAGCGCAAAATCTACCCGTGCCTGGTTTACGGACCATGGTATTTCTGTTCTAAATTGGCCCGCCAACTCCCCTGACCTTAGCCCCATAGAAAATCTGTGGGGTATTGTGAAAAGGAAGATGCAGAATGCCAGACCCAAAAACGCAGAAGAGTTGAAGGCCACTATCAGAGCAACCTGGGCTCTCATAACACCTGAGCAGTGCCAGAAACTCATCGACTCCATGCCACGCCGCATTAACGCAGTAATTGAGGCAAAAGGAGCTCCAACCAAGTATTGAGTATTGTACATGCTCATATTTTTCATTTTCATACTTTTCAGTTGGCCAACATTTCTAAAAATCCCTTTTTTGTATTAGCCTTAAGTAATATTCTAATTTTGTGACACACGGAATTTTGGATTTTCATTTGTTGCCACTTCAAATCATCAAAATTAAAGGAAATAAACATTTGAATGCATCAGTCTGTGTGCAATGAATAAATATAATGTACAAGTTACACCTTTTGAATGCAATTACTGAAATAAATCAAGTTTTTCAAAATATTCTAATTTACTGGCTTTTACCTGTATATATATATGTAAGTATATATCCCAGGGGGTGATCAAGGGTGATGGGTCAAATGCAGAGAATAATTTCACCACACCGAGTGTGTGTGACAATCATTGGTACTTCAACTTTTTAACTTTATATGTATGTATGTATGTATGTATGTATGTATGTAGTTATATATTATGTTATAGTTTTATTACTACTCCAGAATGAAATAAAAGTCACCATACCTTAAAAATGTGTGTTTTACGTGAAAATAAATAAAAATGGTCATAAAAATCCGATCTGTGTCACTTGAGAGCAAAAAAAATCTGATTTGATTTGCAGTGTAAATGGGGCCTCTGTGGTATAACACGAGTAAAACATCAATTGTTTTCTAGTTTTTGTCAGGGTTTTTGGATGTTAGAGTTATAAGGAACATCTAAAACAATACAAAATGTAGCAAATCACAAATTGATTTAATGCTATAAAAAAAAAATCAGCATCAAAACGTTTTGAAAAAGCTGCTGTTAATTCATGCATATTAGGCTGTTACAGGGACCTTAGCTTTTTTTTTTTTTTTTAACTATTGTTTATTGAATTTGTGACATACAGTATACAGTCCAGAAATACAATTAAACACATGTCAAATGTTTTTTTTCCCCCAAACAAACAACCCACAAAAATGATACATTAAATAAAAAGAAAAACACACATCAGTTACAGTATAAGTACAGGCAAATATTGATATGAAGCCACAGACAACGGCACTCCTGAACACGGTGCAGCAATACACAAAAGCAGACAAAAGGCTCATCAATTATCTACTATTTAATCACTTTTTTTTAAGTTCAGTCTCTTTTACCTATTTTTGAAAACAACCCCATACTCTTTGAAACTTCACAGAACAACCGTTCAATGTCAGCCTAATTTTCTCCAATATAAGGAAACAAAGAATATCTCCAATCTTCGGGTGTTGCAGGGAGGCACTGCAGCCTTCCAGTTTAACACAATCAGTCTTCTCGCCAACAAAGTAGCCAATGCTACCAAGTTATTTTTGGATTTGCTTAGAGAAAAGGACAGAGGAGCCTCACCAAATAGTCCGCGTAGAGGATTCGGTTCAACGACCTACGCTGTTGCAAATGATCTTGTGTTCGATTTGCCTCGTTCTTGTCGCAGTGCACACCGCCGATTGCAGAAACGAGCCCCTGTGTTGTCAGTGTTGCTAGTTGTTGGTATTGTTAACTTTCGCTTACAGTTAAACATCAAACATCATTCATTGTCATTTACTGCCTCGGTCTTGTCAGAGTGCACGCCGATGATTGCGGAAACTACTTATAGCCTGTAATGGACAATTCCCTTTACGCTCTCCTTCATTTAGTTGCCGACACGTTCAGAATGACACATGCCACATTACTCTATGCATAAAGACATTTACTTATGTGTGTGTGCGCGCATGTGTGTGTGTCTGTGCGTGCGTGTCTCTACGGGCCTCCCCACATCTCCCAGAGTGTACCTTTCTGTGAAATTATATGGTAAATATGGAAAGGGGCCCCCGGGGCACAAAAGGCTAGGCCCCCTCTTTAGGAGTGGATAATTGACTCCTTTTCCTGCTTGATAATTCATTTCTTGCATATGCCAGCTAATACATCAGATGAAAAGTGCCCCCCCAGCCCCCCAAACCCCCTACAGCCCAACGTGGATGACAAATGGGGCCACTTCTCGATCCATGAAAGAATGATGTCTCCTAAATACTTTGAGCAGAAGCTGAACTGTCACTGTGCTAATCTGAGACAAAATATGACCAGCTCTGCGTTACAAAAGCTCCGCCAGTTAGAGAATGAGGCGAGAAATGAACGCGTGTGAAAAAAGTAGTGTCTGATTCAGCTTTGGTGGACACTTGCACATTTATCAAGACAGACACACACACACACACACACACACACACACACACACACACACACACACACACACGCAAACACACGCGCACACACACACACACTTGTATTTGTTACCTTCTTGAGACCGCCGAAAAATGCCTACCTCTTTAGGACCAGCCTTTCTAGATATATAAAGATTTGTATTTACAACATTAATAATATATACATACTATGCAAATATAAAAAAGCTTGTTGTGAAAAATGTGTTGGAATTTCACAGGAAAAAGGTCACAATTTCACAAGAAAAACTTAGAATTTTGGCAGAATTATAATAAAAGTCACAATTTTACTCAAAGCAAGTCCAAATTTTACAAGAAAAACTGAACATTTGTGCATTATTATGATAAAAGTTGGAATTTTACTCAATAACAATTGCAATTGTACAAGAAAAGTCTACAATTTTGGCAATTTTATGAAAAGAGTTGTAATTTTACTCAACAAAAGTCACAATGTTATAAGAAAACTTTAAAATGTTGGCTATATTATAATAATCGGAATTTTACTTTGCAAAATTATGACAAAAGTCATAATTGTACTAAAAAAAGTCACTATTTTACAAGAACAACAAAAGTCAGAATTTTATGACAAGTGTCACCATTTTGCATTAAAAAAATAATAATTTTGCATTAAAAAAGTAAAACTTTTACTACAAAATATTGCAATATTTCAGAAACAGAAAGAATATGAGAAATTGTTCCCAATTTCATAAGAAAAAAATCGACACATTGTGAGAAAAAGACTGCTTTTAGTAAAAAATGTTGTTTTGTTTGTAATTGGTTTTTAATCTTCATTATTTACTTCAAGTTATTACAATATGTCTCTATATACATATTTATTTTATTTGTTTTATTAATTTTGGCCAAAGGGGGCGCATTTCCATTTCTTACACACTTATTTCATATGTTGACCAGAGGGGGAGCACTTTTAAAAGCGACACACAGTCAATTTGAGAAATCCCTCCTTTTTGGGACCACCCTAATTTTGATAGATTTCACCACCAGGGGTGCAAATAAAACATTCTCTATTAGATGCAATGATTGTCTGTATTGGGACCATGATTTATGTCCTAACTTGTTCACAATGTCCTCATAAGGAAGGTACTTTTCCTTGTTGATGTCTCAAGAAGGGTAGAAATACAAGAACACACACACACACACACACACACACACACACACACACACACACACACACACACAGAGACAGTCTGTCATTTTAATAGTTGCACTGAAATAGATGAGGATTATTGCAACAGGACAGAGATATCATTTGTTTTACAACAGCCGAGTCAGCACTCCCAACAGTCATTAGGGAATTAAAAAAAAGAACATATTAAAGACCACACAGATTGTATGTATGCATGCGTAAAACACATTCAATCATTCCACTTCTTGTGTTCACACACATATATTTTCGACCTTGCCATTTTTCTCTTTTGGCATATTTTTGAACTGATATTTAATCTATTGGGAAATACATGTTTTAATGCAGCTCCTCATATTGCTGTTGTCCACTGTTTATTATTACCGCCAGAGGCTGCGATACATTCAAGGCCCTCAGTCTGCCTTGAGGCCGGTAACCCAAACCGAACTGTTCCATTGAATTAGCATTTAATTCATACGTGTTATTTATTTATTCTCATAAATACATTTCAAGTATTTTTAAGTAAATTGAAACAAAGTTGAATGATGAGTTGAATGGCCTAGATCAGTGTTTTTCAACCACTGTGCCGCGGCACACTAGTGTGCCGTGAGATACAATCTGGTGTGCCGTGGGAGATTATCTGATTTCACCTATTTGGGTTAAAATATTTTTTGCAAACCAGTAATTATAGTCTGCAAATTATGTGTTGAGTGTCGGTGCTGTCTAGAGCTCGGCAGAGTAACCGTGTAATACTCTTCCATATCAGTAGGTGGCAGCAGGTAGCTAATTGCTTTGTAGATGTCGGAAACAGCGGGAGGCAGCATGCAGGTAAAAAGATGTCTAATGCTTAAACCAAAAATAAACAAAAGGTGAGTGCCACTAAGAAAAGGCATTGAAGCTTAGGGAAGGCTAGACAGAACAAAACTAAAACTGAACTGGCTACAAAGTAAACAAAAACAGAATGCTGGACGACAGCAAAGACTTACTGTGGAGCAAAGACGGCGTCCACAATGTACATCCGAACATGACATGACAATCAACAATGTCCCCACAAAGAAGGCTAAAAACAACTGAAATATTCTTGAGTGCTAAAACAAAGCAGATGCGGGAAATATCGCTCAAAAGAAGACATGAAACTGCGACAGGAAAATACCAAAAAAAGAGAAAAAGCCACCAAATTAGGAGTGCAAGACAAGAACTAAAACACTACACACAGGAAAACACCAAAACATTCCAAATAAGTCAAGGTGTGATGTGACAGGTCGTGACAGTACACCTACTTTGAGACAAGAGCTATAGTGATGCATACTTGGTTATGGGTTAAAGTCATATCCAACACTTGCGACAACAACTTTTTACTGTCAACTGAGTTTCGTTTTTTAATGATTTTTGCTGGTGGTGTGGCTCCAAATTTTTTCAACGCAAAAAATGTGCCTTGGCTCAAAAAAGGTTGAAAAGCACTGGCCGAGATCAGTGGTTCTCAAACTTTTTTCATCCAATACCACCTCAGAAAACGCCACCTTGAGGCGGTCCAATACCCCATACTCTCTGAGTAGTCCACACAGGACTTCCTGAGGGACAAGTCCACAAAGCACATGTAGACTGGTTGGGAAACTCCCATCCACCCTCAAAGACCCTGCCAAGAGTACAGAGCTTGTCGACAGTTCCTGAACCAGGACGAAAACCAAACCGCTCCTCCCTAATCCAAAGTTTGACTATCTGGTATAGTCTCCTCTCCAGTACACCTGAATAGACCTTACCGAGAAGGCTGTGATCCCAGGATAGTTGGAACACACCCTGCGGTTTCCCTTCTTGAAGAGAGGAACCGCCACCCCGGATTGCCAATCCGGAGGCATGTATACATGTATTCTCAGATGCATAGGCAATAGTGTAATTATACATGAATATTCATAGAAACATTCACTGTAACAAACGGCCCTCTGAAGGAAGCCATAACTGCAATGTGGCCCTCAATAAAGTTGAGTTTGACTTTGTATTGGATGCACTTTGGTGTAAATTTCGCAAATATTTTGCTCCACAGTTACTTTATAAGCCTGTTTCTTGAATCTGTCTGTGAGATTTGCGGAGGCGTTCCCTTTAGTTTGCTAATGCAGTGTTTTTCAACCTTTTTTGAGCCAAGGCACATTTTTTGCGTAGAAAAAATCCGGAGGCACACCACCAGCGGAAATCATTAAAAAACAAAACTAAGTTGACAATAAAAAGTCGTTGTCGCAATTGTTGAATATGACTTTACACCATAACCAAGCATGCATCACTATAGCTCTTGTCTCAAAGTAGGTGTACTGTCACGACCTGTCACATCACGGCGTGACTTATTTGGAGTTTTTTGCTGTTTTCCTATGTGTAGTGTTTTAGTTCTTGTCTTGCGCTCCTATTTTGGTGTCTTTTTCTCTTTTTTTGGTATTTTCCTGTAGCAGTTTCATGTCTTCTTTTGAGCGATATCTCCCGCATCTACTTTGTTTTAGCAATCAAGAATATTTCAGATGTTTTTAGCCTTCTTTGTGGGGACATTGTTGATTGTCATGTCATGTTCGGATGTACTTTGTGGACGCCATCTTTGCTCCACAGTAAGTCTTTGCTGTCGTCTAGCATTGTGTTTTTGTTTACTTTGTAGCCAGTTCAGTTTTAGTTTTGTTCTGCCTAGCCGTCCCTCAGCTTCAATGCCTTTTCTTAGCGGCACTCACCTTTTGTTTATTTTTGGTTTAAGCATTAGACATCTTTTTACCTGCATGCTGCCTCCCGCTGTTTCTGACATCTACAAAGCAATTAGCTATCGGCTGCCACCTACTGATATGGAAGAGTATTACACGGTTACTCTGCCGAGCTGTAGACAGCACCGACACTCAACAACAACACATCATTTGCAGACTATAATTACTGGTTTGCGAAAAATATTTTTAACCCAAATAGATGAAATTAGATCATCTCCCACAGCACACCAGACTGTATCTCACAGTACACTAGTGTGCCACGGCACAGTGGTTGAAAAACACTGTGCTAATGAAACCATGGCCCACCTCCATAAGTATCATCGTTTAAGTGTGGGTCTTGAAGTGATCTCTGCTATTTTCTTTCAGTCATGGTTGAAAATAAACATTTTTCAGCTTCACCTGGTCACAACGTTAGGTACACCTGCACACTCTCCAATCGACAAAGAGCCGCATACAAAAGGCGGAATGCTGGTGAAATTGTTCACATGCCAAGGTCGTATGAAAATATTTTTACCTTTTCTTGTGTTTCCTCAAACCAAGTAGAAATGTCACGATGGCTCCCTCTTTCTTGACGTGTCTTTAGCGTCCGATCCAACTTTGTACTTACTGGCCCATGTTGACAAAACAGTCCCGTGTAAAAGGTCGTGGACAAATAAGCACAGACGTATTTATTTAATAGACATCAGAGCAGGCGGGAGGGCGTGAAAGAGGAAAGGGATAACACTGGAGACTACAGGCAGCAGAGAGGAGAGGAGAGGCCGTGTGGGCAGAGAGCGTATACTGAAAGTGACCACATAAGTACATCCGTCAATCTGTGATGTCACACTGTATCCACTGTGAAAATAATACAAAAATATGTGCAAATGCATTAACTTGTTGATGTGACACTTTGGCATTGTTTATCCAGTATTGTAACAACATTAATAAGTCCGTAAAAAAAATTCATCATAGGTCCCCTTTAATATTTGCATGTCATTCTTTAATATTGAACATATCTATTAAATTGTATACTTTAATATCTTAATTCATTGGTACTGGCATATTACAAATTCAAATGTACCAGCCTTAATAATTGCATTTTTTCGGCCTGCATTTTTTAATCTTTAAACACTTCTGCTGATTGTATATTTGTTATATTTAATCAAATTTAATCACATTTGTAAATAAGTAACTTTACACAATACATAAAGTTAATATACACGTCATGTTTAAGTATGTACATTTTAGTACTAGATATATAAAAAAAAAAAAAATTGAATATATTTTATGTATCTTCAGTCAATGATACTGATATATTGTTCATCCATCCATCCATCTTCTTCCGCTTATCCGAGGTCGGGTCGCGGGGGCAGCAGCTTAAGCAGGGAAGCCCAGACTTCCCTCTCCCCAGCCACTTCGTCCAGCTCCTCCCGGGGGATCCCGAGGCGTTCCCAGGCCAGCCGGGAGAGATAGTCTTCCCAGCGTGTCCTGGGTCTTCCCCGTGGCCTCCTACCGGTCGGACGTGCCCGAAACACCTTCCTAGGGAGGCGTTCGGGTGGCATCCTGACCAGATGCCCGAACCACCTCATCTGGCTCCTCTCGATGTGGAGGAGCAGCGGCTTTACTTTGAGCTCCCCCCGAATGACAGAGCTTCTCACCCTATCTCTAAGGGAGAGCCCCGCCACTCGGCGGAGGAAACTCATTTCGGCCGCTTGTACCCGTGATCTTGTCCTTTCGGTCATGACCCAAAGCTCATGACCATAGGTGAGGATGGTAGATCGACCGGTAAATCGAGAGCTTTGCCTTCCGGCTCAGCTCCTTCTTCACCACAACGGATCGATACAGCGTCCGCATTACTGAAGACGCCGCACCGATCCGCCTGTCGATCTCACGATCCACTCTTCCCTCACTCGTGAACAAGACTCCGAGGTACTTGAACTCCTCCACTTGGGGCAAGATCTCCTCCCCAACCCGGAGATGGCACTCCACCCTTTTCCGGGAGAGAACCATGGACTCGGACTTGGAGGTGCTGATTCCCATCCCAGTCGCTTCACACTCGGCTGCGAACCGATCCAGTGAGAGCTGAAGATCTTGGCCGGAGGAAGCCATCAGGACCACATCATCTGCAAATAGCAGTGACCTAATCCTGCAGCCACCAAACCAGATCCCCTCAACGCCCTGACTGATATATTGTTTTGAAAGAAATTCGAATATATTTTCATCCAAATGTATTTATTTTATGTATTATTGGTATTTGCATTTTTTTGTGCTAGCTTTCATATTTTTCATATTTGTCATTTAATTATCTATAATACAGAAGCATATAGATATATTTGTCAAATGTTAATTTTATATTAAATGAACATTTATATTAAATTGTTTAGGCAAGGAGAAGGTTTTTTTTATTTTTATTCTTTGGGTATGGATATTATATATTTTTTTTATTTTAAAATAAGTACATTAATTTCAATAAACATGCATTATTTGCGTATGTTTTAATGTTTTATAGACATATATTGTATTTAGGACGTTTTACTATAGTAGTGCAATTACAACAAAACAAAATTAGGTCCTGTAGTCGAATAAAATGTTTTCAAATAAATCCTAATCTCAGTGTAAATGTAAAAGTATAGTCATGTGTGAAACGCAATAAAATGCATCAACTGTCCATTTGTTAATAGATCACATTTGACATTACGGCGACACAAAAACCAGACAAGTTTAGAAACGTCGTTCGAATGACGACACTGCCCTCTAGTGGCTAAAGTCAAATAGGACCGAATAATATTACAATGTTTTTTTCCTCTGTTTTGAGAATCAAGAGTATGAACTGTCTTTTTGTAAATGTTACACATTTAGTTGATAAACTTACATTTTAATATTTTAGAAGTTATTTCAGAGCATTTTATTGATCGGTAAAATGCTGGTGCCAGCAGCTCATACAGCGGTTTGTACAGATTAATGATTAATTATGATCAGGTTCTAGTGTTTAAATTCAGTGGCGAGCATGAAAAAAATGTAAGGTGGACATGACAGAAAATAACTAACACTATTTTTTTATAAAGTAAGTATTAAATACATAGCACTTTTTACCTCTAGTCTAAAGCTGTTTACTACTTTATTTAATAATGTATTCATTTCATAATTATATTATTTATACATTACAGTATTCATGTTTTTTAATTATATAGTACTGTCGTTTTATGTCCACTAGATGGAGACACACACTTTGAAATCAGTTGATCATGTGCATCCCCCATTTTATACATTTGTATAGGCATTATGGTAATTATATTGATTTTTATTTACTTGAATTCTAAAAAATTTAAAATAATGATAGTATTAATTATAACAAATATATAAAAGCGATAATAGTAATAATGATGATTATAGTATGACTTTTTGGATGTTAGATTGTGCTATGTTTTTGTAGTCTACAAATAAGTTTTTTTATTATTCATCAATTTCTTGTAAATTTACTATTTATTTATTTTTAGTCTGAGGGTACAGACCGAAGAGGTGTGCCTTGTTTAATCAACTTTGCACTGGTAATTACTCAGAGCATCACCACCTCTGGTTGCTAAGCGATACCATCTTCTTCTGTTCATGTCATAATTATATTGTTTAATGGCTTCCATAAGGCCTAAAAAAAGGAGGGCAGGCTGCAATAAGAGTGTCTATTATCTCTGCTACGCTGCTGTGGTTTAATCACAGCTGTGTGTGTGTGTAAAACGCTGAGTAAACACAAATCTCACATGGCAGCTGTCGGCGCAGATAAGAAGCATCCATGCACAATATTAGGTCCACCTGCACGGTGGAAGATAATGATGATGTAAAAGATGTAACTTTGTGTTTATTTTTGTACTTGCACTTCAGAATCTGAGGTCAAAGCAGGCAGAGTTCCGTGGACGGAGTCGTACGAGTCGGTGGGGCTCACCTGGACCCCCGTCGTGTCCTGCAGCGTGTGCTCGCTGGTTTCCATCTCGAAGGCCGCGCGCATCAACCCCGCTTTGACCCCACAGGCCGAGCCGGTGGCCGGGGGTCGCCTCCTGCTGGCCGCGCAGCACGCCGCGAAGAAAGCGGCGGCCGTCAACAAGAGGAGCGGCCCTATCACGATGGGGGGGTTGGCGGCCGGGGCGTAGGTGGCGAAGGCGACGGCGCCCACCAGGGTGACGTTGACCCCGGCCAGCAGGACGCACAGGCCGCACGCACAGCACAGAGGCGGCGAAGGCAGGCTGCGGGCTCGCTGCTTGTGGGCTGCAGGACATCTGCTGCTGTTTTCTGGAAGCACCATGGAGGAGGAGGAGAGGACGGATGAACTCGTCAGCTCAGAAGGTAGGAAACATGACTCTACAGCACCCAAACTGGTAAAAAAGGAAACCAAAACCACAAATTTCATAGTGATTTCGATAAGTAGAAAGTTAGATGTACTTACGTTACTTGTTGGTGTGCAATCAGGACAGCTGCTGTCTCCTCAGCAGGTCAACAACTCACTGAGCAGCTCTTGCCTCCAAACCACTGCTGTTACACTGCACTGCCGCTAGGGGCACTAGAGCTCTTTTTGAGATGAATGACACGCCCACTTTTAACACTGGCATAATTTAGAGATGAACATTATATACAGTAAAATAAGGTTAAAACAATGGAATATTAATCACTCATAAAGAGAACTCAAACTAAACAGCATCCTAACAGCTTTGCTAGTTAGGATCATCCCAAACATCAAATATTAAGCAACAGTCAGAAAATAGAGAAAGTAAAAAAAGATATTGTTTATTGACCAGTGAAAATATGCTCCAAAGAGCTCACTTTATGCATGATGACAAATGGAGGATGTCCTCCCTCTGTTTTACAGCATACTGATCTCACTTTACTTAATGGTGATTAAACATGTTTGATAAAAGGCTATTTGCTTCCTCACTTTTAGGCAGTGAGTTGTTGCTGTAGAGATGTTGTATCCATGGCAACCAGGTGGAAACACAAACATATGACAAAGGAAAGTGATACAATATAATACTCTCATTCTTGGCACACTCGCAACAAACAGACTGAACAAGACACAAAAAAAAAGCATATAAAAATAAGTAATCCTTTTTCATTATGTATAAAATTATTTCTTAAATGACCTGTGATAAGTGGACATATTTAATGTTGGAAGACAGAAAAGGTCATCTCACTGACTTTGAGGTTCCTCTGGTCTCTTCAAGAGGTAAATGAAGAGCGCACACAGACCGTGAACGCCTTCTAAAGTCAAGCAGGTTTAAAGTACAGCAGTGCTCCAGGTAGTTTGTGTCTGCTAAAGGTTTTCTGAGCATAGCTTGAGAAACGTTAATGATTGGAAACACTTCACATGCTGAGATAGGCTTCAAAAAAAGCACAAATTAAAAGGTAAGAAAATTAAAATTGTGGTAAGAATACATGTAACTTAAAGTGTCTGGTGTGGGAGAAGGGTTTTGTGCATTTCAGGCTGAGAAGTGTGGTCTGTTGTGCGCAGGGTGATGGACTGTGCCCTCCTGCGAGCCAGTCTGGAGTTGGACGGAGGAGAGAGCCTCATGGAACAAACCACGGCTGAGTCCTCCTCGTGCTGAGACAGCTGCCTGTGGAAGGCGATGGCTTCTGCTGCAAACAGGCTCAGGTCTTTGGTGCTGCTGTTCCTATCGGGTCAACACTTGTATTATCACAACCCCAAGTCATAGAACCAGCCCAGAGATTGTCAGTTGTGAGCACAGCAAGGGTTAGTGAGCCATTGGCAGTTTCACTGAAGAACTCCTCGGCTAACTCTAAATATGCGATTGTGTTTAAAAATTCGGCTGTCATATGACACATGTGCAAAAGCCTCCATAAGTCAGGTTCCTCTCTACAATGCACACGAGGAGGAGAAGAATTTATCTCAAATCATTTTACATAACTTCTTACCTTTTAATGTAGATATCTAGCAGGGTGATTATGCTTTGTAACAATGATAGCATCAGGATTCTATATTTCCTGGTAATTTAAATCTGTGGGCTGATGTGGTGTCTGATTTTAATGCATTGACCGCCAGCACTTTGCATCAACACATTACAATTTGCACTTCTCAAAACATGGATTTCATGAAGGTGAAGTAGGTAAAGTATTTTAGCCTCCTCTTAGGTGTGATTGTTGATCTTTTTTTAGAGATGTCCGATAATGGCTTTTTTGCCGATATCCCGATATTGTCCAACTCTTAATTTCCAATATATACAGTTGTGGAATTAACACATTGTGCCTAATTTGTTGTGATGCCCCGCTGGATGCATTAAACAATGTAACTTTACCATGAATTGATTAACGTGGATCCCTTGCAGCACTAACTCTTGTAGCGTCCCAGAAGAGTTACTGCTGCAAGGGGTTCTGGGTATCTGTTCTGTTACGGCGCAGATGTTCTCCCGAAATATGTTTGTTATTCTTGTTTGGTGTGGGGCATATTTGGCGCATATTTGTAACAGTGTTAAAGTTGTTTATACGGCCACCCTGTTGATCAAGTATGCAATGCATTCACTTTTGTGCGTGTAAAAGCCACATATATTATGTGACTGGGCCGGCACGCTGTTTGTATGGAGGAAAAACGGACGTGACGACAGGTTGAAGAAGACGCTAAAGTTAGTGCCTTTAAGGCACGCCCCCAATGTTGTCCGGGTGGAAATCGGGAGAATCGTTGCCCCGGGAGATTTTCGAGAGGGGCACTGAAATTCGTGAGTCTCCCAGGAAAATCGGGAGATTGAACCCGATATCGAAAATTTCCGATATTACATTTTAAAGCATTTATCGCCAGGCCGATATTATTGGACATCTCTAATCTTTGTTGAAAAAAGTGTGGGACATGAAAACAGTAACCATGCTAATGGGTGCTGTGCAGGAAAATTAGGAAGCGTCCAAACTCCCTCCCCAAACACAACCTTAACTGAAAGACCAAGCCTAACCAAAATCAGAAGAGATGTCATGTTCAATGGTTTCATGAAGTGGACAGGACTTACCTCTGTAGGGCTTGAGGAGTTGGAAGACCTCTCTCTGGTGCATTCTGTACAAAAAGAGGTGAGGCAACAGACATTAAATGTTGCTCTGGAATAAGAAAAAATACACAAAACAGTAAAAAATACTCACCCCCTGGACCCAAGGGTGCAGGAGGACCTGAGCCGCACTGAGGCGCAGCATGGCGTCTCGCACCAACAGCTTGGTGATGAGATCCTTGGCTGCGTGTGAGATGTGAGCCCAGTCCTTGTCAGGAAACTCGTACTTGCCCTGCTGAATGCTCTCGAACAGGTGACTCTGCAGGAGGAACGTCACGCGGTGTCTAATTAGACGCTTTTTATCGCAAGCAGGCGACATTCTCCACACGCTAGCTCCATGTTCTAAGTGCCATTGGCTTCCATTTCTGGACCAGGTCTGCTCCACAGCAAAAACTGAAATCTAAGTAAGATTAAATATCTCAAATAAGGGTGATATTTGCTTCTTTTCTGTCTACTAAGCAGATTTTATGTTAGTGTTTTACTTGTTTTCAGGGTTTTAGTCCTAAATGATCTCAGTAAGATATTACAGCTTGTTGCTGAGATTTGATGATCTATATTGAGTAAAACATGCTTGAAACTAGAATATCAACTGTTGCAAAGCTGTGTCATCAACACTCACAAGTATAAAACTATTTTTTTAAACTAATCATTTCTTATTTCAAGCATGAAAAAAAAAAAAAATCATGACTTTGACACAATTGTGTCTCATATTAAAACAGATGACAGCCAAATGGACTTTGCAGTTTTATTTTCTATGAAACAATAGAAAATACGTACTCCTATAGTAGTACAGTTATTAGTGAGAATATACTTATTTTAAAAAGGTATTTTTGGGTTCATTGAAGTTAGCTAATTTTACTAGTTTTGGAAAGTCTTGACAAGCCAAATGTTCTTGTTCTATTGGCAGATAATTTTGCTTTGTTCAAATAAAATACCCCTCATTTTTGTATTTTTTTTTTCTTGTTTTTGAACACTGACTTTTTGCAGTGTGACGACGACACGATGGCGTCTCCCGACAAACGCAGTCTGATGACAATCAGGTGATGACACTCGTTCATCTTTGTTAACCGTGGCAACCTGCTCTACACTACGCGGAGCTAAATACATCAACAATGAACGCACACAGAAGACAACTGTGCAATAATATTCAGATTTTAATAACCTTGTCCAAGGCCTCGCTAATATGGCTGCTGCTCATTTACATCATGTAGACCAGGGATATTTACTTTTATAAGTAATTGTTTCAAAAAAGCTAAGGACTATTCGGACGAAGATAAGGATTACTGGTAGTATGTACCTACACAATATAAATGCAAGGTTTAAATAATCATATAAAAAGTATAATAATTTCAAAAGAAGCACCATGTCAAAGATCCTCTACCAACAGAAGAGCTTTATGCTACTCAAAGAACCTTCATATGATAGGAGAGCTCTGCTGTTTTTTAGGAAACGGATGCGATAATGATAGTCAAATATCCTCCAGGCTGTTTGATAAGAGCACTCTGCTATTCTCCCGGACCCACCACAAAAACACTCAGCAAATATGTCAGGGACACTCAGCTGTTTCAAAAGAAAAAAATGACGCAGTTATTTCAGTGGCAGTGTCCTTGCAGGGCAACGTTTGGCTGCCGGATGAACAGCCCTGATGGAGATGTTAAAGGGGAACAATCCTTATTTAAGACAAAAATCACCAATGTTTTTTTTTTTTAATGCATTCTAACTCGTAAATAAACGATAGCAAAAGCCTATAAAGTGCTTTAAAAAAACATCCAAAAACATCCATTAATGTTTATACTTACACGCTGTAAGTATATATGTAATAAACATCCAAAACACGGCAACAATATTCTATAAACATATCGTGACCTGAATATTAACCAAATATTAGCATTTTTGTTGTTACAAGTACTAACGCAGACAAACTATTTCTTAGCGGTGCAATATTACAGACAGCTAAAGTAGCCCTCTGCTGCTTTACTCTGAGCCGGTAGCGATGTTCTGCTGCTCTCGCATCACCGCGTCTTGGCTCGTCAGTTATTCTGGATTATAAATCACGCCTCTCAACTGGATTTAGCCTTGAATCTAGAAGTTGTTCATCTGTGAGATTCAATGTGTACCCACAGATGGAGACAAACACACAACCGAAGACAGTGTCTGCAGGAAGACTTTTCCTTGTTAACCCTTTGTGTGCATCATGATTAATTATTCATCTAAACGAGAAGATATGGACATCTTATCAGTCGTCATCCAAGTAAGAGCAGACATTGTACAGTAAGCTATCGTTTTATTATGTTTGTATTTCTTGTTTAGCGGAACTTCTAAAAATTGTAGCCCATCCTCCTTACATTCAGGATCAACAATAGACTGTTCTGGATCGTAATTTCTCCCAAAGTAATTGTTGGCTCTCACAAAGTCTGCATGATTTGCATTGTTTCGGTGGGAAGGGGATCTGCGGTTCCTACCTCTACGTCACGCGACCATGTGACTGGCGAGCTAATCAGCTCTCAAAATTGCTCGGGAATCTTTGAGATTGATACTACTTATATCATATCTATTTATTCGCTAACTTTGGAAGTCTTTAGGTGTCATAAAAATCACATATATATGATAAACGCTTCAATATAGAAGCAACTTGTTTTTCCACTCTACTGGTACACTGCAAAAACTTAAATCTAAGTAAACTGAAATATCTCAAATAAGGGTGATATTTGCTTATTTTCTGTCTGATAAGATAATTCTTCTCACTAAGCAAATTTTATGTTAGCGTGTTTTACTTGTTTTAAGGGTTTTGGTCTTAAATTATCTCAATAATAATTTATTATTTCAAGCATGAAATAAAAAATAAAAAAATCTTGTTTTTGACACAATTGTGTCATAATTAAAACTGATGACAGCCAAATGGACTTTGCAGTTTTATTTTCAATGAAACCATAGAAAATACGTACTCATATAGTAGTACAGTTGACAGAGTACAGTAAACATTTAAAATGTTACATTTCTAACAATTTTGAACAGAAATAGTTCATGCACATTCAGATAAATTCTTCAAAATTACAATTAATTTTTTGACTAAAAGAGCACGCACTTGGGGTGATGAGGTCATGTTATCGATGGAAAAATTAATTTTTAGACAATATGATTTGCCTGACCTGCTAGGAGACCACGAGAGTAACAAGCGGTTGCCTTGTCATTAAGAACAATAAATTAGTTTTTAGTACAAGTTTGCTGGCTTCAACAAATGTAATGCCGAGCGCATATCATTATGTCAAGATAATGGCACTAGCATTTACTTAATTTAAGAACATTTTTCTACATACAGCAAAAAGGTTTCTTTTTTTTTTTCTACCAAGAAAAGTGCACTTGTTATTAGTGAGAATATACTTATTTTAAAGGTATTTTGGGGTTCATTGAAGTTAGCTAATTTTACTTGTTTTGGAAAGTCTTGTTCTATTGGCAGATAATTTTGCTTAGTTTAAGTAAAATACCCCTAATTTTTGTATTTTGTTGTTGTTTTTGAACACTGACTTTTTGCAGTGTACTCTAAGATGCTAACAAGTGTTCAGCTGGTCAGTAATTGTTGTAACAAGCAGTGACAATTTGATCAAATCTTAGATAAATGTTTGAGAGAAACACGTTAGACATTGCTGGCGAGCATACCTGACACGTGCGGCATATTTCCCCCCGGTCCCACCCGCAGTCGCTGCCACAGTGGCCCGTAAAAGGGGGGCTGCCACTTAACAGGATGTAGAGGACGACCCCGAGGCTCCACAGGTCACAGCGCTTGTCGTAGAAGGACGCTTCATCAGTGAACACCTCCACCACTTCAGGAGCCATGTATTCTGCGGAGCCGCACTGAGAAGAGAGCAAATGTTCCAATGATGGTTCTCGTGTTAGTGGACAACCTGTTGTGTTTTGTTTTTTTTACTAGCAAGACTGCTGTTTAAAAAAAAATATAAAAGTTATCAGTCTTACCGGCGTAGTAAGCTCAGGAGTGGTTATTGGCATGCAGGCGCTGCTGAGTTTCACGCCACTTCCCAGGTCAAAGTCACATATCTTAACTGGTGACACCTGAGTAGAAATTGAACAGGGTCAACTTAAGTGATTAGGAAATTAAATCGAAAAACTTTTTTTTTTTCTCTTTTTTTTATTAAGGGTTGAAAATTGTCTTCAGTCTTGGAGGTGCTTCGGTTTAGTTGCAGCTTGGTATCTAGTTGTGGTGTTGGCAGAAACACAGTATTATACTTCTTCTTGATGGGCACCTTCTGACTTATAAATGTTACAATGCCATCACGTCTAATCATAAGGTTCATGCATTTTGGCATGAGATTGCATGCAGTTATGCATCAATCTGCTCACGGGGTTTTGCAATCTGGCTACGTTGTGACATCACAGCAAGATGAACATACTTATTTGGGCATTTAGCAAAGCGCTCAACCAGAAGCTTCAGACTATGAAGAAATACAAAGTATTATTTTCATTCAATCTTGACAAGTGCCCAACACCGATGTGCGACATAGATGCTGCTAAAAGAAGCTTTTTTTTTTTATGCAAATCGATCAGACAGTGTGCATGTGTTCCTATTGTTATGTTTATGAAGTTTATTTTTGACCATGTCTGGGGGAAAAGAAGAGGTGACTACTTCAAGAGATAGAGATATATATTTGTACTGAAGAGAGTGCCAGTTGTCAGAAGTAAGTTATGAATATTATGTATTTTACTGGAGGGGGGGGTTAAGTCTATTTGAGGTGACATGTTTAAATAAGACATGTTTGTTTAAGTGTGAAGTAATAAAACATACCTTTACATTAATAGAGAAACATTTGCTAAACCCTCTACTGTAGATTTACTCTGTGAATCACCTACCATGCTTTGAAATAAATATATTAAGCGATAATTCCTTTGATTTTTAATACTTTAAGAAATAGTTTTATACAAAGCAGGTTTTCAAATAGTTAAAGCACTGTTGCAAAGCTAAAACCACATTCAAAGAAGAATTTCAAGTATCTGACTTACTTGATCAGTGTATTCACAAAGGATATTTTCCAGTTTGAGGTCTCTGTGAGCAATAACTGTAAGACAACACACTGTTACCATGACAACCAGGACACATTATTTCAAGGCTCCCATCCCACTCTTTCACTGAAATTACTTTCCATGACATTTTCAAGTTATCAAGTCATACACTATTTGCTAATACATTCCCGTGTTCTCCTCATTTTTTGGAAGCATTCTTGCCAAGCGTTGTTACTTGCAATTACCCAGATTGTTTCTATGTTTACTACTCAGACATTTTATGAGCAGTTTTTATCTGTAAAATATACAACAGAATAATGCAAACACACATAGAAGTACACATTACACTTATTTAGCATGACATACTGCAGTTACAATGTTTAATTGGACAATTGCCAACTCAAAAATATATTTTTCTTTTCTATTACTTTCTGTCCGACACTTTCGATAAATATTTATATATTTTCATTAAAACATAAATTTTCTTTGGTTCACCTCAGTTTACAAATCAACTGTTGGAAAGAAAAGCCTTTCACTCGCGGACAAAATACTAGCGACACTTTTCCCACATACAGATGTTAGTTTTGTTTCTCGCCGCTACATCTGGAAAATTAGAAACGCAAGGTTGGAGAACTGCTTTAAGTGGAAACACATACTGGGCTCCATGTGTCAGCAAGAAGCAGAGAACCAATGTGCCTTAATGTTGCCCAGAAGCTATGGTGACAACAGTCATGCGCATAACTTTTAACCTCTTTGCATCCGACTAAGGCAGGGGGGGATAAATCATTTTGCAGGATAATTTCATGTTTCCATTTTTCGGTCATTATTCAGGCTGTCCAGGACACGTGAGAACCCTGCCATTGAATGTTTGGGACGACAGTTGGACATACCCTTTGTGTGTAAAAAGTTGAGAGCTTGGGCGATGTCGCGTACAACCTTGCTGGCCTCCAGCTCGTCAAAGTGCTTCCGGTTCTGGATGTGCGTAAGAATGGAGCCTGGGAGACAGAGCCATCACATGGTCATGGTGTGTTGAATAGCGGGCAGACAATCGGTGCTTGCTCGTTTCCACTCACCTCCTCGCAACTTTTCAAACACCAAATAAAAGCAAGTGTGGTCTTCAAAGAACTCAATCAATTCCAGAATGTTCCTGGGTCAAAACAAGTCCCCCAATTGGTGTCCGCTTGAGTTAAAAATGGTTTATTTCATAGCAGATGTGACTGATATTTTCTCACTTGTTTCCTTGACACTGGTAGAGAGTCTCCACTTCTCGAAAGACTCTGCTGCGGCTGTGTCCTGCGTTCTTTTCAATGATCTATGAGAAATGCATTTAATGTTATATAAGGTTTCATACAGCAAGGCAGTTGTGTACAGTCTTAAAACTCACCTTCACAGCATACTCCCGTCCATTCTGAAGGCTTACACATCCTTGGACTTTAGCAAAGGCCCCCTGACCAAGAACCTCATCCGTTAGCTTGTAGAGGTCTGAAAAAACAATGACAACATGATCCAGATTCTTATTTCTATGTGGCCTACACAAAAATCTAATGTTATTACCATCAAAAGTGCTAGTGCAGCGGTCTGTCGCTCTTGATCTTTTCTTCTTCTTTCGTTTGGATGTATATGGGATGTTCAAAGGCTTGCTCTGGCTGAGCTCAACTTCTAATGAGAGACATGAATGTCAAATATAAAACTGTCTTCACTGCACCGGATGGTAGGCTAGCTGCACCTGCTGGGAGTTGAACCAGGTGCTGCTTGTCCTCTGAAGTCATCCCATTGTGTGACTGTTCATCATAACACTGCCCTACTTGGCCTGCAGCCAGGGAGTTGCCCTGAAACTGAGAGGAAAAGAAGGTCAGTAGATCAGCTGCCGGTTCAGTAGAGGAAATGCATTATTTTTCTACTTTTGTTTTCACATTTAATATCTTACTTTGTAGAGCTCGACAGCTGCCACATCAGCAGCGGAACAACTCAAAGTGTGATGTTGTGAAATTCAGAATTTGGGTAACATTTAGAGGAAAAATATGCTTTGAAAGTCAATTCCTTGAATTTAGGTTGCAAACAGGAAGTAGAACTGAATTAAAACATGGAATTGAAATTGTAATTTATGATTGTGGTGTATTCCAGAATAATCATTTAAAATATACTGTGAATATTTCGCATTAATATTTTTAATATGAAACTCGTGAATAAATAATTACAGATTTTTTTCATTGGCACTGGAAAATAAAAGCTCCTATAAAACAGAACTTAATTTGATTAACTATAACTTTCAAATTGTGGGGAAATATTTCAATTGCCAGAATGCTTTACTTTATCAAATGATATTTAATGGATGGAATTTGTGGAATGTTCGTGTTTGTAAAGTATTTAAGCTAAGAAACAACAAAAAAATAAACCACACAAATTATTCATATTACTTGGCATATTAAATTTCACTTGTAATTCTATTTTAACATCCAGTGCAGTTCAATTTGGAATTCCAATTCGGAATTCCAATTCTTCAAATGACTTGAAATAAAAGTCCAAATTTGCACAAACCCCATGTCCACACAAATATGGATATTTTAACACTTATTTTGAGTTTTGGCTTTTGGTCCATAAGCAAATCTTGGTGTTTGTCCTTAAAACTGAGCTTGCGGAAAACTACGGCCAGCTTCAGTTTGTGTGAGAATGGGTAAAACAGAGCTTTTTGTTCTATTTAATAAGAAATGGGAAACATTATCTCATGTTTTGAAACCTCATTTAAGAACAGAACATTCAGTTATTGACTTAGTGTTTTCATTTTGTGCAGCTGTGGATGTGCATGATAAAAAAAACAAAAAACATTCATGTTTGTTGCACTGAGTAAGTGGGTGCTGTTTTTAAAAAGATAATAAACACGTTATGTACATCTAATATGACTATATTGATAAATACAGGTGTCATAATGCGTAACCGAGTCCGTTGTGGTAGTTTCTTATACTGCAGCAAAATAAGCATGATAGCCAGTGAATGTTTTATGTGGACAGAAGATATTTAAAACTCCATTTGTGTGAATAGAGTATTTAATATCATAGTGAGGGAAATTAGCATTTTTGAAAATGAAAGTATGTTGTTGGCTTTTTCTGTGGTGTTTTTGCAACACTTATTCCAAAAGGACTACCCTTAACAAAAAAGAAAATAATCCAAGCATTAAGCAAGTGTATTCAAAGCACTAAGACTCCAGCGTCACAAAAAATGTCTTTACTTATCAAGTTCAACGATAGGAAAGATCATCATTACTTGTTACCAAGTTCAACAATAGAAAGATCAGGTCTTTACACCTTTTACTAGTTTACAAGCGTTGCAATTTTGTTGAGACTGACTGTTTTAATGTGTTTCCAATTTGCTATTAACTGTGGCTGCCTTCTTTTTATGCTGCAATGACAGTTAAGAATGTTTTAAAAAAAAATGTTACTCAGAGTCAATTTGTTTTTAAATGCATAATTTGCATTTCCTTTATTTCTTAAGTTGAACATTGTCGAGTAGAAATTCAAAACAAACGGACGATGACCAATAAGAACCGCTATAAATACATGGGTGTCAAACCAAATTTTTTAGGGGTGTTACGATAAATCGATATATATTCCTTAGATTCAACTACATCGATCTGTGATTGGCAAGTTTGCCTTTCGGAGGATAGGTATCGATCCAACATCTTTTTAAAAGGCAATCAATCAATTTTAATCGATAATAGAAAAAGGAAAACTTTGTATTTAACAATGGCAGGTTTCATATGAATTGTAGCACTTTTATTGATAAGGCTATTTGGTAACACTTTAGTATGGGGAACATATATTCACCATTAATTAGTTGCTTATTAACATGCGAATTAGCAACATATTGGCTCTTAATTAGTCATTATTTAGTACTTATTAATGCCTTATTCTGCATGTCCTTATTATACAACCAGTAAGCCATTAACTAAGAGTCTTCCCTCAATAACCTCAGAATTATTGCTTATTAGTAGGGATGTCCGACAATGGCTTTTTGCAGATATCCGATATTGTCCAACTCTTTAATTACCGATATCAACTGATACCGATATCAACCGATATATAGTCGTGGAATTAACACATTATGCCTAATTTGGACAACCAGGTATGATGAAGATAAGGTGCTTTAAAAAAAAAAAATCATAAAATAAAATGAGATCAATAAATTAAAAACTTTTTCTTGAATAAAAAAGAAAGTAAAACAATATAAAAACAGTTACATAGAAACTAGTAATTAATGAAAATTAGTAAAAACTGTTAAAGGTTAGTACTATTAGTGGACCAGCAGCACGCACAATCATGTGCGCTTACGGACTGCATCCCTTGCAGACTGTATTTATCTATATTGATATATAATGTAGGAACCAGAATATTAATAACAGAAAGAAACAACCCTTTTGTGTGAATGAGTGTGAATGGGGAGGGAGGTTTTTTGGGTTGGTGCACTAATTGTAAGTGTATCTTGTGTTTTTTATGTTGATTTGAAAAAATAAAAATAAACGATACCGACAATAAAAAAAATAACGATACCGATAATTTAGAATATTACATTTTAACGCATTTATCGGCAGGCCGATATTATCGGACATCTCTACTTATTAGTAACCCTAACCCTTACCCTTATATGTTCCCCTAGTGTTCAATTAACTCTAAATTAAGTCTTTGTTACTTTAATTAGCAACTAATCAATGGTGAATATGTTCCCTATACTAAAATGTTACCGGCTATTTAACGCTATTCAAGTCTGTGGCGTCATCGCCATCAGTTGTCAAAACAAGAATGGCAGATAGCTACGGAGGCTGAAAAAGGTCACAACAAATGCTAAAGCCACAAGTCTATCATTAAGCCACAATACAACAACTTTAAGCTACGACTTGATTGCAAAAGCCACACCAAATACAAACGCCACAACACAATATAAAGACAACAAGTTTAAGCCACAAAGAACTCGACGGACAAAACGGAAGTGACAGCGGAGCAAGTTACGGCGACAGATCAACTTCCTCAGGTGGAAGGTTAAAAACAGGGTAATGAACATAGTATAATTGAAAGGTATTTCCATCCCTCCATTTTCTACCGCTTGTCCCTTTTGGGGTCGCGGGGCGTGCTAGAGCCTTTCTCAGCTGAAAAAAATGGTCACACTTCACTTACTATTCCAAATTTGTTCATTAGACCATTTTCAACTTTCCGCATTAGAAAGTCGGTGAGTGGTCAAAAATTGTCCGCAGTAGCTTTCGTTGCGTTTTTATTTTGTTGTGTGGATTTATGTTAATGGGTTGTCACGTTTGTATTTATTATGGCTTGTTGTGCATTTTATTGTTGATATTAATATTGTATACTTGTAAACAGGGAAGTAGCAGGTAAATCTATTAATAAAATGTTGGTTGCTGTACTTTTTTTGAGTTTCTTGAATATTGAAAATGAGAGCAGAAAAGGTTTCCTCTTGTTAGTTCAGCCTAAAGAGTTGATTTCACTTTAATTGCCGTTAATTGTTGTTTCTATCTATAATTAAATTATACGTAATTCACTTACAAGAAATAACAGGAAATAGGAAACATCATTTTCACTGTGCAGTATCCAGTATTTATTTTACAGTCAGGCTAGTTGATTTTGTTTGTGCTAAAAAGTTACCGAATCGATTTCAACTCACTGAGTCGTTTTGAATCGAATTGTGCTAAAACAAAAAGGTGTAATCATCCTAGAATCGTATCGGCAACCAGAAATTCTGAACTGAACGGAACAGTCGTTAAAACGAATCGTTACACCCCTACTTTTAATGCATCCTTTCATGCTGGGAACCTGCCAGAACAGTAGCGTGCAGTGATCCAGTAAACGCCAAACTTATCTAACGTTGGCTATTACCAGAAGTATGTGCACATGACTCACTGAAAGTGGTGAAACATTTGTGTGTTCAGGTAGATGAGCACTGACAGTCAGTGGACTGATAAGGACGTTATTTGTAAGGCAACGCTGTGACAAATCTTACCTGGGGTGAGTGGTTGAAGGCTTGCAACTCCGTCATCATGCTGTGGTGTCTCACCATCTCTGCCAACTGAAAGGCACACCGCAAATATTTAGTTGGCCTGGCCTGGAATAAATACACTGAATCTGTTGACGCTTACACAGAAATCATAACAAGACACGTTGATACACCAGTAAGGAATGTCAGTCATGGAAAAATATGATTATGTCGTCAACAGAAAGGGGTTGCACATGTTCCTAGTTTGGGAACCCCACTATCCATCCATCGAGTTTCTATTACTCACACATTCAGCTAAAAATAAGCTGTGCTAATATTATAATACAGCAGTGGTGTGCCGTCAGGGCCAGCAATGCCTTCTCTGCTGGCCTAACATAACCAGAAATCATGATCATAATTAAAGATAAAGTACTTTTTTTATTTACTTTCCCTAAATATCTAAAAGTATTCATATTCTCTTCATGTCATTATGTTCCTTCCAGCGCTGTTGTTTTTAGGTTATAGAGTTTCTATCCAATCAGAATTCAGCTAGCTTATGTTGCCATGTGTACCAAATCTGCAACTCCATTACCCCGCAGTACTGAATAGCATGCGCAGTAGCTGCGTTTAGCCATGCTGGCAGTGGGATGTTTTTGATGAGCACCTTGTGGAGTAAACTTTAAGAACTCAGCCAACACGCCTCGTCTGCATCTTTTATGATTCGACAAGACAACACATATTTGCAAGGCCATTTTCAAGAAGGATATTTAAAGAGAAACTACATCTCGTGAGACTAAGTCGGCCAACCCCGGAAGCTTGAATGGGTTCTACAGATTGTGAATTTGTGAGTTCAGATTTCTTTATTTTTTTCCACGTTTATGTTTTTTGCAATTTAAATTTTGACAATACCACATAAGATGTGTTTTAATTGCTGATGCAGGTTTATTGATTTTTAAATCCATCCATCCATCCATTTTCTACCGCTTATTCCCTTTGGGGTCGCGGGGGGCGCTGGAGCCTATCTCAGCTACAATCGGGCGGAAGGCGGGGTACACCCTGGACAAGACGCCACCTCATCGCAGGGCCAACACAGATAGACAGACAACATTCACACTCACATCCACACACTAGGGCCAATTTAGTGTTGCCAATCAACCTATCCCCAGGTGCATGTCTTTGGAGGTGGTGATTTTTAAATGCGCCAGAAAATAACCTGTTACGTACACTGTTGGTGGGAATCCAATGTCCAGTAGTGCATAAATGTTTCTGTATAGTATTTCTCCAGCAATGGTCTTTTGGGGACATAAATGATGGTATTTTGAGAGGTAATTATTGAAGTCAGACATCACTGAAGGCCTAGGTGAGAAACGCACGGCCCGCCATACAGTATATATAACGCAACAGAAACGCCATGACAGAATGCAACGCTGGCAAATAATGTGACGTCACCAATAAGCCAAGCAGTTCCCCCAATGGTCGCTTTCATAAGCTTTATTTACATGTTTTAAGATACTTTTGCCGCAGTGACAATCAATATTATTCCCATTCCGCTCTGTATAAAACGTAACGTGAAGCCGTGTAAGAATGCACACACGACGTGTGTTGTTGGCGACACGGCTAGCTGGCACAACCTGTTTGCTAGTTTCTACTCCCGACGACTGACACCCATTACTACGTATTTTATTATATTTAAAGACTGCCCGGGTGTCGGTACAGCCAACACGACAATATAATCATGAGTGTACTCACCTGAACCCTCACAAAACTGGCCGGGCCACCGACTGCTGCTGATGTCAACTTCCATACGAGCTTGAAATGCACCCGCGAGGTGACAAGCGGGAAAGCACGTCAACAGACTTATATCACGACCACTTCCGCGTACGACCTTCTCCCATTGGTTGGAATAGGTGACGTCACTGAAACCGCAGGCCTTTTCACTTTATAAGCTAATCAACCTCATTATACTATTGGCTAAGTTTTATATTCATAAATGTAAGTTTCTCAATACCCGACCTGTTTTTTGTGCCTTTAAAAAAGAATTAGAACTCTACTTTAAAACACTCTCTACCTCCAACAACCAAAAGTTGTGAAAACTATGATGCTGTGTTCCAAGTTTTAATCATTTACGGAACTTATGTGAACCTATGGCTTTGCACTTTGTTATATATATTTTTTTCCATTCTATTTTAGTTATTCTTTGAGTT
>NC_084565.2:29857500-30097500 GCF_033978685.3 Nerophis lumbriciformis | reverse complement strand
GGCTCAAGTTCAGAGTGGTCGATGAGGTTGAACTCGGAGATGAAGAAGTAGTAGTGTTTGTAGCAGGTATTGATGTGGGCCTCGGCGCCCATGCTGCAGATGCTGTCAAAGTGATGGATGTAAACGTGCACAAACACCCTGAAGAGTCGGCTCAGAATCTTCTTGCACACCTGCTGGAAATTCTTGGGGAAAGGAACACCTGCAGTGAACATAAAGCACAATTTTCTATATTTAAAAAATAATTACATAGTTGAAATTCAAGTCAGCACACACAATTATGTAAAATGTAATGAATTGACATTCATATACTGTAAATGGACAAATAAGAATAAACATTATTTTTTATAATAAAGTTATGTAAATATAACAATTCACCTAATAGCTCTACTTAAAAAAAATATATATATAGAAAAAGATACTTCAATTTGTCAGAAATTCTAGGTATGCATCAGTTTAGTATTTATTTTAATTATGTTTACATTTTCAACTATTTTTAGTAGATATTTAGCAAGGCATTTCATTTTAATAAAAACAATTTTAGTTTTATTTTATTTAAAAGATAGTTTATTGGATTATATCATTCATTCATTCAAAGTTGTCAAAATAACATTTTCTTAGATTTTTCTTTAAAAAACATATTTGTATTTTTAACATAATTCTTAATAGTTATTAAATAATTCTATGTTTAAAAATGACATCTTTATCAGGATTTTATTTAAAAAAAATAATTGTATATATATATATATATATATATATATATATATATATATATATATATATATTGTAGCGGGGGGCTAGAGCGCCCCCCGTGACCCCGAAGGGAATATATATATATATATATATATATATATATATATATATATATATATGTATATATCCATCCATCCATCCATCTTCTACCGCTTATTCCCTTCGGGGTTGCGGGGGCTGCTGGAGCCTATCTCAACTACAATCGGGCGGAAGGCGGGGTACACCCTGGACATATATATATATACACAGTGCATTAGGAGAAATAGTCCACTGTAGAAGAAAATCTATACATTTTTATTGGAAAAAAAAAAACTGTGGCAGCTCCGTTTCCAGAATTTTACAGTCAAATATACAGTTGTTTTTACACAGACTTAATGTAAATTGAAAATTGGTAAAACTCTTATTTTTACAGTAAAATTATGGAGACCAAGCTGTCAGTTTGAAAACCGTAAAATCTACGGTCATTGTTTTTACTGTGCAGTAACATAAATGAAAAAAACGATACCACTTTTATTTTTACAGTAAAATTCTAGGAACTGAACATTTTTTGCCCGGTTTTCATAGTGCATAGCTGTAAATTTAAAGACGGTACCCCATTTTTTTTAACAGCAAAATTGTGGCAACTGAGCTGCCACCAGTATTTTATCGTTAAATATTCGGTGGTGGTTTTTACAGTGTATTACTGTAAATGGAAAAATGTTAACTTATTTTTACAGCAAAATTCTGGCAACTAAGCAACTAAGCCGTTGCCGGTATTTTAGAGTTAAACATTCGGTGGTAGTTTTTACAGTGCCTTACTGTAAATTGAAAAATGGCGCCGCTGTTATTTTTACAGTAAAATTCTTGGGACTGAGCTGGCAGTAGTTTACCGTAAAATCTGACTTTTTTTACACAATGTGGCACATGCAAGATATTTCAAAATAAAAGCATGAGGGCCTAAAGGTGTGAGGATATCAAATCTTCCTGAAAAAGGATGTTTTCCTTAATAGGGTTTATTTGGGTAAGGGGCCATTTTAGTGGTCTCAGTCCATCATTCGCTTTTCCATTAATATAATTGACGCCACAAAAATAAGACCTCGTGCCTGCCATTTAATTGCTTCTAAATGTCAGCCTTGTTGTCCAATTAGCCTCTGCTGGACTCTTTACCCCACTAATGAATCTACAGTTAACATTCTATTCATACGCTTCACGTTCTACACACCTACTCTGGTGGGGAAGGTGTCCTCATTGTTGATGAGCGACTCTATCCAGTCCATCAGCAGGTTCATGTACTTCAGAGCGGGCAGCTTGGTGGGTTTCCTGTAGTCGTCCCCGTCCTGCCACCTATACTCGTATCTCAGCCCCCCGGACATGATGGGACAGGTACGCTCGGTGCAGTACTCGCTGACCGTGCCGTAGATCAGGTTGATCCTGTTGAAGAAATCCACCACGTGCACGGCAATCCAGTCGTCGAGGCACTCGCCCTCGGGCAGCTGCACTACCTTCCTCAGGTCCAAGCCGGACTTGAGCGAGGCCTGGGCCTTCTTGTACAGTTCAAAGCGCTGAGTGCCGGGTTCGAAGCGCTTCCGTGGTCTGAAGGTTTTGTCTTTGCTGAACACCTGACCAAGGCACAACGCCATGGGGCTCGGCCGCTTTCTCCCCCTTGAAGGATAAGGCAGTCGGTCGTCTCGGCAGGAGAGTTTCAGGCCCGGAGGAGGTCTAAAGGGGGTCAGAGCCTGGTGAAGATGTTGGATGTCCACTGTGAAACATATAAATAATTATTTCTATTATTCCATTATAAAGACCAAAAAGTTAATATATACACACAATATTAAGAGCTGGATGTACAGGGCTATATAAGATACATAAAAGTAATAACAAAATCTGTCAATACAGTGCATTGCATTTCTATACTACTGTACAGTTAAAAAAATACTAATAAATATCATTTGATCAAGCATTGTTAAGTACAGTTAAAAAATACTAATAAATACCATTTAATCAAGCATTGTCAATCAACTATGTTTGCAAACGATACAGCTATTGGATTGCATCTCACTTAATTATCATTCATATCAGAATCATAACATCATATATACTGTACATCAGGCCTGGGCAATTATTTTGACTCGGGGCGCCAAATTTAGCGAAAAACATGTATTTTGAAGCGAATCGGTTGAGTGTCCTCACTCATCTTTGCACGTACCAACCCACACCCTCTTTCGAGTAACCCTCAGCAGTTAACATAAAGAAGCATGTGCGCTCAAAATAAACTGTGTGATTAATCTGTGTTTATAATTGATTAACGCTATATTTTTGTGATTAATCACATGAGTTAATTTGTTTAATTTGACAGCTCTATGTTATTTTTCTATTTTCTTAATTTACACAAATAGCAAAAACCTACACCTGCATCTGAAATTTCCAAATGTTTTAACATATATTTCATTAAATTGCTTGAATTTTTTTATGTTGTTATTTTTATTTTTACCATAAGCCTATTGTTTTTAATTTTATTTATACGTAATGGTATTCATATTTTATCTATTACACAAAATGAAAAAAAAAAACCTTTAAACCTGAATCTAATCTTAGTACTTTATAACAATGTTATGGCGCTAATTGTCATGAACACATTGTGCAAGTTTTGGTATTAGAATAACATTGGGTTCTTCTAGATTTATTTTAGTTTTATTTTATCTTCATTTAATTTCCTTTTTTTAAATTACATTTTGGTATTTTGCCACTTAACACAAAATGCAAAAAAAAAAGCTACACCTGAATCTAACCTAAATTACCAATTTTATGATTCCTTTGTTGTCATTGTTCTGAAATTTCCCTTTTTTTTTAACATATATTTCATTAAATTGCTTGATTTTATATATATATTTTTTTTTTTTTTGTTTGTTTGTTTGTTTTTACCATAAGCCTATTGATTTTAATTTTATTTATACTTAATCTTATCTATATTTTATCTATTACACAAAATGCAAAAAAAACCCTTTATACCTGAATCTAATCTTAGTACTTTATAACAATGGTATGACGCTAATCATCATGAACACATTGTTTTACATACATTGTGCAAGTTTTGGTATTAAAAAAACATGAGTTTATTCTATACATTTTTTTGTTTTATTTTATCTTCATTTCTTTTCCTTTTTTTTTTATTACATTTTGGTATTTTGCCACTTAACACAAAATGCAACAACAACAAAAAGCTACACCTGAATCTAACCTAAATTACCAATTTTATGATCCCTTTCAAATTAAAGTTAAAGTGCCAATGATTGTCACACACACACTAGGTGCGGTGAAATTATCCTCTGCATTTGAACCATCCCCACAGGGGAGCAGTGAGCAGCAGCAGTGGCCGCGCCCAGGAATCATTTGGTGATTTAACCCCAATTCCAACCCTTGATGCTGAGTGCCAAGCAGGGAGGTAATGGGTCACATTTTTATAGTCTTTTGTATGACTCGGCCGGGGTTTGAACTCACGACCTACCGATCTCAGGGCAGACACTCTAACCACTTTATTTTCATTGTTCTTATTTTATTTATACTTAACTTAAACTTAAACTAAAAAAAACCCCAACAACTTTAAACCTGAATCTAACCTTAATATACCACATATGACCCCTTACTTATTGTCATGGACACATTTCTTTTACATAAATTGTGCAAGTTTGGTTACTAAACAATGTAATTTATTTAATATTTATATTATTTAAATGTAATTTATTTTGGTATTTTGTTACTTTACACAAAATAAAAAATACACCCGACTCTAATCTCATATGACACCTTTCTGCACATCTTTGCATTTAACGCAGCCACACTATAATGGACGCAATAAGCACAAACACACACACACATTGGTGATTATTCAGCCGGCATCATCCTCATTACAATTATAAGGAGCATAACCTTAATTAACACTCGTTTGCAGCATGGTCGGTTTGTGAATATGTCACATTGACCTTTCTGGCCGCTACTGATTAGACGCTGCGGTCATGTGACTGTGTGGTGCATCACAACACTGTATCCTCCATTGTGAAGCTACTGACTTGACATTTCTTCCTGTTGTTCCTCTTTGACACATACAGCATTAAAACAAGTTTCAGTTTCTTTTGTGTGTGAAAAATGTGCCATTTTGATTTTTGGGCACCGATACACAAAAACCTCTTCAAAAATCCTGCCAATTCTGCAAAGAATATCTGCAAGACAGATCATTTTTCTTCCCTGAATGATTGTAGTTCAGTGGGGGAGCATGAATACGTTGTCATAAGATACTGTCGCTCCAGAAAAAAAGCACTTCTTGGTCCTTTAATCACGCATGTACTGCAAACAAACCTAATTATGTAAAACATTTCTACTAATAAATAAGAGTGAGAACAATAGTTAAGCACACGGGTTCTACAATGATCGGCCTCAGGCTGAAGCATGTCTGATCATGCATACTTCCCCGGTGTTTATTGAAGCCACACGCTAAAAAGAGACCTCATTCCATGCATGCTTTGGCTTTAAAAAAAAAGAAATGGAAGAATGGAATCTTAAAATAGAATCTTAAAAGTGTCCACAATTACTACACAATAGGAAGTGTACCTGGCTGGTATCCTACAGCGGAGGCTCCAGGGTGTTGTTGAAAACTTTGGGAGCGGCCAGAGTGGATTTTGGAGGACAGCTCCAGCTGCTCTATCCCCTCTCGCTGCCCCCCTCCGAGCTCCCAGGGTTCTCCAGGTTCTGTCTGCAGCAAAGCACAAGTAAAGTAAGAGTCGGAAAATGTTGTTTGGCTTCTCTTCCTGTGAATGATGTCACATCCTGACTTTGTGTTAAGAGTGTGAAGGACTGGAAAAGGCCTTCTTTCAATCCTTCCTCTTTTTCTTCCTGTACCCCCCACCCCCGCACCACTTTTTTCTTATCCTTCCGATGCAGGACCGGCCCACTGAAGCCCGGCCCCCCTCTTTGGTGAAGTGGGCCACGTCGTTGCGCCACAAATGCAGGCTGCACACTGGAGCAGGACGATCCCACAAGTCTGAATATCTGTCAGGGCACGCATGGCAACGTACTGTATCATTTGAACGCTTGAAGTCAATAAAAGCTACTTTCTTCATATAAAATCCAAAGTTCAACTTAGAAACTTTCTTTGGGTTACACTTTCAGCTTTTCTCTGTCAGAGTTTGCCAGAGCGAGTCAATCACATGAATGGATTTGACTCTGTTTTTACAGAACTAAATTGTTTGGGGGGCCACATTTTGAGAAATCTAAGACCATATTTCTCCCTTTACTAATTTTAGTATTTTGTATATTCCTGAGAACCAGTGTCCTCTGTAGTGAACATTTGTTTTCGGTCGATTTATTTGGCAGGTTACACATTTTGGAGAAAAAAATAGCTCTGTTATGAAAAAAATAGTCAAAGATCTTCTATATCAGTGTTTTTCAACCTTTTTTGAGCCAAGGCACATTTTTTGCGTTGAAAAAATCCGGAGGCACACCACCAGCAGAAATCATTAAAAAATTAAACTCAGTTGACAGTAAAAAGTCGTTGTCGCAATTGTTGAATATGACTTTAAACCATGACCAACCATGACTCAATATAGCTCTTGTCTCAAAGTAGGTGTACTGTCACGACCTGTCACATCACGCTTTAACTTATTTTGAGTTTTTTGCTGTTATCTTGTGTGTAGTGTTTTAGTTCTTGTCTTGCGCCCCTATTTTGGTGGCTTTTTGTCTTTTTTTGGTATTTTCCTGTAGTAGTTTCATGTCTTCCTTTGAGCGATATTTCCCGCATCTATTTTGTTTTAGCAATCAAGAATATTTCAGTTGTTTTTATCCTTCTTTGCGGGCACATTGTTGATTGTCATGTCATGTTCGGATGTACATTGTGGACACCGTCTTTGCTCCACAGTAAGTCTTTGCTGTCGTCCAGCATTCTGTTTTTGTTTACTTTGTAGCCAGTTCAGTTTTAGTTTTGTTCTACATAGCCTTCCCTAAGCTTCAATGCCTTTTCTTATGGGCACTCACCTTTTGTTTATTTTTGGTTTAAGCACACCTTTTTACCTGCACACTTCCTCCCGCTGTTTCTGACATCTACAAAGCAATTAGTTACCGGCTGCCACCTACTGATATGGAAGAGTATTACACGGTTACTCTGCCGAGCTCTAGACAGCATAGACACTCAACAACAACACATAATTTGCAGACTATAATAACTGGTTTGCAAAAAATGATTTGAACCCAAATAGGTGAAATTAGATAATCTCCCACAGCACACCAGACTATCTCACGGCCCAGTGGTTGAAAAACACTGTTCTATATGACATTATCTCGTATTTTTAGAATTCTACTACAAAAGTTTTCTTCAAATACTTTTAACTGAACTCATGGGCCGATCTGTTGTCATTCATGACGCAACCCTGACCGGGAATCAAACCCATGTTCGCTGCCATGAAACGCAAAAGCATGTACCATTAAACCATCGGGTATATATCTTAACACAGTGATTGTCAAACTGTGGTACGCATACCACTAGTGTAGGGGTGTCAAACTCGTATTAGCTCAGGGGCCACACGGAGGAAAATCTATTCCCAAGTGGGCCGGACGGGTAAAATCACGGCATGATAACTTAAAAATAAACAACTTCAGATTGTTTTCTTTGTTTAAAAATACACCAAACACATTCTGAAAATGTAAAAATAATGATGTTTTTTACACTGATATATTGCGGTTAATAGTCTATCTTAATTTGTGGTCATTTATACTTCAGTCAAATATGCCTCACAGTTATGAGTACCGTATAACACGAAATGTACAGATAATCAAAAGCATTAATTTAGGTATAAATGGGTATAAACGTAAGTACGTAGTGTCCAGACACGGAAGTGTTGACAGACGGCACATAGCCCCGCCCCCTCTGAAGTCAGGGAATTCAAAGATGTGCTATGGCGACATCCAGTGATTTAGAACAGCAGTTTCTTTTATTAAAAAATGTCAGCTAATTTTCATACTTTGCAAACTCATCTTGCGGGCCGGATAAAACATGTTTGTGGGCCTGATCCCGCCCGCGGGCCGTATGTTTGACACCCCTGAACTAGTGGTACACAGGCTCCATCTAGTGGTATGCCAAAGAATCATTTACCGTATTTTCCGCACTATTAGCCGCACCTAAAAACCACAAATTTACTCAAAAGCTGACAGTGCGGCTTATAACCCGGTGCGCTTTATATATGGATTAATATTAAGATTCATTTTCATAAAGTTTCGGTCTCGCAACTACGGTAAACAGCCGCCATCTTTTTTCCCCGTAGAAGAGGAAGTGCTTCTTCTTCTACGCAAGCAACCGCCAAGGTAAGCACCCGCCCCCATAGAAGAGGAAGCGCTTCTTCTTCTACTGTAAGCAACCACCCGCCCCCGTAGAAGAAGAAGAAGCGCGCGGATATTACGTTTCATTTCCTTTGTGTGTTTACATCTGTAAAGACCACAAAATGGCTCCTACTAAGCGACAGGTTTCCGGTTCATGAAAAGACGCAATCTCTCCATCCGCACACGGACTACTATTTCACAGCAACTGCCTAAAGACTTTCAAGAAAAGCTGGCTACTTTCCGTGCATATTGTAAAAACAAGATAGCTGAAAAAAAGATCCGGCCAGAGAACATTATCAACATGGACGAGGTTCCACTGACTTTTGATATTCCTGTGAACCGCACTGTGGATACAACGGGAGCACGTACGGTGAATATTCGCACCACAGGGAATGAGAAGTCATCCTTCACTGTGGTTCTAGCTTGCCATGCTAATGGCCAGAAACTTCCACCCATGGTGATATTCAAAAGGAAGACCTTGCCAAAAGAGACCTTTCCAGCCGGCGTCATCATAAAAGCTAACTCGAAGGGATGGATGGATGAAGAAAAGATGAGCGAGTGGTTAAGGTAAGTTTACGCGAAGAGGCCGGGTGGCTTTTTTCACGCAGCTCCGTCCATGTTGATATACGACTCCATGCGCGCCCACATCACGCTGGTTTTTAATATATTATTAAAGTTTGACTGACCTATCTGACTGTTTTTTTGACATTCCTTTAGCGCAGTTAGATGCGGCTTATAACACGGGGCGGCTTATAGGTGGACAAAGTTTTGAAATATGCCGTTCATTGAAGGCGCGGCTTATAACCCAGGGCGGCTTATGGTGCGGAAAATACGGTAATTAAATATTCAAACAGTTACTGTTCAAACTGCGTGTAATGTTACAGTGGCCAAAAGTTTAATATACCCCTTAAATAAAACATCTGCCTTGTCTTTAATGAATATTGAGGCAAACTACGCTACTTAATTTTTTTGTTGGTCATTATGTTGGTACTTGGAAAGCCAAGTGTTTTCTTACAAACATTTCCAGTTAATCCAGCATAGCAAAGCATAATATAACCAAAATAACCCATTTACAATTCCTTAGAAGTGGCACATGTATTAATGCTTAACATAATTAATATTAAATTAACCCTACCTGACACAAAAACTAACAATTTCAGTTTGGACTACAGTATAGCCCCTATTCACAAGGGGGAGGAGGGGCCAAAACGCTGTAGATACTGTGTAGATCATAGTATACAATTGGAAAATGTATAATTGGAAATTGTATAAGCAAACTTGCAGAGTTGGGAATGCTGCTGTGGTCCACTACAGTGGCTTTCAATTTTCAATGTTAACATCTGTCCTTTAGAGGGCACTACTTCCCCCCAATTCAAAGCATGCAGAAACATCTACTGAAATGATGGGAGTATTTCTATTCATATTGGATAATACTGTGTGTGTACAATAAGGTGAATGGGAGGCCTTTGAAGAGTTCAAATCCCCAACATATAGTTAAAATATATGTATATTTAATATTTTGTACAAAAGGTTGGGGATAATATAAATATTCACGGCATTTAAATCCTTCTAGGTGGCAGTTTTTATTGAAATGAAAAACATGTGCCTGCCACTGATCTCAAGACCTAATTATGATTGAATGGCATTTATTTTTTCTCCAGCTGAGTGACATGTTTGTCTGGTAGGATCTATTGCTACTAAGTATTTATGTAAAACAAATACTTTGTAATGATACACATTGTATATGATGTACACAATGATACACAACCCACAAAATACGTTTTTGTAACTTTATAAATGTCAGGTTTCATAATTGCTATAAATAACTCAAGTTGACTGTCCAATTCTATAAAAAAAAATGTTTTTAAACATTTTCACGTGTGTATATAATGGGGCTAGTCTGCTAAGGTATTAAATGTAGCAAATGTAAAAATATTGTATTTAAATGAACGGTGACACAGTTGTAGTAACACCTTTTCGCCCCTAATTGTTTTTTTGAGCCATTTTATGACTGTTGCTAATCACATAGTTACTTATCTGGCAAGGTAATACCCCATTTCAACTGTATTCTAAAAATATTTGAAGCCTTGTGTTTTTTTTTAAAGTACTACATAAAAAAATCACATAAGAACTAAACAAAGTGTCATGTTAATCCTCCAAATTTGTTTGCGCCGTCCTCAATGCAAAATACAGCGCAAATGCAAATAAGAAACATTTTGGTTTTTTTCACTAAGCTCCTATTAAATACTAAACATATTTTTATATAATCCTGCAGAAAAAAAATTACATTTTAAATCAGGTATTGTTTCTCATATATCATTCACGTACTGTAATTTTTTTTTATTTGATTCAACTTATTCTTCTTGACTTGATATGCTAATAGTCGTGCTTTGTTACTAAATAATTTGTCTACAAAATGTATTCACTTTAATTTTATCCTTGCGTTTCCCTATTGGTAATATGTAAACACCTTAAAGAGCAGTGAACAATATCAGTAATTGTTGGGACATGGAGAAGGGTTAGAATGAAATCACATCTACTCCTTTTCAGACATGTTGAATTGTGCAAGTGGAAGTGTGTTCAAAATAAACTCAACCAATATCATCATTTTGTCACGCAGATCCAGCGCATGAACATCAATCAACAAAAATTCGTAGGAGGTTTAAAATAATTGTGACCAATCTATGAGCCTTTTGAAAGTTGTGTAATTAATGTTTGACATGTCCTTATATAGCCTCTCTGCTAGTAATGCAATGCACTCCAGGAAAGTGGATATTGCATCATCATTGCAATGCGCCTTTCGGTCATGAGTCTTTTAAAGGCACCGGAAAGGGTTGAAAAACTTGACAAAGAGTTACAAAAAATTACACCATGCAGCTGATGTCATATTTTTGTAACTTAAAAAAAAGATTTCTCATCGATATTTCATTTATGGAACGGTCATGTGTATGCATGACAAATAAACGCATGTCATACAGTAGGTGTATACGCATACTTTCAGTCCAGATGTTTGTGTCACCAGCCAGAATTGTGAAACGGGGAGGAAGTAGAACAAGTTGGGCCTTCCAAGCTTAAATAAATAAATGATAAATGGGTTGTACTTGTATAGCGCTTTTTCTACCTTCAAGGTATTCAAAGCGCTTTGACACTACTTCCACATTTACCCATTCACACACACATTCACACACTGATGGAGGGAGCTGCCATGCAAGGCGCTAACCAGCACCCATCAGGAGCAAGGGTGAAGTGTCTTGCTCAGGACACAACGGACATGACGAGGTTGGTACTAGGTGGGGATTGAACCAGGGACCCTCGGGTTGCGCACGGCCACTCTCCCACTGGAAGATGCTGCCTGACATGTCGAGTGCTCCGACTGTCCGTTTCTGTCAATGTCAACGCAAAGACACGGCCAATGTAAAGAAGAATGACAGACTACAAATGAAGTGTCAAAATTGGGCCTAAGAAATACCTGAAGAAAAAGGTTTCAAATGTTTTAATAAGTGACACTTGATGGACCATGACAATGGCTCTCTAATGACATAAGGCACCATGGCTGAGTGGTTCTCTTTAAGCGTGTGTTCACATTTTGGTTCTGTTCTGAAACAAACTCTGGTGCGTTTTCTCAGCTAGTCTGTTTGGTTAAAGTGTGAACGCGCTAATCTGAAGCCTGGTGTGCACAAAACAAGTCGGCCGTTACCGCAAGAGAGATGGGTCTCTTCACTTGGACCAAAGACACGGGCCAGTGTTAAAATGACAGCAAATCCCGCCACGACCAGTTGAAAAGCCCAAATAATAAGAACGAGAGGACCTAAGATGGGACCTTGAGGAACACTACTAGTACAACTAAAGCAGTTGAACAAATGACTACTGACTGCATCTGAAGTAAACAAGCTACAACAATACTTTAGTTATATGAATCAAATTACGAAAAAAATGTGTAAGTGCCAAAAAGAAGAGGAACGCCTTAGTTAAGTAAATCCCAAGTTTGGACCCCAGTGTCTTATGTTTGCCAGCAAGGTTAAAATGTCAATGCAAGGATATACCAAAATGTTTACAGTGGTCCAAGTTCTATACAACAGGAGCACGCTAGTGTTTTAAAAATTTGTTTCACATGTTTTGAACTGAACACGACGGGGTAGATATGGTGTAATTCATAGGCCTGATTTGGCCCCTGGGCCACCAGTTGAATAGCCCTGTCCTATTCTATTTAAAGTCAGTCTCTCCAGGTTTTTGCGTGATTATTACGGCAAAACTTGCCTGATTTTGCACAGTGTTTAAAATATATATTTTTAACAATATTCAATCAACTTGTGATTTTATGAATTTGTAATCAATGTTTTAGATGTTCCCTATAAACATAATCTAAAAACACAAGATTTCAAAAACAATTGTAGAACAAATACTGTATTGATGTTTTACTCATTTTATACCGCACAGACTTAAAAGGAGACACTAGATTGCAGTAAAAGCACATACTCAGAGCTCATTGTCAAATTAGACTTAGACAAACTTTATTGATCCATAAGGGAAATTGTTCCACACAGTAGTTCAGTTACAAAGGATGGAAAGGGTAAGGATGGAAAGGATAATGCAGGTATAAAGTAGACTAAAAATGTACCATAGTAGCAATATAACATATATATAATATTTACATATTATATACACAGTAAATAATATATACTGATATATTATATTTGTATATAATATATACAATATATAACAAATCCAATTACCATGTAGAGTACGGTATATGTAACAGCTGCAGCAAAAAAAAAAAGGGCAGCATAAAATAGAGAGTAGATCCAGCAGAAAATATACATTATAAACAACTAACAGCTAACACAGAAGCGGTCACGTAATAGACAGATATCATCTATTGCTGTATGGCGAGTCGCTCTAGGCTTTTTGTTTTAATAATAGCAATGTCCATCCATCCATCCATTTTCTACCGGGGGTGCTGGTGCTATCTCAGCTGCACATGGGCGGTGCAGTGTTTATCCATCGAAAACAATAATTTATGTTCCAACACGTGTCCCCCGCACGTTAAGAGCACTTGTGAACTGTTGAGAGCAATTTATTGAGGTAACTATTGTTGGTAAACCGACAAAACCCAATAAAAAGACAACCAAAAAGGACCAACTATACTCCATTTACATTTCGTGACTTGAACATTAACCAAGTATTAGTGATATTGTTGTTATAAGCGCTAACGCAGACAAACTATTTATAGCGGCGCCGTGATCACTAGCTTGTGTGCCAATGATGACAATGATTGACCGATCAGCTGCTTCCTCGTTTTCTTGCTCGTCAAACTTTATTGTAGCTCTTAAATAATGCCGCTCACCTGGCTAGTTGAAGGACAAAGACGCATTCCGACAAGTTAATGCACTTTGACAGCCAATTTAAACTCGGAAATGGCGAGAATGACACTCCCCTTTTATTTGTGAGGACTATGAGACCTTTTTCATCTAAACAGGAATATATATATGAGCATCCTAGCAGCCGGCATCCTAATGACAGCAGACATAGCACAGTAAGTGATGTTTTATTATATTTGTGGCCTTTCATGAAGTCTGCATTAAAAAAAAAGCTAAAGTCGTGATACGTTTTTTAAATTATTGCGCCGCATACATTTAAAATGATCAAATTACGTAAATATCACATTATTATAAATGTGCATGTTACTACATTACATATATACTTACATCACATACATAAAACCTTAATGGAGGTGTTTGGATGTTTTTTAAGGGCTTTATAAGCAGAATAGAGCAGCTCCCATAGGCACCATTGTAAGCAGACTTTTGATCCAATTTATTTACTATTTAGATTGCATTAAAAAAAATACATCCATCATCATGTCTTTCATAATGATTGTGAAGGATAGGCAAAATTCCAAAAAGTAGTGCAGTTGCTCATTAAGGTGGAGTGGAGATTGTTTTTGGCGACCCCTGGACGACACAATAATTATTTAAGTTAAGTACAAGACGCAGTAAGTCGAATGACGCGGACACGTTTGTCACTGGATACTTTCTATTATATTCCTGCTTTGTGTCTGTAAGTAATATGTACCTACAGTAAATTAATTTGATACTTGTTTATATTGACAAATGTTGTGTTTTAGACTGCAATATTGTTCAATTAAGGACACTTACTACCTATGTCCAGCTAGTATGCTTAGCTGTTGTGTAGCTGTGAGCACTTAGCCTACCGTATAGCCTACCATGTTTACCTTTTGTAAATTACTTGACTAAAATAGGAAAAAAAGGCCAACCTTGTGTGCTTATGGTACGACAATTAGTTGTTAACTGGCTGTCCAGTTTTGCACAAGTAAACGCTCTGCAGGAGCAGGACTGCATGTATCGGACCTTACATGCAAGCTGATATTATCCAATACTTTTTGCTGACATCGGAACAATATCCAATATCAATATCGGATCGCTACACCCCTACCTACCACAAATGTTTTTTTACAGTCACGTTTTGGGTTTAATTACATTTTGTATAGCTGTAGTTGTACTCTCAGAAATACATGTATGTTTGCGAGAATAAACTGACCAGAAACTTTATAAAGGTTGCTGAAAAGAGGTCAAAATTTTATTTTATGTTCATATTCTGCTACAGTGAAATTGTGATCAGTCTTTTATAGCACTTGGAAAGACAAAACAATCCCGTTTTCACGTTGAATGTCAACTGAGACTTTAATTGGTGAACAGTAAAATTAAACCTCCATGTTTGTCACCTGAGGCTCTGTTTTTATCTAAACATCATCAAACTGACAACTATGTGGCTGTAGAACGCACGTTCTATACAGTGTGCCTTTGTTAAACATCCTGCTGAGCCGCTGTTTGACGAGTACCAGCAGACCCTTATCTTCGGATCAGGTTGAAACCCGAGTCGACTCGAGCGCTGTTTGGTTCATTCATTGTGTGGCTTTTGTATAATCTGCACGGCAACAGGCGCATTGTAGGTTAAAGCGCACTGTGTTAAGACGTCTTATGCACTTGTTGGCTTTAAATGTTTTCATTTTGCTAGTAAACCTTAAGGATTGTTCAAAGAAAACATGTGCAGCTTGTTGACAAAATTACAGGTCAAACGTTGGTAAAAAAAAAAAATCAAAAGAAAAGCAATGATATGCTAATGAAGCGACATGGCTGGAAGGTCATAGAACTAACACTCAAAGAAATAACTAAAAGTCCTCGCAAAAATGTCTTAAAAATATGAATTGAATCGTTGTTAATGCTGGTTGACTAATACATATTATTGCAGTTCTACTAAAGGCTTTGAGCAGTAACAATAATATCAAGTTTATGCAACATTAAAGAGTAACTGCACTTGTTTTTGGAATTTTGCCTACCATTCACAATCCTTATGTAAGAAACAAACACATTTTTTAATGCATTCTAAATAGTAAATAAATGCGATCAAAAGTCTGCTTACAATGGGGCCTACTGGAGTAGCTCTATTCTGCCTATAAAGCCCTTAAAAAACATCCAAACACCTCAGTTAAGGTTTTATATACATGATGTAAGTATGTATGTAATGTACCGGTAGTAACGGGCACATTTATAATAACATTTAATAATTACGTATTTTGCTCATTTTAAATTGTATGCAGCGCATTAATTTCAGAAATGCATCACAATGGGTGCTTTTTTTTTCAACTACATCACTGATTATTACTCACTGCAGACTTCATGAGAGCAAACAAACATAATAAAACATCACTTACTGTACAATGTCTGCTGTCATTAGGATGCCGACTGATAGAACCTTGCTACATCCCCGTTTAGATAAATAATGACTCATAATACTCGCAAAAAAAAGTGGGGTGGAACCAAGCTTTTATTTCTGTGGTCTAAATTGGCTGTCAAAGTGTACCAATTTTTCAGAATACGTCCTCGTTCTTCTACTAGTAAGGTGAGAGTCATTATTTATGATCTAGAATAAACTTTCATGATCAGCGAGACGAGGATGCAGCTTCAACATAGGCAGTGGGCACACAAGCTAATGATCACGGCACCGCTATACATAGTTTGTCTGCGTTAGCGCTTATAATAACAATATCACTAATACTTGGTTAATATTCAAGTCACGAAATGAAAATGGAGTATTGTTGGCAATTTTTGGATGGTTATTTATTGGGTTTTATGGGCGAAATAAAAGACATCCTTTTGGCTCCACAAGCTGACTTTTATTTACATTTATTTACGAGATAAAATGCAAGAAAAAAAAAATTTGTTGTCATGTCTTTCATAATGATTGTAAAGGGTAGGCAAAATTCCCAAATAAGTGTATTCCCCCTTTAACAGATTTTTCATTTTTAACAACTTTTTATTTTGTGTTAAACAAAATGCACAGTAACGCACACCCCGAGGTCCTGTACAATTGTGTGTCCCTAAATTCGACAAAACACATTCACATAGAGACAACAAATTTAAAGAAACTAATTTTTCATCCAAAATCCCACAAAAAATATTTCTTGAAATGTATTTTACGGAAATGAGTTTGGCTCTGGCCATTAAAGCGTTTAAAATGAACCTAATAATTATTGTTTGATATAAGTTTATGAAGTGGTTTTAAATGACTGCCTTCGGTCCTTTTCCACCAAAAGTTCAGGAACTTTTGGTTCTTGTAGAAGTGTGTGGATTGTGTTTCCACCGTATTTCACAGTTCGGGGTAATTTATACAAATCAAGCAACGGACGTATGTAGGAGTGGTATACTTCTACACTGATACCATGTAAATAAACAGACAATATTAGGTCAGTTTTTTTACTAAAAGGTAAGTAAATGAAATACAAAGCAAACATGTTTAAAACGATTTGATTTAAAAATACGGTGTACCAAATTGCTCATAAAAAGTCAGACTTTTGTCCGCAATGTCCAACAGTCAGAAAGTCGTCCTCTCAGTAAATGATGAATTCATGAGGATCAGGCAATTCCTTTTGGTTCATTTCACTATAAAAAAAAACTAAATATAAATAATAAATGTCAGTGTTTATCTCACTGCGACAACACAAACACTTGGGCTTTAGCGATAGCTTGTTAGCATTAGCATTCTGTTCACTCAGGTTGAGGCTAATAATTATATAAATGGAGCGTCACTGACAACTTTTACAACATGTAATAAAGTAAATGGTTAATATTTGATGTCATTTACCTTTGTTCCACTCGTGTACTTCCTCCTTTTTTCTCCAACAAAATCTGAGTAGTAAGCAGCTGAGTCCGGCTTCATACTTCACTGTAAATACGTGTAAAAGTGTCCATCCACTTCTCGTAGCTTCGCGTATCAGAATAAAGTTCGTAAAAATAATAAACAATAATAAACTGCAAATAGTTTAAAGACTACGACTGAGTAAAAACACTGCAAGATCCACTGATCAGTGTTTTTCAGCACAAAGATGCTCCACAAAAGTTCATGCATTTCGAAAGTTCAACAGCATAGCCCAGCCACGATAAGGTTCCGGAAACCTTCCAAAAGTTCTGCCGAGCTCGCAGGAACTCCAAAAAATTCCCGAGGAACTAAATATACCCAGGTAGTTTTTGGTGGAAACACAGGGGCAACTTTATTTACTCGGGTAAATAGGAAAGTTCCTGTAAAAGCTCCTACAGTGGTAAAGGGCCTCTTGTTTCAAGCGGTAGTGATGTGCGATACTACTGTTTTCTTTCCGATCTCTATATAAAATAAAACATTTCAGCTGGTATCGGCAATACTGATCCCATACTGATACTTTGTGCAAAATATACCCAGTGTGTCTGGCAAAATTTGACAAGTAGTGAATTTAGGTGTTGCTTCTTGCACTTCAGTCGTAATTTTTGCGCTTAAGAAACTTCTCCATGACTTCAGTTCTTGTTTGTTGGAGATTGTCATAACTGCTACAAGTGGTGGGAACGTGTATTACAACCGAGTACCACTGCGGCCCATACGAACTACTCTTGAGAAACATATTTTTGGTGGCTCTCTCGGGGGCCCCTATGGTACTACTGATTTAGACTAAATTTTACTTATTTAGTAACTCTACGATGTATTCCTGGTAATGATATACATTGTCTTGAATAACTAAAGTATCAAAAGTATCGATATTTTGATTTGAGAATCGATATTAAGAGCATAAAGATCTGTTCTCGGTGGTATCAACATTTCAGTATCAATCCGCACATCAGTCTAAGTTTTTATTTTAAAATAACAGTAAAGAAAGAAAATGGATAACAATTAGTCAACAAGTAGTTAAAAAAATAACACCAATATAAATAAATGATGTATTTAATCTTTTGAAGGCCATATATTTATACAGTTAAAAAATCTGAGCTGAAATGGGTTTTTCAGGCTGAAGTAGTTTTAGAAGACTAACTGGTTTAAAAGAAGAAGAAATATTAACATATGATCATACGATGCAGTTTTTGAGATCCTGGCAGTTTTTGTCATTGAGAGTGAGTTTTTGTTTTAAAATATAATAAAATAAACATGCATGAATATCAATGGCAAAAGTACTGTGATATCTTTACAACGATTTTGGGAAATCTGAAATAATTTGTTATTTGAGTAAAATTTTAAAGGACTGGCGAAGTTGGTAGAGTGGCCGTGCCAGCAATCGGAGGGTTGCTGGTTACTGGGATTCAATCCCCACCTTCTACCATCCTAGTCACGTCCGTTGTGTCCTTGGGCAAGACACTTCACCCCTTGCTCCTGATGGCTGCTGGTTAGCGCCTTGCATGGCAGCTCCCGCCATCAGTGGGTGAATGTGTGTGTGAATGGGTGAATGTGGAAATAGTGTCAAAGCGCTTTGAGTACCTTGAAGGTAGAAAAGCGCTATACAAGTATAACCCATTTATTTATTTATTTATTTAAAAAGTGTTATAAACGTAACTGCCTAATGAAAAATACGAGAATTTGTTTAAATATATATGGTACATTTTTTGGGAAACTTAGGACTTTTTGTTTTAAATGTGAGTTTTTATTGTCATACATAATTCTGTATTTTTTTTAAATGTTTACAGTAGATTGAAATATTTTTAAAAGACTGACTTGTTTAAAATAGAAAAAAAATAATATATGATTATGTATGATGCATCTTTTTGGGAGCTTTGGGAGTTTTTGTTTGAAATGTGACGTTGTATAAAAAATAATGTGAAGTTTTCAATCCTTTAAAGGAGACTTATTATGAAAAACCAACATTTCTTACCTATTGGTACCTATTTTTGTGTATTCAGGATCTGCAAAAGTCATGGAGACATGGTGGAGATATTTATTAAACAATCTTGCCTTTCGTCATACTTCCTGCAAACGAGTCGTTTGAAATTTGCCCAATTGTGACGTTTTTCCCGATTGTGACGTCAGTGGATAGCTCCATATATGGTAGAAATTTACCCAAAGTGTTTGGCGCGTGTTCGCCATTGGAGTCCGTCGATGTTGTCAATAAACCCCTTATTTTTCGCAAACCTCTTGTTGTGGGGCATGTACATGCATCTTCTGCTCTTGCCATTTCTAATACAAAGTAGAGTTTAGTTTGAAATTATATCTGTCAGTAAACTCGATACGGAAACGCTAAAACTACAACATGGATGACAGGGAGAAGACGCAGTCTAAGTGGAGGCACGTAAATAAGATGGGGCATCCTGAAGAGACGGCCAGAAAGCGGCTTGAAGATGGTCTGTAAAACAATCTATGCCAAATTTTGACCAAAGAACCACCAATACATGTTATGTAGACAAGGGTTTCTAAACCATAGGGCTGGGGCCCTTTGTTGGGCCTCGAGCCCCACCAAGAGGGCCTCCAAAAAATGTCTGTTTCTCAGCTGTGGTCCGTAAAGTCAGACGTTTCTAAAGCGCAAAAATGATGACTTAAGTGGCGAAGCTGTGTTTTCATTAGCACTTAAATTTTATTGACAATTTATTTAAGAAAAATATATTATTATTATTTAGTTAGTTAGAATGTATTTATTTTAGCACTGCGCAATTAATTTTTCAGCAATTTTCATGAGTCCCTTCTTATGCAGTAAATGTTATTAGTATTTATGTTTGTAATCAGCCTGACCAAAGCCTTCATAGTAATCTTTGTGATTAATAAATGGTTTCATATCAATTTACAAGGTTGTAAACCCCAAGTGGGATATGACAATTAATTAAAGAAAAATATATTATTATTATTTAGTTAGTTAGAATGTATTTATTTTAGCACTGCATAATTGTATGTAAATTTATTTTTCAGCAGTTTTCATAAGTGCCTTCTTATGCAGTAAATGGTATTAGTATTTATGTTTGTAATCAGCCTTACCCAAGCCTTGATAATAATCTTTGTGACTAACAAATGTTTCATATAATTTTACAAGGTTGTAAACCGTAAGTAGGTTAGATATAATTATTGAATACGATTAAAATCAAGAGTAAGATTACTAATTCAGTGTTAATATTTAACTGGGTCCTAGGCCCCACTGTAGTGGAAAAGTTGGGCCCCGAGGTCAAAAAGGTTAAGAATTCTTGATGTAGACCACAAGAACATGTTTTAGATATAGAAAAAAAACAATCATTATATGACCCCTTTAAGCCCCAGAATGTTTACATAACTACAGTGTTTGTTTATATTTTGAAGAAAAAAACAATAGTTGGTTGTTTAAACGGTCACATTTAAAAAAAAAAGTTTTACAGAATATTTTAGGCTGAAAGACTTTTAAAAAACGGACTTGTTTGAAGAGGGGAGACATGTCAACATATAAATATGTTGCTGTTTTTCCTTGAGTCAGTTTTGTTTTAAAATGTAATAAAATAAAAATGCATAAATATCAATGGCGAGGTTCAGTTCAGTTCAGTTCAGTTCAGTTCTGTTTGAGTTTATTTCGAACATGCATACGATACAATGTGACGCATCACATATTTCCAGTTTCACTACAGCACGTCCAAAAAGAAGTAGGAAGAAGCAGAGCTTATCTAATCCTACCCCTTTTCATACCATAGCAATTTTATCCAATTTTCTTGTTCTCTGTAACAAAACAGTGAACAAATAAATAATATACCATAGTAAGCAAACAAATATTAAATACATAAATAATATTTGTCTCAATAAAAAAAAAAGAAAGAAAAAAAGGGTTCAAGATGTTCATAATTCTTGTTCTGTGTACTTTGTGAACACTTGTAGTTTGAACAGTCTCTTAAACTGAATCATATTGGTGCTTTGTTTGATTTCTTTGGTTAATCCATTCCATTATTTAATTCCACATACAGATATGCAAAAGGTTTTAAGTGTTGTACGAGCATACAGATGTTTTAAATTAGATTTTCCTCTATAAGGTTATATTTCTCCTCTTTTGTTGAGAAGAATTGTTGTACATTCTTGGGTAGAAGGTTATAGTTTGCTTTATACATCATTTTAGCTGTTTGCAAATGCACCAAATCGTTCAATTTCAATAACTGTGATTTAATAAATAAAGGGTTTGTATGTTCTCTATATCCACCATTATGTATTATTCTAATTTATCTTTTTTGTAACACCGTTAGTGAATGAAGTGCACATTTGTAGTTGTTTCCCCATATTTCTGCACAGTAACTCAGATATGGTAACATTAGTGAACAGTAGAGAATATGAAGTGATTTTTGGTCTAGAACATGTTTTGCTTTATTCATTATTGACATTTTTCTTACTATTTTATGTTGTATATTTTTTACATGAGGTTTCTAATTAATTTTATCATCTATAATTTCACCCAAAAATGTGTTTTCTTTTACCCTTTCAATATCAACTCTATTTGCATTTGTGTTTGACTTTCTCTTCTACTGTTACCAAATAGCATTATTTTAGTTTTACTGAGATTCTAAGATAGTCTGTTTTTGTCAAACCATGTTTTTAATTTGTTCATTTCTTCTGTTATTATTTGTATTATCTTCTGTGTGTTCTCTCCTGAACAAAACACAGTTGTATCATCATTGAACAATTTTTGTCAAGTATTGATCCCTGACGTGCGCCACAAGATATTTTCAGCTCTGTGGAAGTGTGTTCGCCTATCTTCACGTATTGCTTCCTGTTGGTTAAGTCAGTGCTTTTCAACCTTTTTTGAGCCAAGGCACATTTTTTGCGTTGAAAAAATCCGGAGGCACACCACCAGCAGAAATCATTAAAAAACAAAACTCAGCTGACAGTAAAAAGTCATCGCAATTGTTGGATATGACTTTAAACCATAACCAACCATGCATCAATATAGCTCTTGTCTAAAAGTAGGTGTACTGTCACCACCTGTCACATCACGCCGTGACTTATTTTGACTTTTTTGCTGTTTTCTTGTGTGTCGTGTTTTAGTTCTTGTCTTTCGCTCCTATTTTGGTGGCTTTTTCTCTTCCTTTGAGCGATATTTCCCACATCTACGTTGTTTTAGCAATCAAGTATATTTCAGTTGTTTTTCATTTTTCTTTGTGGGGACATTGTTGATTGTCATGTCATGTTCAGATGTACATTGTGGACGCCGTGTTTGCTCCACAGTAAGTCTTTGCTGTCGTCCAGCATTCTGTTTTTGTTTACTTTGTAGCCAGTTCAGTTGTAGTTTTGTTCTGCACAGCCTTCCCTAAACTTCAATGCCTTTTCTTAGGGGCACTCACCTTTTGTTTATTTTTGGTTTAAGCATTAGACATCTTTTTAGCTGCACACTGCCTCCCGCTGTTTCCGACATCTACTATGCAATTAGATACCGGCTGCCACCTACTGATATGGAGGAGTATTACACAGTTACTCTGCCGATCTCTAGACAGCACTGACCACTCAACAACAACAAATAATTTGCAGACTATAATTACTGGTTTGCAAAAAATATTTTTAACCCAAATTGGTGAAATTAGATAATTTCCCACGGCACACCAGACTACATATCACAGCACACTAGTGTGCCGCGGCACAGTGGTTGAAAAACAATGGGTTAAGTCCTCTGGCAGCGTTCATCAGCCAAAGAAACAGCCGTGAGCGTGTCACTCGAGGCTCTGTCAGAGGTGACTGTTATAACCTCTGCGCAGGAGCACTTTCAGTAAGTCAGCCTGGTCAGTAAGGAGCGCAAATGTGTGGAACTCAGTACCTGAGAAGGTTAAACTGGTCACAACTTACAAGGCCTTCACAAAAAAATGTAAAATGTGGCTTTTCAACGCCTACAGCTGCCAGCACTAAAAGATGAGCCTGTTTTGATACTAACATAAATGTTATGTTGTGATGTTGGATTTAATTTTTTATCATATTGTATATGTATTGTGTGCTTTTATTCTTTTTCTCTCTCTTTCTTTTCTTTTAAATTGTAATTTTACTGCCTTTTTTTTACATCATGGCCAGGGGACTACAGATGAAAACTAGCCTTCTGGCTAATTCTGGCTTTTTTAACCATGTGTAGTCATGTGTTTTATGAAATTGCATAGCCCCCTTTGAAATAAACTAAACTAATCTAATCTAAGTAGATTCTTACACAGGTCAGTATCAACTCCTGATTCCATACCTTTCTAATTTGTTTATTAAGATGCGGTGATTAATTGTTGTCAAATGCTTTTGTTAAATCCATAAACACTGCAGCAGCACATTTTTTACGATCTATTGCATTTGTGATCTCTACCGTTATTTCGATTAATGCCATTGATGTTGAAATGTTGGCTCTGTATCTGTATTGGTTATCTGTGAGTGTTTTGTTTTTAAATTTATGAATTTGTCTAATTTGTTGTTAAACAGTTTTTCATTTATTTTAGTAAATTGGTGGTAGTAAAGAAACAGGTCTGTAGTTTGTTAACTGGTGTTTGTCTCCAGTCTTATAAATCGGTACGATTTTAGCCATTTTCATTTTATCTGGGAATTTGCCTGTTTGAAATTATAGGTTGCTGATTGATTGATTGATTGATTGATTGATTGATTGATTGATTGAAACTTTTATTATTAGATTGCTAAATGGTAACAGCCGAATAAGTTTTTCAACTTGTTTAAGTCGGGGTCCACTTAAATTGATTCATGATACTAGAGATGTCGATAAATGCGTTAAAATGTAATATCGGAAATTATCGGTATCGTTTTTTTTATTATCGGTATGTTTTTTTTTAATTAATTTTTTTTATTAAATCAACATAAAAAACACAAGATACACTTAACAATTAGTGCACCAACCCAAAAAAACTCCCTCCCCCATTTACACTCATTCACACAAAAGGGTTGTTTCTTTCTGTTATTAATATTCTGGTTCCTACATTATATATCAATATATATCAATACAGTCTGCAAGGGATACAGTCCGTAAGCACACATGATTGTGCGTGCTGCTGGTCCACTAATAGTACTAACCTTAAACAGTTAATTTGACTCATTTTCATTAATTACTAGTTTCTATGTAACTGTTTTTATATTGTTTTACTTTCTTTTTTATTCAAGAAAATGTTTTTAATTTATTTATCTTATTTTATTAATTTTTTTAAAAAGTACCTTATTTTCACCATACCTGGTTGTCCAAATTAGGCATAATAATGTGTTAATTCCACGACTGCATATATCGGTTGATATCGGTATCGGTAATTAAAGAGTTGGACAATATCGGAATATCGGATATCGGCAAAAAGCCATTATCGGACATCCCTACATGATACAGATATATACTATCAGATATATACTATCATCATAATACAGTCATCACACAAGATAATCATCAGAGTATATACATTGAATTATTTACATTATTTACAATCCGGGGTGTGGGATGTGGAGGGGGGGTTGTTTGGTTGTTATCACTTCAGTCATCAACAATTGAGAACAGAGAAATTGACATTGAAACAGTGTAGGTCTGACTTGGTAGGATATGTACAGCAAGTAGTGGACACACAGAGAGAGAGAGAGAGAGAGAGAGAGAGATCAGAAAGCATAAGAAAAAGTATCTACATTTGATTATTTACAATCTGGGGAGGGTGTTAGTTTAGGGTTGAAGTTGCCTGGAGGTGTACTTTTATTGCGGTGTTGAAGGAGGATAGAGACATATGTTAAAGGTTCTGAAATTGATTGATTGAGACTTGTATTAGTAGATTGCACAGTACAGTACATATTCCGTACAATTGACCACTAAATGGCAGAGGTGGGACCAAGTCATTGCTTTGCAAGTCACAAGTAAGTCTCAAGTCTTTACCCTCAAGTCTCGAGTCAAGTCCCGAGTCAAGACAGGGCAAGTCCGAGTCAAGTCCAAAGTCAAGACTGGAAAGTCTCAAGTCAAGTCCCAAGTCCTGCATTTTGAGTTTCGAGTCCTTTCAAGTCATTTAACCACAGACTAATATATTTACACAGATTGTGTATGCTTTTAAAACGCTGTATTTATTTATTAAAACAAGTGCATTTGAAATTGCAGGGAAAAAGATAGTGCTGACATTGCACTTCAAAATAGCACTATTAACCAGTCATTTTAAACATGTAACTCATTCCTTTACAGAATAAACACATTTGAAAAAAAAACAAGTGCAACTGTACTTATTTGCACAAAAGTGTTAACATTGTATTTCCATGGCATATTGCATTGTAACTAGTTCCACAGCAGTTTCTATCCTATTCTTACCTTATCTCATTGATCTCATCTCATACTGTATGTGTGTTTATGTGTGCGTACACATGAAAAACATAACAAATATATGAACATAACAATGAACAGAGTTGTACTTTTTAGATGTCAGGACCCTATGCAATATGTACACATATTCTTAATATAGTATACATTTTAACTGACCTTTATTTGACTATGTTTGTCTTTTTGTAGGTGGCTAAAATATGCGGTGCTGCTGACTGCCGTCTAACGTTACGTTACTGTGTGTGATACATTGACTAACGTTACGTTACTGTGTGTGATACATTGACTAACGTAACGTTATGTATAGGTACCTCATGAAACCCTGCTTAAAAAAAAATCACTTGACAAAAAGTATGAATAAGGTAGCAAACTGCAGTGGACGCAACAGATTGCCGTGTTTGCAATGACGTTATAACCATAGACATCTTATAAGTAGTTGGTTGCTGTGACGTGAGCAATTTGGCCGCCATCTTGAAGTGCTGATGAGGAGCCGGCGAGCAGCCGAAACTGACAGTTGAAAGGTAGAAAACAAAGATGGTGGTGTTCACCGTTTTCCTGCTTAAATGAGCGGACTGTTGAAAATAGGAATCGGGGGATTACTTTTCACAAGTGAGATTTAACATTAACGTACTATTGGTTGTATTTTATGAAAATAATATTACCAGAGTTGAGAAGGATCAAAGATCTTCAATATTTGTATGTGAAAATCACAAAGAAATCTTCTGGGGGAGGATGACGCCCCTACAGGGGTTTGGTTTACAAACTTTCAGCCCCACCTAAAACAAAATTCACCAGCCGCCACTGATTATGATGCATTCTCATTTTAGGCAAAGTATAAGACAATACTTTCTTAACAGTATAATTGTAACCAGGAATCAGTCTTCAAGTAACAATATTCAAATACTAACATTGTTGGGTTGAAAAGAATTTGGTTTTATTCTGAATCCAGTGAAACAGATTGGTGGTTTTAGCTGATATGAAGACTTTCAGGTGTTTATATATGTTTAAGTATTTGGCAGACGCTTTTATCCAAAGCGACTTACATAAAATAATACATATAAAACAATCACTGCAAACATTATCATTTAAGGGAAGAATGTAATAGAAAATATCAATACAAAGTGTCAAGACAGAATAAACTCTCTGCTGCTGAAGCAACAGAGATACAGTCTATAGGTCCCTAAAATATATAGATATCTAATGTATTCATACATTGTTTATGTAGGATACACACATATGTATATACAACCTAATCATATTGTTTCTTCAATTTAAAAATAGATTACCGTTTTTTTCCCCCTTCTCTGGGATTATATTCCCAGTTTTGATCTCGGACGTCTGGTCATTTATAGTGTATAAGAATATTATATTACTGTTAAGCAAACTATGAATAATAAAACACGCCAAAACATGTGTCTGTTATCATGGCTACACGTATGACAAAAAAGGGGGTGAAAATCAGTGGTATTCAGTGAGGTAAAATGAATTAAATGCGCTGACAGTTCATTGCTCCTGCCAAATTAATTGCACTGAGTGGAGCGGATCACCACTCCAAGATGGCGGCCACGCGCCTCGTCTGCGCCAGTAGGCAGTAGCGCTCGATGCTGCGTCTACTTATAAGATGTCTATGGTTATAACGTTAGCAGTGAGTTTGCAGCCTCACTGATTTAACTACACAGCAAATAAAAGTCACGTTACTTAGCCAATAAACGTTATCTTACATTCAAAACTTACCCTTCTTTGTGCAACTTCAAATGTCGAACGAAGTTGGAAGTTGTTGCGTCTCCGTCTGTAATATTCGAACTGCGTGATTTGCATACCGCAATTAGTTTTTTGTTGACCAAGTCGTAGTTTTTATACCCGAACGAAACCAACTTTAACATAATTGTTTATCACTGGCACGTTGTTGGACAACTCTAGTTCATTGGTTGTCCTGCAATTTGATTGGATGAATGCTGTGTGATGAAAACAACGTATATCTAATTTGATTGGCTGTTGTACTGACAGCACACCAGCTGACAGGAATAACACGCTGATAGACAGACGAAGAAAATGAAAAATACGGAGCGCTCCCAAATAACTTTTTAAGCTTTGGATTTTGGGGAAAGTGGCAAGTCATGTCAAGACATGTCAAGTCAAAAGGCTCAAGTCCAAGTGAAGTCACAAGTCATTGATGTTAAAGTCTAAGTCGAGTTGCAAGTCTCTTCACATTTTGTCAAGTCGAGTCTAAAGTCATCAAATTCATGACTCGAGTCTGACTCGAGTCCAAGTCATGTGACTCGAGTCCACACCTCTGCTAAATGGTAACACCCGAATAAGTTTTTCAACTTGTTTAAGTCGGGGTCCATCTCTTCAATAGCCGTTTTTATCGTTTCTATATCAATTTCGTAGTATGATATAGTTTTACAACTATTTAGGGAAATCTGCCAATTTTGAAAAGCCCTTTTAAAGGTGTTTAAAAACGTCGTCCAATGAAAAAGACGAGTGCTTTAATCGACGAATGACACGGCATGTTGTCAATTGTTTACGTCCAACGAGGGTAGTCAAAAAAAAAAGAAAAAAAAAAAAAGATGATGACTCCACCTTTCTTTCCTCCGCCATATCAAAGGCTTCGTCGGTTGCCAGTGCTTGTGAAGATTTCAGCGGAAATGAGCAACAAGACCACTTGACTCCCGCGTACAGCCGTCTCGTTTCCACGCACTATTCCAGCCCCACGACAAAGTGAGTTAAACAAGATATGAACACTTACCGCCGGTGCGTCGTGCCGTGGTCGAAACGTGTTAGTCGCTTTTTGAAATTGCTGTAGCGGCGGTCAATGTGCTCTTTAAGTGCAGCCTGACTTTATGATGATGATGTGTGGACATGTTGATGACATGGCTTTCATCCGCAGCTTCTCGTCATGGCTCGCACCGGCCGCTGCAAACACACACAGAGATAGTTTTTCTTTCAGGAGATACTCACCTCTTTGTTGGCCGCAGTGTCGTGCATCTCGACGGTAACTACTATACTTGTGTGTGTGCGTGCGTCATGTTTGATTAAGTGAAGCGTAGCGCAGCCATGTTGAGTCAAAGCCCAAACATGGTCACGTGACATATTTTACTTGTTTGATCAGTCTTAGAAAGCACACTTGTCAACTTTTATTTAATTGACATTGTGTGTTTTGTGTGTGTTTGGCGAGGAACCAAAACTAGTTGACTGTTTTTATTGTTGATTGATTGAGACTTTTATTAGTAGATTGCACAGTACAGTAAGCCATTGTACGCTATTTTATTGGCAAAGAGGTCTTAAAGTACAGTACAGGCCTAAAGTTTGGACACACCTTCTCATTTGATTGATTGCAACTTTTATTAGTAGATTGCACTGTACAGTACATATTCCGTACAATTGACCACTAAATGGCAACACCCGAATAAGTTTTTCAACTTGTTTAAGTCGGGGTCCACGTTAATCAATTCATGGTAAATCATTCAATGGGTTTTCTTTATTTTCATGACTATTACCATTGTCACTGAAGGCATCAAAACTATGAATGAACACGTGGAGTTATGTACTTGACAAAAAAAAGGTGAAATAACTGATAACATGTTTTATATTCTATCCATCCATCCATTTTGTACCGCTTGTCCCTTTCGGGGTCGCTGAAGCCTATCTCAGCTGCATTCGGGCGGAAGGCGGGGAACACCCTGGACAAGTCGCCACCTCATCGCAGGGCTCTAAGTTTCTTCAAAATAGCCACCCTATGCACTGGTTACTGTTTTGCACACTTTTGGCATTCTCTCGATGAGCCTTAAGAAGGTAGTCACTTAAAGGGTTTTCACTTCACAGGTGTCATAGTTTTGATGCCTTCATTAAAAATCTACAGTATGAATCAGGGCTCCCCAAACTACGGCCCGCGGGAAGTCCCTAATTAAAAAAAAAAAATATATATATATATATATATATATATATTTTTTTTTTTTTTTTTTTTTTTTTGATTGTTAAATCTGTCCTTTCTAATCCATTTTCTACCGTTTGTTACTCTGTGTCTCCTAGCCGCTCAGGCAAATCATATTGTTTAAAATTCCATTTTGCCATCTTTGCCATTTTGCCTGATTGCTGTTTTGCACACTTTTGGCATTCTCTCGATGAGCCTTAAGAAGGTAGTCACTTAAAGGGTTTTCACTTCACAGGTGTCATAGTTTTGATGCCTTCATTAAAAATCTACAGTATGAATCAGGGCTCCCCAAACTACGGCCCGCGGGAAGTCCCTAATTAAAAAAAATTATATATATATATATATATATATATATATATATTATTTTTTTTTTTTTTTTGATTGTTAAATCTGTCCTTTCTAATCCATTTTCTACCGTTTGTTACTCTGTGTCTCCCAGCCGCTCAGGCAAATCATATTGTTTAAAATTCCATTTTGCCATCTTTGCCATTTTGCCTGATTGCTGTTTTGCACACTCTTGGCATTCTCTCGATGAGCTTCAAGAGGTAGTCACTTAAAGGGTTTTCACTTCACAGGTGTCATAGTTTTTATTAGGGTGTGAATTAGGGGTCCCCAACCTACGATCCAGGGTCGGATCCGTCCCGCCAGTGTCCAAAATCCGGCCTGCGGGAAGTCCCTAGTTAAAAAAAGAAACTTTTTTTTAGATTATTTTAACCCAATGTGACCCCCGAGTCAAAAAGTTTGCGGACCTCTGGTGTAAATAGTCATGAAAATAAAGAAAACACATTGAAATGAGAAGGTGTGTCCAAACGTTTGGTCTGTACTGTATATGTTGAGTTCTTTCATGTTCATATTAGTGTTGTCAAAAGTAGTAACGAGTTAACTCATGTGATTAATCACATAAGAAAAATATTGCATTAATGATGTAGCTTCACAATTTGCTCCTTTACTTTAACTGTGGATGGTTATACCTGTTTTACGGTCAGTGATATGTGTGTCAGTGGTCTAGTGCAGTGGTACCCAACCTTTTTGTAGCTGCGGCCCGTTCAATGCTTGAAAATTTGTCCCACGGACCCGGGAGGGGGGATTTTTTTAAATTTATTTTTAAATTTTTTTGTCCTAAAGAAATACAATCATTTGTGCTTACGGACTGTATCCCTGCAGACTGTATTGGTCTATATTGATATATAATGTATATATTGTGTTTTTTATGTTGATCTAATTAAAAAAAAACAAAAAAAACACAATTTTTTTGTAATTTGCGGCCCGGTGGTTTGGGACCACTGGTCTAGTGTGCTCGCTGGCAAGTTTCACTTCACTTGAGAATACATTATTACTAGGTTTTGAGCAAATAAATGTAGTGCATTCAAGTAAAGCATTTTTAAAAAAATGTTCTATTATGATAGGGCTGCAGGATTTTAAGAAAAAACCCAATTGCAAGTTCCATCCATCCATTTTCTACCGCTTGTCCCTTTCGGGGTTGCGGGTTTCCCTAAAATTGCAATTGCGATTTCTAGATTTTATACATCCATAAAAATGCAAAAAAAAAAGTAATTTTAGACTGTCAATCAACATATTCTTGTCTCAAGGTGCCACACATTAAAATAATATGCAATAATTTACTTAACAAATATTTGGCTTTATGCAGACAGACTCAGAGCTTTTGTCAACATAATGCTCTTTAACTGAAGAAATAACCTATAAAAAAAAAAAGTCAGCCTCTAGAAGTTACGTTAGCGCACTTATTAAAACCTCGATGTTGATTAATCGTGCAGCCCTACTGTATGACAAAAAAATTGCATTTGTGTCTGAATTTTGGGGTATTTCTCGAAGTTAGTTTAAAATATGCAAGTGAGTACCAACCTATGATTAATTGTGATTCAATTCAAAAGTTTGATTTGATTAGTCTGATTAATCAGAATACAGATTAATCAGTTGACAGCACTAGTTCATACACATTTTTGTGTTAATATTATGTTAATTCTTGAAGTATTTCAGTTAGCTTTGGTCTCAAATCTGATTCGCGTTTGAGAAACCAGGTTAGATGCCCAGAACTTGCACGTCAGTGTCAAGGCATTTTTTTTCCTAAAATTGGTCCCTGGTGTGATCGTTTTTTTTTCTTCACAGTTTCTTCACACATCTATTGATTAAGAATATCGAATTAGAACATTTGTTTGTCACGTTTTAGATCTCTATGCGCACTTTTTGAATTTGTACAGACATCCACCCACAAATGTGCGGTGCTCTGGCTGTAGACCCCAGTCACTTGATGTGGCTACTTCCTTTGCTGCTGTTCTGGAAGCTTTCACACTTAGCGTCACTCAGCGGCCAGTTGTGCAACTACACAAGCAGTAGTGTGTGTTTTAAGACTACGGTCTATTAGTAAAAAAAAAAAAATCTAACCGTTGTGGGAGTTTTTATATGAGTGTTTAGGTCTAAATGTTGGTTGCGATTATTTTTCGACTAATCACCCAGCCCTTCCTAATCAGACCTGTCTTTTCTAGATAAGGGAGTTTAATTTATATAAATGAGGTGGCGCCCGAAAGCAGCTGGGATAGGCCCCAGCACCCCCGCAACCGCAAGAGGGACAAGCGGTAGAAAATGGATGGATATAGTACTTTTTGTATATCCTTCCTAGAGCCAGTATCTTCTGCAGTGGACATTTATTTGCAGAAGAGTGCTGCTTTTTTTTTTTTTTTTTTTTTTTTTTTTAGAAATGTGTCACTCCGACAAAATGTCCACTGCAGAGGATGCTGGTTCTCAATAGGATCCTGTATATATTTATGTTGTATCGATACATGATCCATTTTACCAGTATAGCAGTTTTGAACCAAATTTCAAATGTCCTTTCTCAAAAAAAATTTAATATTCAGTTTAAGAGTTTTACACATGTAATTTGGGCTGGTGTTACTTTCCTATTCTTAGTATGTGATGTGCAATTCCCTAGTGTTAGTCATGGTTATTCCTGCATGTGGAGAAGGACAAACCCACTTTTTAAGCTACGGTGTTATTACCTCACCGGGCTCACCGCAGGAGTGATGCAACATTTTAATTGGTTTAAATGTTCTGGCCTTAACTTTTTGAACCATACAAGACATAACATTGGGCCACTTTTTAAATCATTAGTGGTTAAAATTTGACAAGAGTTACCAACCAGATGCCTGCTTCTGGTGAGAAAACCGCTGAAGGAAACGTTTTCTTTTGCTCATGTCCTTACCCCGCTAATTTACCCTGCAATTTTCAGATCAGAAAATGTGTTTTCTATAGAGCAAAGTTTTGCATAGTGTGTTGCCTGGGGTTGTTGGTCATGTTAATCTTGAGGTTTAACAGTCAAGCCATTGTTCAGTTGACATCAGCCTTGGTTGGAGCATTTTTCATTGGCTGAGTGTGGTAGTTTAAAGAGGGCAACATGTATTTACTCGCAGCAGCTATGTTAAATGAGAGGGGGTCACAGCACACCTGGTGCATATCATCCTGAAAACCAGCTTCCTCTGCTGTAGACATTTGGGTTTTGGATAACAGTAGGGGTGTAACGATTAGATTCGAATCATAATTTGATGTTGCTTATACGATTCAGGGATGATGTTGGTGTATTTAGAACGATACCATTCAGTGAGTTAAAATCGGTTCAGTAACTTTTTAGCAAAAAAAATCCAAACAGAGTGACTGTGAAATAAATACTGGATATTGGACACTGTAGGGGAAGATTCCTATAGTCCTGTTATTTCTCCGGCATACTTTTTGCCCCTCAGGAGCTTCCGTAGCTTGCGCCGTCCTCGTAATTCCTTAGTGGCACACATAGAAAACATGACAAATGCGAACGCTAACGAGAGCGAGACGTTTGTTCCAAAGAAAAGTGTTGTCAGTACTTTGGTTTTGCGGCAACAGGCGAGGAACAATTGACTGCACGTTGCAAAGTCTACCTGAAACCGAAGCCTCTAGCAGAGTGTGGGAAATAAAACATTTTTACGAGACGAACAAGACGCAACAACAAACTGCGTGCTAAAAATCACCTTATGTAATCATTTACACAAGGTATGTATGATGATGCCATGTATGAAGAGAAAGAAGCACATTGCGTAGAGCGATCACTAAAGCAGTTTCTCTGTGCACCACCAAGATGTGTGAATGAAAAAGGCTGCGCTTACTTATAATGATAAATGGGTTGTACTTGTATAGCGCTTTTCTACCTTCAAGGTACTCAAAGCGCTTTGACACTACTTCCACATTTACCCATTCACACACTGATGGAGGGAGCTGCCATGCAAGGCGCTAACCAGCACCCATCAGGAGCAAGGGTGAAGTGTCTTGCTCAGGACACAACGGACATGACGAGGTTGGTACTAGGTGGGGATTGAACCAGGGACCCTCGGGTCACGCACGGCCACTCTTCCACTGCGCCACGCCGTCCCTCTTTCTTTCTTTCTTTAGTTTATTTCGAACATGAACACACTTACATCATAATACATCACACAATTTCATATCATTTCATTTTACATCATGCACGAGTCCACTTCATCCACTTACTGAAAAAAACTATAGTCCTCTCAATATTTTTACTTCATTATTTGGATACAATGTTTAATACTACATTTTCATTTACGTATGTTATTAAAGACGGAAGTTTGCACTTTATTGATCTCAATGGTGGATATTGTTTATTTGCATGCAATGTGCAGCTACATTTTTATTAACAAAGTATTCTATTCAAACAGAAGTATTGCTTCCCAAGGGAAGCTCCTAATTTAAGTATTTGAAAATGATTCCATAAAAGTAGAATATATATCTAGTCTAAAAAGAACATTATAAAAATTTAGAATTTTGCTACGAGTAAGATGCAGTGTCATTTCAAACTATGAGTTTGTGTTTGAATAAAAGAAAAACTTGTTTTGAATTATCTCTGTCATTTTGTAGTTAATAGTTTCTTTCAAAAGTAGGGGAAAATTGGAAATCAATTTTTTTTGTGAAAAAAATCGTGGAATTTATTTTTTTCGCCCAAGCCTAGGATACAAACAGGCAAGTAAACAACAATTAATGGCCAATGCATTCACATCTTATTTGAATAAAGTGCAGCAAACACATAATGTTGAATTAACAAGAGGAAACACTTTCTGCTCTTATTTTTAACATTCAAGATATTTTCAATAAAATTACAGTAACCAACATTTTTACAGTATAATTTGAAGTGAATTATATTTATATAGCGCTTTTCTCTAGTCACTCAAAGCGCTTTACATAGTGAAACCCAATATCTAAGTTACATTTAAACAAGTGTGGGTGGCACTGGGAGCAGGTGGGTAAAGTGTCTTGCCCAAGGACACAACGGCAGTAACTAGGATGGTGGATGCGGGGATTGAACCTGCAACCGGCGTGGCGCAGTGGAAGAATGGCCGTGCGCGACCCGAGGGTCCCTGGTTCAATCCCCACCTAGTACCAACCTCGTCATGTCCGTTGTGTCCTGAGCAAGACACTTCACCCTTGCTCCTGATGGCTGCTGGTTAGCGCCTTGCATGGCAGCTCCCTCCATCAGTGTGTGAATGGGTAAATGTGGAAGTAGTGTCAAAGCGCTTTGAGTACCTTGAAGGTAGAAAAGCGCTATACAAGTACAACCCATTTATCATTTATTTAACCCTCAAGTTGCTGGCACGGCCGCTCTACCAACCGAGCTATACCGCCCCACAATTTTATGTGCTTTTTTTTGCTGTTTTTCGTACAACATTAATAACAAAAGTAAACATCTCTTCAGGTGGAATTACTAGTAGATTTGTCTGAGAAATTAAGCGTAACCAAATATTTTCAGGTTAAATGAGCAGTGGTTTGGCCTGCTACCACTCTCATTTTATGAAACAGCTACTGTGGCTGAGAAAAGTCACAACAAATGCAAATTCCACAACACAACAACATGAAGCCACAACACAACATCTTTCAGCCATAGCACGATTGTAAAAGACACAACAACCAGTCATTAAAATAAGAATGGCGGATACCCACGGGGGCCGAGAAAGGTCACAACAAATGTAAACGCAACAAGGCAATATCAAAAAGCAACAACACAACACATTTTAGCTACAGCACATTTTTGCAACGTTCACAACAAATACGAACGCCACAGCGCAATAAAGCTGCAACTTACTTTAATCTACAAAGGCAAGTTTTGGCCACTGACCACAATAGCTGAGGCGGAAAGTTGAAAACTGTGAAATTAACAAAAGTTGGAAAAGTGACATGCGACCACTTTTGAATTATAAAAAATCTAATTTTACTGTTTCAATAATATGAAATGTTCATTACACCATTTTCAATCTTCCGCCTCAGCCACTTGGTGTTTCGGCAAAACTTACTCGCTGTCACTTCTGTTGTGTCCGTCGCGTCCTTGGTGTTCGTTCTTAAAATGCTTTCTTTTTTTCTAGTATCGATAAAATCGAAATTGCCTTTTTAAAATGATGTTGGATCTTTACCTATTTTCTGGAAGGCCATCTTGCCAAACATAGATCGAAGTACTTGAATCTTAGGAATGTTAATCATAACCACTATTTTTTCCCGAAATTTGTAACTCTGACAAAGGAAATAGACCTAAAACAAATGTCCACTGCATAGGATGCTGGAGAATATACAAATACACTTCACCAATACCTCAATGTTTGGTAACAAATGGTGCACAACTAAACACTTGATGGCCATTTGAAAAATAGTAATATTGAACTAGTTTTTTATTTAAAATGTGACAATTCACATTTTGTATTGTAGCCAGAGCCAGGTTTTGAAGACTACAAGCAGCATATCAAGCACTGTTTTTGCTGTAATGGCAACATCTAATAATGCTTATCCCCATGTTGAGCAATCAAACCTGACTCTTATTTACTTTATAGTTTAAACACGTGACGCTAATACAGGGCCACTATTTGTGCACTTTTTTGCTGCAAAAATCAACTGGCTCTTTTGAGCTGCGCTTTTGAAAGTCTAGGCCCATGAACAACGTAACCGTTCGGTTAGCCTTTAATGTTTGAACTGTCCTCAATTGTTAGGCAAATTGTGGCTTTTAAGTCGCTCTTGGATATTCTGCCACATTTGACAAAGGAGACTCTTTAAAAGCTAGTTTACAATGCTGCCATTTTTACCAGACAAACTTAGTGCGGTTGAATCTGAGACCTCTGTCAATGCAGCATTATTTCCTGTTACAGGAAGTCAAAGCAGGAGGAAGTGTGTGTTTACTCAGGCCAGTTTACTTGTGCAAAATGATAGATTGGTAACCAATCTTGGTGACTTGGCGCGAAAGACTAACCGCTTATTGACGTTGTATTGTTTCACAGCTATGGTCTACGATGTGATTAGTTGCGTATTAAAGAGTAGTGGTCCTAGAACGGATCAGTGTGGGACGCTACAAAACCAACACTGTTTAGTCACACAAGTATCAGAACACACTTTTCCAAGCAACCACAACAACCTACCAGTTGCACAGAATACAGAACAAGTAGTTTGATGTGTTTACAAACTATAGACTTGTTTGGCTATACCAAACACCAGCTGAAGTTGTAATTATGTACTTGTGCCTAATAACTTATTGTAGGAAGTTGAACCAGTTCCCATGTAAACACAGTAAGTTTATTTTTAATTTAGCCGAGAAATCACATTTGCCTCAAGATGCTCTCATGTCTTTGCTCGCATGCCCAGAAAAATGTCTGTAGGGTTCTTTCTTTTCATTTAAGGCCTAATTGTCTGCAGTGCAAGTTGACATGCGATCATATCTTTACGATCATATCTTGTTTAAAAACACAGCATCAGGTCATTCCTGTCATGCTGAAAACCATACGTAATGCAACTAGTCTACCAGGCAGCTCTTCAAAATTGCCCTGTAAACCTTGTCCCGTGTTCATTGTTACAAGGGTTACAGTAAATAGTCCCTGGGGCGCTACCTTCATCTTTTGCAGTCTTGACACTTTTACATGTTTCAAGCATACCTGACATCTCTGGCACTGAAAAAGGTCCAATTGCCTAATGATTGACCAGCTATTGATGCTTTTCCATAGAAAGAAACCCAAGTACTGGTACTATTCCTCCTACCTCCTGAGCAGATTTTATACGGGTGACATTGGCCACTGCTGGAGGAAAGGCTTACCGTTAGCGGCAGTATTATACTGTACAGACTCCAGCGGCCCTCAGTCTCTTGCATTAAATTCATCTCCTTGAACAGCTCTACATACGTAAGAATGAAACCTTAAAAGTAGGGATGTAACAAAAATTGGTAATAATGATAACCGTGGTAAAACTCCAGACGGTTATAGTATTTGTGCTTTAAATTAAAATGAAAGAAAAACCGACATTGATAACTGCACTTTGATAAACTCACGGACTGGTGCTAACTCTTTAGCTTAAATGCTAACACACAAACAAGAGACATTCACATCTTTCTCCATTCGCTGACCTATATAAACACATTGCTGTCTGAGCAACTAAGAAATTCAATTGTGCACCTTTGACCCTACAAGCTAAAGCTCTGAGAGTGATCAATGTTTTCTGAGAGGAAAATAGTTTTTACAGTGTGTTCAAAGACTACTGAATAGGAGGACACAAAGCGTTATTGCGTTAACTTTGACAGCTCTAATATTTATGGATATTTTTTCAACCATCAATCCATCCATTTTCTACTGCCGTGATGATCTCTCACGGCACACTATTTTTGGAAAAACTATAGGGCTTGAAAGTGTGCCATAGTAAACCCAATGCATAGTGGGTCTTTTAAATAGCTTATTTACACAGCTGATTGCAAGACTTTGCTAAATTTTTGTTATTTTCTTAAACAAGTTTAAAACTTGGCGCGAACATGCGGCATCATTAACTGCCACAGTCGCTGTCATGATCGCATGATCGAAAAAAAAGCATTTGGTGAGATTTTTCTCATTTCCAGAGTGAAAGCATGGATAGCAGCTGCGAGACGATCAAACATCACTTTTAACGCCATCACCTGCTACATGTTGGTGTGCTCACAGCATTTTCAGACTGGTAAGTTTGAGTCAAAGCATGTTTTATTCAGTTTGACAAATAGCATTTAGTAGGCTGTTAGCGTTAACCAAGTTAGTTGCGGGCTACAAACAAACACAGTATTTTGGGGAAAAAAGCAGGTTGTCTGTTTACTTTTAGTCGTGGGTAAACATGAAAGTGAATATTTATTTTCGGAGAAGTAGCACAGTGATCAAAGTATTTAAAAGTAATTTATTTTAAATGTTTACTTATTTTTTCAGGCAAACCTGCTTATGAAATGAGGCTGGGCACCTTCACTCCATCTAGGACATATAAGAGATGTCAGTCGTAAATTACACGCAAGGACAATGAGCCTTAACAGACTTGGCATTCTGAAATTCTTCACCAGTATAACAACTTTTAATTTCCCCTCAGTGATTAATAAAGTATTTCTGATTCTGATTCTGAACTGACTCTCTTGATGAGCTATATATACAAGATTGCCTTAGACATTGGATGTACTCATATCGATCAATTTGATTGATTGATTGATACTTTTATTAGTAGATTGCACAGTGAAGTACATATTCCGTACAATTGACCACTAAATGGTAACACCCGAATAAGTTTTTCAACTTGTTTAAGTCGGGGTCCACTTAAATTGATTCATGATACAGATATATACTATCAGATATATACTATCATCATAATACAGTCATCACACAAGATAATCATCAGAGTATACATTGAATTATTTACATTATTTACAATCCGGGGTGTGGGGTGTGGGATGTGGAGGGGGGGGGGTTAGGTTTAGTTGTTATCATTACTTCAGTCATCAACAATTGAGAACAGAGAAATGGCTATTGAAACAGTGTAGGTCTGACTTGGTAGGATATGTACAGCAAGTAAGTGGACATAGAGAGAGAGAGATCAGAAAGCATAAGAAAAAGTATCTACATTTGATTATTTACAATCCGGGGAGGGTGTTAGTTTAGGGTTGAAGTTGCCTGGAGGTGTACTTTTATTGCGGTTTTGAAGGAGGATAGAGATGCCCTTTCTTTTACACCTGTTGGGAGCGCATTCCACATTGATGTGGCATAAAATGAGAATGAGTTAAGACCTTTGATGGATCGGAATCTGGGTTTAACGTGGTTAGTGGAGCTCCCCCTGGTGTTGTGGTTATGGCGGTCATTTACGTTAAGGAAGTAGTTTGACATGTACTTCGGTATCAGGGGGGTGTCGCGGATTTTATAGACCACCACATATACTTATTTTTTCTATTGGATACAGTTTGTCTCTCACACATTACTGGGGGTACAATACAGCCATGTAAACAATAGCTTTGGTCAACCAAAATGGCTTACCGTGGCCTCGCAATACATTGCGAAAGCTTGTGCCCTTTCGAGCCCTATTAGTATATGTCATTCAGACTGATAGGTTTAGTGAATACACATTTTTTTTGCAGTTTTTGCTGTACTCTTTGAGACAAGTAGAACTGGAACAAAACAATTTAGTGGACATTTGACATTTGACATTTGTCGAAAAATCATTGAAGGAACACAGCCGGGTTGCAAACTTTTTAAGTTTAAGGCTGAGAAAGCGTTTGCACTCATTGTAAATTATTCCGCTCACATTACGACACTTGTTTTTGCTAACCTGCATTACCGTACCGGCAACCTGCACTTCAACTTTGCCCTACAAATGCGGTGCAGACATGAGCTCTTGGCAAGGCATTTTACTGATTAGTCACGCCCCCTCTGCCACGCCATGTTTACAGCTTTTTGGTTTACTACTACCTATTACCTTTTCAGCATTCAAATTCCCTTTTAATGACGTTGCCTGTACCTGCGGAATGAGCTCATTCATATTGATGTGACACCAGCTGTGGAAAGTTCCAGAAATGTGAGACACCTGTGGAAGTGGTGAGGGAGGAGATGTAGGCGTGGCATGGACAGATGGGTGAAGGTGAAAAGGAGTAGGGGTGATACTCTCAATTCTCAAGCACCCACCCCCAGCGGCACCACCACCACCCATGCCCTCACTCAGACACTATGAAGTAGAAGAGGTCTGTGCTTAAACCAGTCTAGCAACATTCCAGTGCTATTGGGGGCTGAGGGGCTCTAACATTACTCGGTTGATTATCTACCGTTTAAGCAATTATTCCCGTAAGGTCCCGTACAAAACACAAAAGAGTAAGAGACAGGAAGTGTAAGTGCCTCACGATACAGTCACGCGTCTACTTCGTAAACAAATACAGTGCAGCCAAGTCTCTGGCTAGCAGAATTGCCAAGGAGAAGCCGTAGCTTGAAAACCCTCTTCAGTCATTAAAGTCTACAGTTTGAGAACACTTCACCTTCTCTGTGAACTGGACAATTGGATAAGACAAAATCTTTAAGAGTGAATCAGGAATAATTATCAAGACTCTTTTTCAAACGGTTACTATTGAAAGCAAAAACCGTAAACTATTATGTCTTTTTTCACTTTTTTTTTTTTTATAGCTTTATTTTGTAAGATAATTAACTGCTTGCAGTTTGCAATGTTTTAGGCTTCATTTAAAAAAAAAAAAGCATACACTTGAGGTCATTTACACAAAAAGGTAATCCGTTTAGTTTTAGGTTTTGCGCACTTATTGTTCTAAAAATTTGCTTAAAACCGAGGTACTTACCGAACTGTGATTATGGCGTAACATTTCCCCCCTAACCTAAAATCTATTTTACAGCCCATACTAATTAACCCTTCCTATTCCATCTCCGTTACGTGTTTTGTTGGGCGCAGTTTTACTTTATTTTATTTGTATTGTTTTTTTTGCTTCTCTCTGATGCCTCTTTCTCTTTGAATACCACAACCAGTTGGTTCCAAAACTCTGGATCGTGCATAAGTCAAGCTCTTTCCGTGGTGCACCCGCAGCAGATTTAAACATTTATCTGCGATCATCTCAAACTGCCATATGACTTGTTTCCCAAAGATGTCTTAGATCCAAACGGTCAAAAAAACACTTGTACGGCCTTTTTCTTTTATCTAATCTTATATCACAAACATAAACATTTGTATGGTCTTTTAATTAATAAAATTAAAATTAATTTAAAGTAATCTAGCAATTAGTTTTATTCGAATAATCAAGTAATCTGATAAAACACACTTTATAGCCTCAATGCATATTTTAGGGAAAATTGTTGAAATAAATCATAGTTTTGTTCATTCTTTTAATAATAAATGTACATCATCACGTTGAAATTGCACTTTTAACATTAGTGCAATAATTTAAAAAATGTAAATGACTGCTGTTTACCGCCGCATAGATAATGCACTGTGTGTGTGTGCTCTCTATCGCAGCGGCTGTGCAGAAATTATGTCCAAGTTTTTAAAATTCTGGGCACTCCATGCGCTCCGGATTCGATCAGTTTAGTTACACTCGTTTTAATATAAATATTAATAATAGCTTTTTTCTAATCGATTAATCGTTGCAGCCTTATCATTTTTTAAGTATTTATTCATGATTAATTGCAGTTTGTCTGTAGTTGACTCATGATTTGCAGATTAAATACGTTTTATTTTGTAGATTTAACCATTTTAATTTTAATCAACATAGGACTGGACAATTTATTTGACAAACACTATCTCATAGGGCTGTGAATCTCTGGGCACCATACAATTCCATTTCATTCGATTCGTGGGGGTAAAGATTCGATTCACAATCGATTTTCGATTCAAAATCAATTATTTTTAATAACATTGGGTGCCAGGTCTATGATTCCTCCATAAAATAGATAAACAACTGAGAAAACTGGTTTTGTTTAATAAAATTCTACTCAAACATTTAATAAAGTCAAATACAAATAAGGAAACAAGAGAAGTATCCCACAGTTATCTTTTCTAAACTAAATCTGTATAGTCTATATGGGCATCTACATCAACAATATAATAGGACCGGTTCAAAAATAAATAAATAAAAATCGATGTTTTATTTTTTTAATCAATTAAGAATCGCGATTAATTTGACATTTTTTTTGACACCTATCTCACACACGATCATACTCACATGCGCATACTATTTCTGACAAAGGCTCACTTCAAAACCAAACATATTATAAATGACAATAAAAACTATTCCCTGCGGTGGTGTGCTAACGCCGTCTTTGGCTCAGATGAGAGTGTAACCCTTCGGTCTCCACAGTGATTTGAAGCTGTGGCCCCAATATAGCAATTGCTGTTAACAGTGACTACATTTCCTTGCATTACATTTTTTTTTTGTATTTTCACACCATGTGAAGTCCCAGTGTCTATGCACACTCTAATGCGACTATTGGTCATACGGGGTGTGCCTCCCGTACGCCGGGGAACGCTTATTTCCTGTTGGCATGGATAAATGTATTGCTTTTCCGGTTGACCTATGACTTCAAACCAAAACAAGGCATCCTCACAAATCACTATAAAGATTGCACACATAGGTCAACAGCCCACTTCTTGTTGTACCTGATGTCCACTGTAATATTGGCACAGATTATAAATACATCTCTAATGGCTATGCTGATGTTAGATAGCAGACCGCATCAAGAAAGGATCTTAGATTGCGCCAGGAAAATGACAGATTTCTGCATTCTTGTAACCACGGGCTAAATCACAGAATTGGCCAATAAAACAATCCGCTATTAAACGCAAAAAACACGGAAGTTTACATATATTTAAGTGAAATGCTGTCATTGTGAGAAGAAGGAACATTTATTTTGGAAAACAATGTGTCCAGTACCGCTCATTCATCCCTAAAACACTCACTGCCCCATCCTGAACTGAACAACATTTATTTTGGAAAACGATGTGTCCAGTACCGCCCATTCATCCCTAAAACACTCACTGCCCCATCCTGAACTAAACAATGTGGAGAAGGCCACTTGAAACACCGACTAAACTACTAAGCTAAACCTAGCACGGACGATCCATAAACCCACAGCACATCTCATCTGCCTGTGTTGCTGTGAATAACATCATCGATGTAAGATCAATGTACATAACAGGACACCAATCGCTCCTTGAGTCCGTCTTTTTTTCTTTTTAAACAGCTTTAAAAGTTGTCAAGCTCAGAACAGCAACAACCATTAAAATAACAAAACTGTGTGCAACAGTTGGCCTGACTGCGCTAACAAAATAAAGGTTTTAAAAATACCTTACACAAGCATATTGTACTTAAACATTTGATGAATTTACAAAATTTTTTGTTTTTTAACTTAATACTAGTCAAAATTGTCCAAATAAGTGTTGCACCAATAAATGTAAGGATGTTTACATTTAATTAACAAACATTTTATTAAATTAAATTTATGACACAAAAATCATTCACTATGGTGTTAATATAAATGAGTGTAAAGGGTAAAAACATTTTTTTTTTAAATTTAAATGGAAAAACTGAATTTTATTGTTTTTTTAATATTGCTGTTATTTAAATGTATTATTTCTGTTTTATTCTACTTGTTGTGGTTTATTTGTTACTAATTTATACCAGTTATTCTTTTAAAACAAATTTTAAGTTGTGTTTTGGTGGTACAATAAATACTCAAGATTTCAAATTAATGAATCATCATGTTATTAATCGTGATTACAATATAAATCAATAGAATCCTGATTTATTATTTTTGCCATTAATTACTAACAGCCCTACTGTTAGTTTAGATGTTGAATGTGCAAAATAATCCCTTAATTTCAAAGTGTTAATCTGATAATTTAAGTACACCCTAAAATCAGTGTTTACTATTTTGACAGATGTCTCTTACTACATACTAGCTAAAGTAGAGTGACTTTTTATTTTTTTTTGGAACAACAAAGCTGCACAGCAAGTTTGGTATGACATTAACAGTAAAGTGGAATGACACCTGCTTGTTACTGTTAATTTGGTCTTGGCTCAGACTTGGATTTTGCTTTGCACTCTAATGTGTTTTTCATCTTTCGTTTGCTTGTTATGTAAACCTGTGTTTTTCTCCAATTGATGACCGTGGCAAGAAAAAAAAACAATTTATGACACAATGCATCTTACAAGAGTTTCCCTGATAGGACCATTATTTAGGCCCACAGAAATATTTTTAAAGATGTTTTGCTGTGTGGCCTGTGGTACATGACACAAATATTGGAAGACTATTTGAACACTTGGCTTTGAGGAGGTTTGCCAATGGTCAAAATATTTCTGCAAGTTTCCCCAAAATAGTAGTTATATAGTAAAGTAATTGGACGATTGGAATTACTTTTTATTGATTCCCAGGAATATGCCGAAAAATATTTTTTTAACAAATTGTAACATATCCAAACAGACAAAATTAATAATACTTTAAAAATGGTTTTTTTAACAGATATGCATGTAACAAAATAAGCTAATAAAAATACTGTAGAGAAGATATCTGCTAGCAATGTAACTTACTTGTGTTAATTTGTGCACTAATCGGCTGCCAATGTCACATTGTGTAATTGGTGTATTTTTCTTCATGTTTTTCTATAAATGTGTATATTCTATTTATATTTCCGTTTACTTAGTTATTGTTTATGTTTTGCACTGAGGGTAGAAACTTTGCCCAAATTTCATTGAACTGGTGTAGTGTGTATGCTTTTACAAGGACAATAAAGATTTCTTATCTTATATAGGACAAACAAATTATCAAAATGTATTTTTTCAAATTTACGCCTTTTAATGGGATTTTTCAATGATTATTGTAGTCGGAAAATAATGAAATATACAAACAATATTTTTGTCATAAGCAGATTCATAGAACGTAATATTTTAAAATATTGTGTATGATTTTAAATAATACTAATTACATTTTCATTTATGTCTATCCTCTATCAAGTTAAGTTCTAACATCTCGCAATTTTATTTTGCATTAACAATTATATTAGTTTTAAATTTCAGGATCTTTTTTCTTGGACAGTAACTGATTACCCGTATAGTGGAGATCACATTAATTCCATACTAATAATAGAGATGATGATCATTTCAACAAAATTGTGATTTATTAAAAAGTGATTATGGGGGGGGGGCAGAAATATCCCAAAGAGAGTCATGATCTCTGAAAATTGTAAGTCACATTTTTTTGCAGAATCGTGCTGCAGGTCTAATCTGCAGTAGGGGGAATGTTTTTAGCTTTCTGTTTTGGATGTCTTCCATGCCCACTGCACAGCAACTATTTGACATGGTTCAACAAGAACCAAGACGTGTTCAGCGAGTCTGTCCTTGACAGCAATGTCCGACTCCTCGCACTAATGTGAGAAATGGCGATCAGTGTTGGCGTTGGCTGCTTAGGCGCATTCTTTTGATGTTTGTCCTGAACATGGCTGGCAACAATATCTCTCTTTGGGTGCAAAGCTTAATTGTAATAATTATGTGGCAGCATATTAAAATGCTTAAACTCCACACCCAGCATCACATCACTGATGCAACAAGTATATGAGGTCATAGATAAGCCAGAGATTGAGAGATGCATTGTAGGACACAAAAAGGTATATCTGCAATACATCTTGTCTCTGGAATTTTACTTCTGCTTACAGTGGATTATCATCAGGGAATGTGGGGTGGCGGCAGACGGGGAGCAAATACTGGGGAGGGTGGAGGCTTAGATAATCTATATATGGGCAAACCCATATAAGTACGTTTGGCACACATTGATGCCAACACAAAAAATAATGTAAAACAGTGTGCAAAGCGATCTAAAACTGCTTGCAGGGCTAACTTTCAAATGGATGAACTTTGTTTTTTGATGGTTTGGCATTGTTTAATGAGTTGTAATGTTGTAACATCCATCCATCCATTTTCTACCGCTTATTCCCTTCGGGGTCGCATTTCTAGGTTAAAAAAGAGGAAAACATAGGTACCCTTTAAAAAAGAGCATTGGACTGTGTGTGTCTCTGGACGGATGCTTCAGTCTGCTTTAATTTAGTTGGCACATGTCCTATAGAGCAGTGGTCCCCAACCTTTTTGTAGCTGCGGACCGGTCAACGCTAGAAAATTTGTCCCACGGACCGTGGGGTGGTTTTGTCATTAAGAAATACAATCATGTGTGCTCACGGACTGTATCCCTGCAGACTGTATTGATCTATATTGATATATAATGTAGGAACCAGAAATATTAATAACAGAAAGAAACAACCCTTTTGTGCGAATGAGTGTAAATGGGGGAGGTAGGATTTTTGGGTTGGTGCACTAATTGTAAGTGTATCTTGTGTTTTTTATGTTGATTTAATAAAAAAGAAAATTATTTTTTTATTTTTTTTATTTCTTGTGCGGCCCGTTACCAATCAATCCACGCGGCCCGGTGGTTGGGGACCACTGCTATAGAGCAGTGTTAAAAATTTTTTTATTGCTGGGTGGTCAGAAATATCTGTTTCTCAGCTGTGGTCCGTATGGGCTGCAGCAGTACTCTGTTGTAATACACTTTTCCACCACTTGTGGCAGTAATGACTATGTTAAACAAACCGAGAAGTTTCTTAAGTGCAAAAATGAGGACTAAAGTGGTGAAGCACATTCATTTTATTGATGGTTTAAAAATATTTGTTCTTAATTTAGTTTATTTATTTTAGCACAACATAATTGTATGTATGTATTTTCTGTCAGTTATTTGAGTCCCTATGCAGTATACCGTATATTACCAAATAAACGCCCTTGTGCAAATAACCGCCCATGTCCTAATAGCCGCCCGGGGTCTGACCCCATTTTGTGAAATAAACGCCTCTTCCTAATAAACGCCTATGTCCAAATAGCCGCCCATGGGCTGTTATTTGCATAATTTAGATTAAAATCATATTGACTTCATTAAACCCAATTTATAAGCTAAAAGGAAAAGCAAAGGTGCAATAATTCTGGTCATTACGGTAACAGCAGACGTTACGTGGGGATTCTGGGTAATCAACATATTGCAATGGGTGACCGCATATAGCGTAACACACACTCAACGACAACAACAAACCCACGAGGAAAAGTTTCAACATGGCAAGCAACAGCAGCAGTGAGTTGAATGAACAGGATACCGGTACACCACAACTGATGGACGGGAATACTTTAAGGGGGAAGAACAGAAAGTTTGACTTAAAGTTCAAGCTAGCGGTTGTGAAGTATGCGGAGCAGAATTCTGGTTTGGCAGCGGCCAAGCAGTTTAACGTTGACCCAAAACGTGTACGAGAATGGAAACAAAAAAAGGGAGAACTACAATCTCAGTCGGCAATCGATGGAAAACGGGCTCGCTTATCTGGTGGAGGTAGGAAGAAAGGGAAAGAAAGAAAATGTTCTGCATTCTTATGAGTCATGTGGTTTGCTGACTTGGAGCACAACCAGCTGCATTTGCCAGCCCTAAATAAATAAATACCATGGTTGGCTGGGGATGGCGCCCAGCTCTGGTGTGGATTTTTTTTACTTTAAGCGTATGTGTGTACAATTGTGTAAATGCAAAATAATTAGTTTTAGGTCATTTTTATTAGAATACAATGAGAAGACATTCTAAAAAATAGAAGGTAGTAAATACATTCTGAAGTATCTAGTGTGATCCCTCCTTTTTATATTACTGCCACATTCATATCATAGCTCATTTCTAGGACTGGTATGAAACTATTTTAAGTTATCAACAGAAGTATACACAAATAGGGTCGTGAAATTAAATAATTTGTGGAATTTACTGTAATTGACAGAAATAGTTGGGAATTTACATGATAAGAAATGAGTTGAAAATAATGTCAAATACTCCAACAGAGAGCTTAAATATAGTTGACTGTAAACAACCATGTTTTTGCTGTTGGTGTGAAACTCCTACACTTGTTGTACTTGTTTTTGAACTCATCAGCACTATTAATGCTGGCTAAGCGGTTTGCTCCATACATTGGTTCTGTTGCTGCTGTTTTGTGCAATATACTTAACTGACCATGCGGTCAAAAAAAACCTATTTTCTGACAAATGCATCACAAAGTGTTGCTCTTTGATCCCCATAAGTGGGATTGACTTGAAATTTCTCACACTGCTCAGTGGGCTCTATAAACCCCCCACTGTAAGCTAAGGTAGGGTGTAGCTGTATCTACACAGACTTAGTACCCGTTTTTATGGGGCTGACCAGCACGTGTGTATAACATTTTAGCAAGTTTGATTGAAAAACATCAAGTAAAACGTCTTTGCAGGGGCAACAAGTCGGACAACTACCTTATTTTCGGACTATAAATCGCTCCGGAGTATAAGTCGCACCGGCCGAAAATGCATAATAAAGAAGGAAAAAACATATAAGTCGCACTGGAGTATAAGTCGCATTTTTGGGGGAAATTTATTTGATAAAACCCAACACCAAGAATAGACATTTGAAAGGCAATTTAAAATAAATAAAGAATAGTGAACAACAGGCTGAATAAGTGTACGTTATATGACTCATAAATAACCAACTGAGAACGTGCCTGGTATGTTAACGTAACATATTATGGCAAAAGTCATTCAAATGACTGTAACATATAGAACATGCTATACGTTTACCAAACAATCTGTCACTCCTAATCGCTAAATCCCATGAAATCTTATACGTTTAGTCTCTTACGTGAATGAGCTAAATAATATTTGATATTTTACGGTAATGTGTTAATAATTACACACATAAGTCGCTCCTGAGAATAAGTCGCACCCCCGGCCAAACTATGATAAAAACTGGTCAACAGCCATTCAGGTCACACTGAGGGTGGCCGTATAAACAACTTTAACACTGTTACAAATCTGCGCCACACTGTGAACCCACACCAAGCAAGAATGACAAACACATTTCGGGAAAACATCCGCACCGTAACACAACATAAACACAACAGAACAAATACCCAGAACCCCTTGCAGCACTAACTCTTCCGGGACGCTACAATATACACCCCCCGCTACCCCCACCCCTCAATCCCGCCCCCCCCCCATCCCCGCTCACCTCAACCTCCTCATGCTCTCTCAGGGAGAGCATGTCCCAATTCCAAGCTGCTGTTGTGAGGCATGTTAAAAAAAATAATAATGCACTTTGTGACTTCAATAATAAATATGGCAGTGCCATGTTGGCATTTTTTCCATAACTTGAGTTGATTTATTTTGGAAAACCTTGTTACAATGTTTAATGCATCCAGCGGGGCATCACAACAAAATTAGGCATAATAATGTGTTAATTCCACGACTGTATATATCGGTATCGGTTGATATCGGAAACGGTAATTAAGAGTTGGACAATATCGGAATATCGGCAAAAAAGCCATTACCGGACATCTCTAGTCATGGCTGTCTTGAGTTTCCAATAATTTCTACAACTCTTATTTTTTTGTGAGAGTGATTGGAGCACATACTTGTTTGTCACAAAAACATTCATGAAGTTTGGCTCTTTTATGAATTTATTATGGGTCTACTGAAAATGTGACCAAATCTGCTGGGTCAAAAGTATACATACAGCAACATACTTTATCAATTTTGGTGATGTAGAAAAGTTACAATCAAATCAAATTGGTTTCATGGCATGGCCTCTTAACTTCATGTGAATGAATATGATTGAAGACACTTGTTGACTTCTCTGAGCCCATTTAAATAGGGCTCATGTGATGCAGTCATTAGACTCGGTTATAAACGCGACAATGGGAAAGTCAAAGGAACTCGGCACAGATCTGAAAAAACGAATTATTGACTTGAACAAGTCAGGAAAGTCACTTCAAAGTTGCTCAAGTTTTTGTGACACACAAGTATGCTCCAATCACTATCACAAAAAAAATAAAAGTTGTAGAAATTATTGGAAACTCAAGACAGCCATGATATTATGTCCTTCACAAGTGTATGTAAACTTTTGACCACGACTGTATTTGTGGCGGGCTGAAATCATACAACAGGAAATACAGTAGGGTTGAATGTTTTGACAAATGTTTACACTTTTGTTTGTTTTTGTGCAACTCTTCTAATCGTGAACACAATGTGTTGTGAAAAAGATCATTTAAAAACAAGAAACAAGCCTATTTGCACAGAACTGTAACTCAGCAGGGAGTGGAAAGCAAACAATGGCCGCTCCTAATGATAACGGACTCCATTGATTCCTCGCCCGCTGCCTGTGAATTATATAATCTGCCCACCCCATGGAGAACAAACAGGGCGACTTGAGAGCCAGGTTTCTACGCAAGTGTGTGCGGGGTGTGGCCAGGAGAGTCTTCAGGGGTGGGAGAGGAGAGATGTTGGGTGGAATTATCCTAGCTGAAAGTCAGGCAGTGGTCAGAAGAGGGAGCGTTTTTGTTTTTGCATGTTTGAATACACCACACCTCGCTCTCTCTCTCTCAACCTCTTTCCCCTCCTCCCTCTCTGAGCTCGTCATTCATCCGCCTCCTCCAGTGAGTCAGGGAGGGTGGAGATTCGGAAGACGGCCGTACCAGCCACACTTTGTCGGTTGACTTATTCATTCACCCCCTCGTTCTCTCTTTGCCCTTCTCTCCTTCTCTCACACTGACTGCAGTTTTTGCTGTACAGAGAGGCTCCCAAAGGAGGATTTTTAACGCTGGCTCCAGTTTATTCAAGTTGGGATTTCTGCTGCTATTTTTTTTTTTTTTTTTTTTTTTTTAACACACAAAGGTAAGTCTCGCAAGTTTATAGCCTTACGCTTGGACGGTGCATGTGTAGTTCACTCCAAAGTTGTTTTTTCATCAAATTGTTTTCTCTGGTAGCGCAAGTTCACTTTTTGGCCCTTTATACCTCAACTAATGGGTGTTTCGTTTTACGACCTCATCCCTTCGTCCCTATTTGTTCATCATTAACTTGTCCCTCTTTTTCCATCCTGTGATTCATTGACTCTGGACAGGAAACACTTCAATTTAGGTGTCCTTCACTCGATGTAAACCAGCCATTTGTTGTCAAGGCTCTGCTAAGAACACATCAATGTCAATTCAGCCTTTTATGTTTTTCTAGTGTAGTTTTTTTCTGCTAGGCAAGGTCATGTGTACAAATATCATGTGAGGGGAAAATACTACACCTAGTCTTGTCTTTAAAAAAAAAAAGAGAAAAAAAACTGAAGTGCTTTTACTTTTCTGCCACTAGTCCCACTGTGTTGTTGTTTCTGCCAAACCAGTCCCATGTTTAAGTATTTTTCATCGATTTTATCTATTTAATCTAGAATTAATGCTGGAATTTATACAGTTTAAATGTGCTTTCAGTATTGGGAAAATGCTGTTTTGTTTGTCTGTAGCTTTAATGCTAATGAGCTGTGTTTGAGCGCATGGTGCACCAAGAAGTGCTATTATGCACTTTGTCCACTTTTTACAACCGCTGCACACTAAAAGCTAGAACGAGCATTAGCATAGCTTTTTCACTACGGTGCTAACTAGAGATGTCCGATAATATCGGACTTACGATATTATCGCCCGATAAATGCTTTAAAATGTATTATCGGAAATTATCGATATCGGTTTCAAAAAGTAAAATTTATGACTTTTTAAAACGCCGCTGTACGGAGTGGTAGACGGACGTAGGGAGAAGTACAGAGCGCCAACAAACCTTAAAGGCACTGCCTTTGCGTGCCGGCCCAATCACATAATATCTACGGCTTTTCACACACAAGTTAATGCAAGGCATACTTGGTCAACAGCCATACAGGTCTCACTGAGGGTGGCCGTATAAACAACTTAAACACTGTTACAAATATGCGCCACACTGTGAACCCACACCAAACAAGAATGACAAACACATTTCGGGAGAACATCCGCACCGTAACACAACATAAACACAACAGAACAAATACCCAGAACCCCTTGCAGCACTAACTCTTCCGGGACGCTATAATATACACCCCCGCTGACCCCCCAGCCCCGCCCACCTCAACCTCCTCATGCTCTCTCAGGGAGAGCATGTCCCAAATTCCAAGCTGCTGTTTTGAGGCATGTTAAAAAAAATAATGCACTTTGTGACTTCAATAATAAATATGGCAGTGCCATGTTGGCATTTTTTTTCCATAACTTGATTTATTTTGGAAAACCTTGTTACATTGTTTAATGCATTCAGCGGGGCATCACAACAAAATTAGGCATAATACTGTGTTAATTCCACGACTGTATATATCGGTATTGGTTGATATTGGAATCGGTAGATAAGAGTTGGACAATATCAGAATATCGGCAAAAAAGCCATTATCGGACATCTCTAGTGCTAACATTACAGTCTCGTTTTAACAGTAACATCATGCTAGTTAGTTTGTTAGTCAAATCGCTGAGGGAAAAAACAATCTTATCAAACCTACAGAACAGCTTCCAAGTTTGTAACTGACTAGATAGTTTTATTGTAAGATTAAAAACAACGAAGTGCATTACTTTTCTGCCACTAGCAGATGTGTTGTTGATTCTGTCAAACCAGTTAAAGTCCCATGTTTAAGTTTTTTTCATCTATGTAATCTAGAATTAATGCTGGAATTTAGACAGTTTAAATGTGCTTTCAGAAGGCCCTATTGTAAAAATGCTGTTTTGTGCATCTGTAGCTTTAATGCTAATGAGCTGTGTTTGAGCGCATGTTGCACGAATAAGTGCTATTATGCACTTTTGACAACTGCTGCACTTGTCTACTGTACAGTAGTTACACACTAAAAGCTAGAATGAGCCCCCCCAAATTGATTTGCCTGCAGGATAAATGAACAAGCATTGCTTTTTTCACTACAGCGCTAACATTACAGTCCCATTTTAACAGTACCATCATGCTAGTTAGTTAGTCAAATCGCTGAGGGAAAAAAACTATCTTATCAAACCTACAGAACAGCTTCCAAGTTTGTGACTAACTGGATAGCTTTATTATAAGATGTGTAGCGAACCTGCCTTTGTTATTTACACAGTTGCCCTCTAAAGATGTGGGTGTATACACGGAGCGGGCTCAGTTAGCTAGGGGTGGTCATGTCCATGAAGAAGGAGGTATTATCTACAATGACATCATGAAACCCCAGAACTTCTTATTTAAATTGGGGAAAGAGCCCTCAGCGGCACCTGGTACTTGTTGAAAAGAGTGATACATACTTTCATTTCAGTCTCAAAAAGGCTTCAATAAATTTGTCCCTAGTCACTTTTTTAATGAACGGTATCTTAAAGGGCTCTGATTACTCACAAAATATAGCCAGAAAGTCGCTCAGCAACACTAAAGATACTTGTGGTATGTCTTCTTATCCTCTGGCAGACCAGGTGTGTTATAAAGTGTGAGGGCAAACGCAAAGCGCCGAATCTGTTGGTGGTGAGGCGGATGATCGATTTTTGTTTGGTGCTCATAAAAAGGTCACATTGTTAGAACATCATTAAAAAGTCAATTGTGTAGTTTACACCGATAGCCTATGGAGGAAATCTGTCATGGTAAAATGGTATATTATTGTAAATCAAGCAGGCACACAAGGTGTTTCTAATTCAATTGCAATGCCTCTGCTGAAAACTGGCTCGACTGTAATTGAGGTCCAATTCAAAGAGTTGTCTGCTAATGGCTGGCCATAGTTGTATGGTTTCTTCAAGCTGCAATGGAGGGGAGGTTTTAATTCCAATTGCTTTCAACTCTGCTCTTCATCTGGGTCTCAGGTTACACACACGTGTTGCTTGTCCCCCCCCGTTTCTTCCTGGGGTTGTCATGGTTGTGAGACTTTTATCCCTGATTCTTCAGAGGCCACAAGTCTAATGGATGCGGGTTTGACATGTAGAGCAAATGCTAAAATAAGTTGGCACCACACAATTCAAGCCAAAAGTGTGTTTCCCGATAACCCCGACTAAATGATGATTTGATCATCTGGTCAACTTACATGTTCGGCATTTTTCCTCAGAACAAGACTTGACTTCTACACACAGACATGATGGGGCACTTGTTGAAAATGGCTCCTCGCTGCCTCAAAAACTGCCACGGCGTTATATGCAAGGGTTTTGTCAACAAGAACAACAACGATGTCATTTATCCGATCTTGTCATCATTGCTACACGCCACCATTTGCGATTAAGCTCGCACAAGCTCAACCTTTTAGTGAACTTCCTGACATTGTGTTTCTCAAAGTTCAGTCTGTGTACCACTGGTGGTTCCCAAAGCAATTTCCAAGTGGTCTGTGACTAATTTGTGACTAATTGAGCTCAATCTTTATAAATACTGCACAGGTAAGGTTTTAGCGTCAAAAGCAGGAGCCCTCATCCAGCCCGTCAAATATCAGCCAAATAATGAACCCATTCGTCCCACTAGAGAAGTGCTGAGAGGCTCTTTCGTCATTTGATAACCACGGGAGTCCAAAGTGTAGCCCACGGCCATTTACCGACCAACAAATAAATGCTGAAATGTTATACAGATGTTTAGGTTTTTTTTTTTTTTTTAAATGACTTTCCAATCACCAATTATCCAAATTAGACAGTGACAGCCAACCTTTGGGCCGAGAACAGCACAAACATGTTTTTGATCAGGTTCTGGTTTATTTTATGTTTTGGTCAGTTTCTGAACTATTTGATGGCCAAAGCTGTTGGACTAATAGCGTGATAGTCTATTTTTGGTCTTTTGGAGAGTACTTTCTCAGATTTAATCGATCATGTGACCCTTAAACTAGACTTGGCGAACGCCCAAAAGCAAACCTAACATTTCCTGCGCGAAGGAAAGCCAGTAAGTGCAAAACATTGGGTGTGCAAATGTGATCGTTACGAGGTTGTTTTGTACGCAGAACACCGATCGCTGTCTTATGCGGCGTGCCTTACAATTTGGTGCTTTTGTAACCATGGTCAGGATCTCGACATGGGCCAAAAATGGCATCTGCTTCTTGATTTTTGATGAAGTTCTGACTTTTTTTTGTCTAGGGGTTTACCAAATGAAGAACTTCCTGTAAATTTAGCAACTAAGTTAACATTTCTTTAAATGACAAATTACAAGGTAATAAACAATTGCACAATTCCCAGTAGAAAACTTTGTGGTGGTCTGCGATCACATTTGTCTAGTCTTCTGTGTCTAGATGACTCAAAAAAATGTCAGTTAGCTAGGCTTTTTAAATTTATTTTGAAATTTCATTCAGACCTAAATACATTGCTAGGAAGAAGCGACAATATGCTCGTTTTCTCTCACTTTTTTTTTTTTTTTTTTTTTTTTTTACCCGAGTGAGGAATTTTATCTAAATTGGCAACACAAATCTTGTGCTGAAAGATATAAACATCCCATCAGTCGGCATCCCAGTCGGAGCGAATATTGTACAGTAAGTGATTATTTTATTATGTTCGTAGTTTGTATTTCTTGTTTAGCACTTAGCACTACTGCTACGTGTTTCACTAGAGCCGGATCTACTTAACACTCAACTTCTAAAACAATTTTCCGTACATTCAGGCACAAAAATGTAAAGTTCTGGATCATAATTTCTCCCAAAGTAGTCTTTCTTGAATTTCATGAAGTCTGCCATGATTAGTAGTTGTAGTTATTGTTGAAGGAAATAGCAAACTTTTTGATGCGCTTTGTGAAATCAATATGTCGCCAAAATGTTCCTGTAATGCCTAAAATTACCAAAGTACGGTAAATATTACATGGTATTTTGAATGTTCAAGTTAATACATTACATATTTACTTACAACATGCATATAAAACGTTAATGGAGGTTTTTGGATGTTTTATTAGAGGGCTTTATATGCGGAATTGACCGAATCCCATTCACCGCCGTTGTTAGCCACCTATTGCTAGCCTTGATTTACGCGTTAGAATGCATAAAAAAGACAAATGCTTTTGTGTTCTTGTCTCACATAGGGATTGTGAAGGATAGGGTAAATTCCCTGCAAAAAAGGGCAGTTCCCCTTTAATGTTGCTTGTGTTTTAAAAAGCCATTTTCAATTGGGTTAAGTCAGTTAATTTTGTGTGCATTTGAACATACTGTGTGTGTGTGTGTGTGTTGTATGTAGAGCGACGATATTAATTTTAGGATTGGTTGGGTGTCCTTCAGGAATCTAATAAGCGATACTAAATATTTAATCAAATTGGATAATTGGATATTATGTAAATAAATGGATGGATGGAAAAACAAGATATTGTTGACCTTGTTTTTGGCTGTGTGCTGCACATAAAAGGGTAACATTTGTCAAAACCTGCACCTTGCCTGTGCTGTGATTATTCTGACAACTCTAACATGTTGGAATTGTTATAATAATGAGCAAGATTGGTTGACAAACATGGCCACCATCAAACAAAACAAGAACGTATCGATTAGTCAGTGACTTTTTGTTGTTTTTCACAATCATTGTGAGAGACAAGTAGACATATATATTTTTGTTATGCATTCCAACTCTAAAATAAACATAAATAAATGTCTGCTTATAACGGAGTAAATGGGAGAACCCTTTTACGCCCTTAAAGCCCTCTAAATAACCATCCAAAAACCGCCAACAATACTTAGTTTACATTTGGTGACCTGAATATTAAACAAGTATTAGTGATATTGTTATTATAAGCGCTAATACAGACAAACTATTTTTAGCGGCGCCGTGATCAAAAGGCTAACTATTTTGCGCTGCTATGTTGACATCAGCTGGTAAGCTGCTTTTTCACTTCCGAGCTCGTGGAAAGTTCATTGTAGTTCATAAATGACTTTCACCTTGAGAGTAAAAGGTCAAGGATGTAATCCGACAAGTTTGTCAACTTTGGCATCTGATTTAGACCCGAGAATGGCGAGAAAGACGCTTGGTTCCCCCCATTTTCTCTTTGCGAGGATTATGAATCGTTTCTTCATCTAAACGGGAATATATGAACGTCCCGTCAGTTGGCATCCAAGTGAGAGCAGACATTGTACAGTATGTGATGTTTTATTATGTTTGTTGGCTCTCATGATGTCTGCAGTGAGTAATAATCGGTGATGTTGTCGAAGGAAAAACTGAACGTTGTGATGCGTTTGTGAAAGTAATGTCATCTTATGCTTAAAATTAGCAAAATACATAAATATTAAATGTTATAATAAATGTGCTTGTTACTACATTACACATATACTTAGTGTGTGTTTATAAAACCATAATGGAAATTTTAACGCTTTTTAGAGTGCTTTATTGAGGAATAAAGTGACTCCCAAACGCTTTATTGCAAGCGGACTTTTGCTTGCATTTTTACTAGTTAAAATGCATAAAAAAGAAAAAATGTGTTCTTGTGAATGATAGGCAAAATTGGTGCACTTCCCCCTTAATGATTTGGAAGTATTTGCATATCTATGGATATCTGTATTTACCGTACATGTATGCTAGCATGTCCTAAGGATTTTGACCACAACCCATAGAGGGTGCCTTAAATGTCATTTTACAGTGATGTCACAAGACATACTAACGATATCTGCAAAGTGATGCCCCTTGTGCAGCTTGCTTATTGCTACTACCATATTAACATTGTTTTTATTTTAATTAATTTGACTAATTGTAGCTGAAGTTTTTGACGCAAAAAATTTGATTTCGTCCCTTTCTTGTGGGATATATTGTGGTCTATGTTTCATATTTTTTGCAGTCTTTTTATTGGTACATTGTACTTTGGAACACCTATTTCCTTTTGATGCCTGTAGGCTATTTTTTTCATACTTCATACAGTATCCTATCTGAAAGTCAACACTTAAGCTTCCCCTTGTTTGCTATTCCCAACCGCCATGATATCAGCGTGTAATGATATTGGCTGAAGGAGGGCTGCTCATTGTTGATTGTACATCAAACAATGGCGCTCTCAGGGTCCGGTATCATGTGACGCCACGCCCTGTTTGTCCCCAAGCATTCAGGGTTCATACAACTTTTAAACGAAGCAACATTCCTGTATGCGTGCTCGCCATATTTCCAGCACCGGCGGCCTTCGTTGGTGTACAGTAACCTTTTTTTTAACGTTTCTTTTCCCGCTGTGGCGTTTGCTTTTACGGTGAAGGAAGCAGCGTGCCAGCTGGCTTCAGGGCGAAGAACACCGTCCCACAACCTCGTGGCCCCGCCTACTTTGATGTCAGGCCATGTCGGATGAGCTGGGATTTTCATTGGGAATTTTTTTGTGTGTGTGAGGGAGAGATACTCGCTCCCTGTCTGCTTTTGGTAAATGACATTTTTGTCCGGCTGAATAAGGGATTGTCCCAAAATGCATCCCCTCCCTTTTTTGTATTTAAAGTGTTGGTTTTGTACATTAAAGAACATCACATGTTCACACTTGCACAATTCAACATGTCTGAAAAGGAGAACTATTTACTTATCTCAGCAGTGGTTTAAATGTGAATTGTTCTGTTATTATGCACCAAGTTAAAAATGTGTCACACTAATATTGTTTGTATATATCAGTAAGATGAGTTTCTATATTTAGTACAGGGGTAATACTAATGAATAAGATGCATGTATAATAACTAATAAGTGATGAATTTAAGGTAAATGATATCAAGACACTGTTTTCTTCTACCTCCCTCCATATAGTAATTTTGTTTCAAAGCACTGTTCGGAAATTCTTGTCCCAACCACTTCACTGTTTGCTTTCTTAATGCCTGTGGAAATTCCAGTGTTGAGAAATGATTAACCATTTTTATACATGTAAGGCTATCATGTCACAAGGTTCTGCAGAAGAAATGAGGAACTGGTGCCATCATAGCAAGTTTTTGACACTTATTATTGCTGGAAAAAGGTTGCATATCGGGCGTGGGATCTATTGTTTTTTTATGCTTTTATATAATTTGGCTTGTTTTTGATTATTTTGCAGATAACGGGCTAAGAAGATGGCAACCATGCTACAGGAGATCAAGGAGATTGGCTCGCACGCTATAGATATCTATGACTACCTCGTGGCGGGAATTGGTTAGTCAATGTTTTTTTTTATTGTTTTTAATTAAATAACCAAATGCAGGAAGGTGTTTATTAGTGCAATGTTGCATTGTGATCCAAACAATCAAATCATTGATTTTGACATCCACTTCTTTAAAAGTGACTGACGGATTAATTGTCAATTCACTATGCGCCGCATCAAAAATGGGTTTTCCTCTCTCCGCGGTGTAATCACAATATAGTAACAGTAACAATATAGCAGTGTAAAGAAATAAACAATATATATACTGTATATAATTTTTTTTAATGTAAAAAAGGTGCATAAGTAAATAGTGTGCAATATGTGAGGAAAGACAACTGCCAATGTGCAAAAATGAGGTTGAAAATTGATTTAACATTACTTACAGTGCAAGTTGCCAACAAATGTAACAGTTTGTAGAATAATGAATTCATGTCACTTTTATTGGGGGATTTTTTAAATTAAAAGCAAATTGGCATTAAATCAAATGCTGTTAACCTTTTGAGGCCCCTTGAAAATTAACACTTTATACCATGAGGTCCCCCATTATGAATATTTAAAATATAATTGAGTGATTTGATGAACTCAAATTATTAAATTTTATAATTTACATTACAATTACAATTTACAAAATTGGCATATAAAAACCCTCCGTAGTAAAAAGTTACTGCGTCTTGAAGCGATTGAGGTAAAACGGATTGTACGACTCGACTACATCCAATATGCAATATGCGAGGAAGAAACAATTGTCAATGTGCAAAAATATGAGGTTGAAAATTGACTTACAGTGCAAATTGCCAACAAATGTAACAGTTCATTGTATAATGTATTCATGTCACTTTTTTGGAGTTAAAAAACAAATAATAATCAAATCAAATTGGCATTAAATAATAAAAAATGCTGTTAACCTTTGAGGCCATTTGAAAATTAACACTTTATACCCTTAGGTACCCCTTTATGAATATTTAAAATGATTTGTGATTTGATAAATGTATAAATTACTTAGTTTTATAATTTGCGTTTAATGTTGGGATATAAAAAAAGGCGATTGAGGCAAAATGGAGTGTACGACAAGATGACATCCAGCAGAGGCGTTGTTAAGTCTCAACTAGTAAAGAACACCGTCTGTTTAGGCTAGCACAGCGCTTTTCACATTTCTTATTTTTTAATCTCGAATGATTCACAGGCCTCCAGCTAGGTGGCAGCTCTGCTCAAATAAATCAACAGGCTCAACCAGAAAATATGGCCCCATTTGTTGCAGTTTACCTGACACATGAAACGTGACAAATGTGGGGGGTTCACTATCCACTTTAGCCGCCAAACAGCAGTTGAGTGTTGAGTATCTTAAAATGTGTTCTGTGGCGATTCCAACTGACCACAGCGTCAGTTGCTACAGTGGGACAAAAAAGTATTTAGTCAGCCACCGATTGTGCAAGTTATTTGTGTTTAAGTCACTTAAAATGATGACAGAGGTCTGTAATTTCCATCATAGGTACACTTCAACTGTGAGAGACAGAATGTGAAAAAAAATCCAGTAATTCACATTGTAGGAATTTTAAAGAATTTATTTGTAAATTATGGTGGAAAATAAGTATTTGGTCACTTCAAACAAGGAAGATCTCTGGCTCTCACAGACCTGTAACTTCTTCTTTAAGAAGCTCTTCTGTCCTCCACTGGTTACCTGGATTAATGGCACCTGTTTGAACTGGTTATCTGTATAAAAGACACCTGTCCACAGCCTCAAACAGTCAGACTCCAAACTCCACTATGGCCAAGACCAAAGAGCTGTCGAAGAACACCAGAAAAAGAATTGTAGACCTGCACCAGACTGTGAAGAGTAAATCTACAATAGGCAAGCAGCTTGGTGTGAAAAAATCAACTGTGGGAGCAATTATCAGAAAATGGAAGACATACAAGACCACTGATAATCTCCCTCGATCTGGGGCTCCACGCAAGATCTCATCCCGTGGGGTCAAAATGATCATGAGAACGGTGAGCAAAAATCCCAGAACCACACGGGGGGACCTGGTGAATGACCTGCAGAGAGCTGGGACCAAAGTAACAAAGGTTACCATCAGTAACACACTACGCCGACAGGGAATCAAATCCTGCAGTGCCAGACGTGTCCCCCTGCTTAAGCCAGTGCATGTCCAGGCCCGTCTGAAGTTTGCCAGAAGGCACATGGACGATACAGCAGAGGATTGGGAGAATGTCATGTGGCAGATGAAACCAAAATAGAACTTTTTGGTATAAACTCAACTCGTCGTGTTTGGAGGAAGAAGAATACTGAGTTGCATCCCAAGAGCACCATACCTACTGTGAAGCATGGGGGTGGAAACATCATGCTTTGGGGCTGTTTTTCTTCTAAGGGGACAGGCCGACTGATCCGTGTTAACGAAAGAATGAATGGGGCCATGTATCGTGAGATTTTGAGCCAAAACCTCCTTCCATCAGTGAGAGCTTTGAAGATGAAACGTGGCTGGGTCTTCCAGCATGACAATGATCCCAAACACACCGCCCGGGCAACGAAGGAGTGGCTCCGTAAGAAGCATTTGAAAGTCCTGGAGTAGTCTAGCCAGTCTCCAGACCTCAACCCCATAGAAAATCTGTGGTGGTAGTTGAAAGTCTGTGTTGCTTGGCGACAGCCCCAAAACATCACTGCTCTCGAGAAGATCTGCATGGAGGAATGGGCCAAAATACCAGCTACTGTGTGTGCAAACCTGGTAAAGACCTATAGTAATCGTTTGACCTCTGTTATTGCCAACAAAGGTTATATTACAAAGTATTGAGTTGAATTTTTGTTATTGACCAAATACTTATTTTCCACCATAATTTACAAATAAATTCTTTAAAAATCCTACAATGTGAATTCCTGGATTTTTTTTCACATTCTGTCTCTCACAGTTGAAGTGTACCTATGAGGAAAATTACAGACCTCTGTCATCATTTTAAGTGGGAGAACTTGCACAATTGGTGCCTGACTAAATAGTTTTTTGCCCCACTGTATGTAGAGTGCTGCTTTCCATAATTTTCAGCAGACTGCATTGCAAAATTATTAACCACCCACCTTCCTTTTGCGCCAGATCCTCCCAGGGATGGGGCCAAATTAATCCATTCCCTACTGTACATACATAACTCGTCAGTTTACCAGTAATGAGGATACAAATAAATATTGTCAGGTTCTCCTTAGGATTTCGATTCAGGGGGTGTGTGAACATTTTTTGTGTCTTTGAGGGGGCGTGACACAAAACAATTAAGAACCATTGAACTACGCGTATGACATGTAGTACACAGACTTTGATGCTGTACTTGAATTATTTAAGGTATATTACATTCTAGTATTTGTATTTACATATAAATTCCCCAAAGTTTTATAATCATCTGACCAGCACTTCTATGGTAAGGCGACAATACACAAGTCTTCAGCTATGAGACTTGTGGGTGCTGGTGCCAGCGACTCAAGAATGATTTGTAGCCATAAATAAAAAGATAAATATCGGGAAGAGCTGGACGAAGTGGCTGGGGAGAGGGAAGTCTGGGCTTCCCTGCTTAGGCTGCTGCCCCCGCGACCCGACCTCGGATAAGCGGAAAAAGATGGATGGATGGATGGAGGTTCTAAATTATATTTCAATTTAGGGAGGGGGTAGGGGGGCGTGAAAAAGACTAATTGAGAAGCACTGGGCTGTTGTTCTGTGCAGCGTAATTCTGCACAGAACAACACTTGCATTGAAACAGAAACTCAGAACATTCCTAGCGAGTCTCTCAGATATTATATCGAATCCCTTCACTGGCTTCCTGTTCCACTCAGGATTGAATACAAAGTCTCCCTGCTAACCCACCAGTGCCTCCATGGAAATGCCCCCCTCTACCTCAAAGAACTACTCACCCCCAAATCCTCCACACGACACCTCCGCTCCGGACAGGCGAACCTCCTCCAACCTCCGAGGACAAATGGGAGACCGGGCTTTCTGCTCCGCCGCTCCCTGTCTGTGGAACGCTCTCTCTGACCACCTGAGGGCACCACAGACTGTGAATGCTTTTTAAAAAGGCTTAAAAACCCTTCTTTTTTAAAAAGCCTTTTTTTTAGATATTTGCATACTAGTTCTAGCTATTTGGCTGTTGTAGTTTTTATTTTTATTATCTTTAAAAAAAAAATGTAAAGTGCTTTTTACAAATAAAATATATTATTATTATTATATTGTTTGTGAGGAAGTATAGAGAAATGGAGGGTCCCGATACAACTTTTTCACTTGCGATATGATATGATATTGGAGCCTTGAGTAATAGTCAAAACCGATATTGATACGATACAGTATCAGTACAAAATATGTCTTATTATAATTTTCTAAAATATTAGAGTTTAATATTAGAAAATGGTTGATCAAGTGAAATGACTCAAACAGAACAATGGTAGGAAGCAAAAACACTTGCCTATTTATTATTAACCGTCTGGGATGGACTAACGCTGACTTTAAGTTGAAGTGGAGTGGTAATTGTTAGTGATGTGCGGGATCGATACTGCCGATACCAGAGATTTATATCCTAATATCAATTCTCAAATCAACATTTTGATACTTTAGTTATTTGAGATCATGTATATGATTAATGGGGCGGTATAGCTCGGTTGGTAGAGTGGCCGTGCCAGCAATTTGAGGGTTCCAGGTTCGATCCCCGCTTCCGCCATCCTAGTCACTGCCGTTGTCTCCTTGGGCAAGACACTTTACCCACCTGCTCCCAGTGCCACCCACACTATTTTAAATGTAACTTAGATATCGGGTTTCACTATGTAAAAGCGCTTTGAGTCACTAGAGAAAAGCGCTATATAAATATAATTCACTTAACAAGAACACAGTGTAAAGTAACTTAATCATTGAGAGCTTGTCTTAATGAAACATGATTCTTTTTCTTACGCCTAGGTAAGTACGTAATGCGCAAACACAGCAGTACACTGTGCTGTGCGCAGTCATTCAGTCTGTCATTTGTTTAAGATAATTGTTGGCAATTACAATAAGTCACTCAGCATTATAAAATAGCAACAAGATTATGCACCCTAGTATTGTAAGCTAATTGGAGACACTTCTTACAGAGTTGAATATAAATAAGATAACGCATTAAGTGCATTTGTTTTTCTTGAAATACACTCATTTTTAAAAATTTGACCAGACACGTTAGGTATATATGCACAAAGTACCTGATCGGTATCGCCGATACCAGCCTGAATTTTACGCAGAATGGATCGGTAAGAAAATCTGTGGTATTGCACATTACTAGTAATTGTAACCACAATAATAGACAGTTAAATGATGATGCGGACACGTTTTACTGGATGCCTTCTAATAAGGTTCTGCCTTGGAGACTTGGTGTCTGTAAAAAATATGCAGCTATAATTATTTGATAGGTGTTTATATTGACAAATGTTTTAGACTGCAATATCTTTCAATTAAGGACACTTAGCTAGCTTGTGTGCTAAGCTGTTTGTAGCTGTGAGGTCCTAGTAACCTATAGCCTACCGTGTTTACCTTTTTTGTAAATTACTTTATTAAAATACAACCAAAGACTAACTTTGTGTGCTTTATTGGATGTTAACTTGTTCTGCTGATATCAATGCCCATCCCTAAACTGGTCTACTCCTCCTGCAGATCATCGACTGAAGGTTTATCCGCTGATGCAGAGCCCCATTCCCATGACTGTAATTTTGCTGTGCTACCTGTTCTTTGTACTGTACCTGGGCCCTCGCATCATGGCCCATCGCAAGCCTTTCCATCTCAAGGAAGCCATGATAGTCTATAACTTTTTGCTAGTGGCACTGTCCATATACATTGTCTATGAGGTGAGTCTGCTTCCGGCTGTAATTTAGTCTTCCATAAAAACCTGCCTAACCTGTTAATTGATTTTCATTATTTAGTTCTTGATGTCCGGCTGGGCCACGACGTATACTTGGCGATGTGACGCAATCGACGTGTCGGACAGCCCTCAAGCAATAAGAGTAAGTTGCTGCTTTATTGCCAATGCTAGTGACTTTGAGTGGGAATGACATTTTTATATTTTTTTTACAACACCACAAACATCAATCACACCATAATATTTTGGGCAAACCATACATTCGGATTTATACATAACTGAACAAGGTAAAACAACACAAACACTAGTGAAATTTAGTATCACAAATGTAAAGGTTTTTTTTTTTCCTTACGGACATACACCATAAGCATGTGTAACACACAGAATACAAACCATGGATTTGGTTTAAACCAGCTTTTTAAAAACGCATACAAAAACCTTATTATGGTTTGACTTTTTAAAGATCGGATTAACATATTTGGATGGAAAAACATGTTTAAAGAAAACCTGTTTGTTTTTTTTACAAAAGAGTGCCAACATATTCAATATAAATTGGCTAGATCATTAATTTAGAAAATCCCTCAGCCTGTCATTATTCAATTATTCACTTAAATATGATTATATATCTGCCAAACACGCAGATAATTATCATTAGAGAATAGGAATGATAATACATCATTGTTATAATTATATTATTATTAATGCATCCTGGGAGTTAAGTCTCCCCGTCTTTTAAAAACTAGTGACGCCTCTGTTTCAATATTTAATCAAGGGTCTTTGGACGCATCACAGTTATGCGCAATGAGATAAAACGTGAAGCTTGCACATAACTTTCTCCTAAACTGCCTCCAATAGATTTATTAATATTTTTACCTTTTCGTCTCATCCCCTCACCCTTGTTCCAAAATGTTGGTGCTGTGTGGGAACTCTTAAAGATGAGCTTTGATATCGTTACGACGTCTGTGTTGAGTGAAGTGTGAGAAGCTAGGTATGCTGTTATCCAGGTGGAACAAACCATTTCATATTTTTGATAGACATTCTATTAGATTCAATCTAACTTATTGTTTAACTTTCACGGCCACATTGATATTTTTGTCAAAATAAAAACAACTTCAAACTTTACAAGAAAATACAACGTCAAGAGACTATAGCCTCTTTTCCACTGCACTACGACTCTATGTAAAAGACACTGACTGCCGTAAATGCTCAAATTCAAAGCCTCTGTTCAATTCACCACAGTCTCCTATAGTCGTCGAGAGCATGGTCTACAGCTATGGCTGTAGGCAACCTTCGGAAGTGTTTTTTTAAAATTTACTCCACAAGATGGCAGTAGCTGCATTTCGAAGTACGATGAGTTGGTGTCCAGCAGCTTTATCCACCTCTGCATGCGCTGAAGAAGCGTGTTACATTTGTCTCACTGTTGTTTACAATGGACTCATCAGTCCTTTTAATTGCTGACTGGGCAGTTTGTTCCGTAGCACTATTCCAACATTGGTTCTGTTGCTGCTGTGGCGATATATTTGTTAATGAATTGACCATTTAGTCAATTTTGCTCTCTACTCTCTCATGCACTCCAAATCATTATTAAAGTTTGGGAAATGTCAGCCATTCTTTAATTATTGCCTGCTTCCAGTTATTATTCTGTCGTCTTTGCAGCATAGGGAAATAAAAGCTTTATTAAGAGCATGTACAGTATTCCTGATTAATGTTTAATAGTAGGGATGTCCGATAATGGCTTTTTTGCCAATATTCAATATTCCGATATTGTCCAACTCTTAATTACCGATACCGATATATACAGTCGTGGAATTAACACATTATTATGCCTAATTTGGACAACCAGGTATGGTGAAGATAAGGTCCTCTTTTTTTTTTTTAATTAATACAATAAAATAAGATAAATAAATTAAAAACATTTTCTTGAATAAAAAAGAAAGTAAAACAATATAAAAACAGTTACATAGAAACTAGTAATTAATGAAAATGAGTAAAATTAACTGTTAAAGGTTAGTACTGTTAGTGGACCAGCAGCACGCACAATCATGTGTGCTTACAGACTGTATCCCTTGCAGACTGTATTGATATATATTGATACATAATGTAGGAACCAGAATATTAATAACAGAAAGAAACAACCCTTTTGTGTGAATGAGTGTAAATGGGGGAGGGATGTTTTTTGGGTTGGTGCATTAATTGTATCCTGTGTTTTTGATGATTTAAAAAAAAAAAACAAAAAAAAAAAAAAACGATACCGATAATAAAAAAAAAAACGATACCGATAATTTCCGATATTACATTTTAAAGCATTTATCGGCCGATAATATCGGCAGGCCGATATTATCGGATATCTCTATTTAATAGTTTTCTCTCTCTGTGTCCTTCAGATGGTCCAAGTGGCTTGGCTGTTCTGGTTCTCCAAGATCATTGAGCTCATGGACACTGTAAGTCGTTAAATCGGAGAATGCCTGGTAGGATACGGTACATCGTGGTCGTCTACAACCATGTAGTCATTTCTAGATTTTACAAATATTTGTATATTTTTTTTCATGCTAGATTTTCTTCGTATTGAGGAAAAAGAGCGGCCAGATCACCTTCTTGCACATCTTCCACCACTCCTTCATGCCTTGGACCTGGTGGTGGGGAGTCGGCTACGCTCCTGGTGAGTGACATTGTCCCGCATCTGGCCGAGTGATATCTCTTTGAGGACCCCATTCTCCCGTTTTGAGCTTAAGTATTTTTTTACGCACGTTTCTCTTATTCGAATTCTCCCATTCAGATTCTGGACACGCCCAGGAGAGACACGCTTATGGCGCCAGAACAGTTCCAAAATCTTTGCGCGTAAAAACACACTCTGTGTCTACCTGCAGACTCATTTTTACGCTCGCACGCTTCATCTCTGCCCAGGCGCGCTGTCTTTTTGCTCGCACGCGTAATGTTTACACTTTTGCTGTGTTTTATACTATACACTAGTGTTGTCCCGATACCAATATTTTGGTACTAGTACTAGTACCTTTTTTTTTAGGGCTGGGCGATAAAAACGAGATATATATATTTTTCTTCGATAGAAATAAATAGGTGTGCTTACTAAAAATCAATTCACATCCAAATCGCAATTTTTATTTATCCCGATTCTAAATCGATTTATAATTTTTCAGAATCGTAAACAACTTTTTTCCGAAGAATGAATTTTTGCATCAAAATTTGTTGATGTTGTTATAATAATAATTATTATTATTATCAATATTATTATTGATACTGTTGATTGTATTGTTTTTTGTTTTTTTTTTGTCTTCTCAATTGCTTTGTAAATTTATATTTTAAGTATAGTAAAGCTGGAGTTGCTCTATTTCATTTTATTTTAATAGATTTAACATTTTATAAAAAATTTTAAATACATTTTTTAAAATGCACTTTCAAACACATTTTTAGGCCAACAAGTCATACGTCAGCAGCCAAGAGGAGCTTTTGTAACCGGTTTTGAAAAGGTTTTGTTATAATTTACAGTATATACCAAATAATATATTACGAGAATCGTGTCGAATCGATTCTAAATCGAACTGTGAGGTGCCCAAAGATTCCCACCTCTAGTAATAAGACACAATTTCGATTTAATTTGTCCATGTCTATCGGTGTGCATTTAACTTACACAAAAATAATAGCTTTAATAATAATAACATACATATTGACATTAATAGCTATGAGCAAAATAGCATTTGTAAAATAATATTGACAGTGTGTGCAAATATTATAGAGTAATGGAGCCTGTTATCTGCATCAAAAATAACCTGCTGATGTCTTGACATTTAAAAAAAAAATTATTATCAATGTAACAATAAAAATATCAATATCTATATATTTCTCCATATTGCCCAGCTCTATTTCATATTATAACCATTAGAGGTAGAAATCTTTGGGCACCTCACGATTTGATTCTTGGTGAGACTATTTAATTCAGAATTGATTCTCAAATATATTATTTGGTATATAAATGATCATAAAACATGTTACAGGTTACAAAAGCTCCTCTTGGCTGCCGACGTACGCTTTATACATGCAGTGCTGGCCTTAAAAATGCATTTCTAAAGTGTTATTTACAAAAATCGCAGAATTTTAATCTACCGAATTTTTCGGAGTATAAGTCGCACGGGCCGAAAATGCATAATAAAGAAGGAAAAAAACATATATAAGTCGCACTGGAGTATAAGTCGCATTTTTTGGGGAAATTTATTTGATAAAACCCAACACCAAGAATAGACATTTGAAAGGCAATTTAAAATAAAGAATAGTGAACAACAGGCTGAATAAGTGTACGTTATATGACTCATAAATAACCAACTGAGAACATGCCTGGTATGTTAACGTAACATATTATGGTAAGAGTCATTCAAATAACTATAACATATAGAACATGCTATACGTTTACCAAACAATCTGTTACTCCTAATCGCTAAATCCCATGAAATCTTATACGTCTAGTCTCTTACGTGAATGAGCTAAATAATATTATTTGATATTTTACGGTAATGTGTTAATAATTTCACACATAAGTTGCTCCTGAGCACAAGTCGCACCCCCGGTCAAACTATGAAAAAAACTACGACTTATAGTCCGAAAAATATGGTAATAAAAGAAAAGCGAGTGACCCCCAATCCCAGTTTTACAATAGAAATTTACAAAGCAATTGAGTCCACACACATTTACAATACCTATTAAACACAATACTAAAAAATGAAAACAAAAAAATATAAAAGCAACAGTACCAATAATAACAATATGAATATCAGTAGTAGTTTTTTAATCCAAAAATTGATTTTTTGGATTAAAAGAAGGGGGGGAATTATTATTTATTAATGTATTAGATTCTCGTAAATTATGAATCAATTAAGAATCAGAATAAATAAAAATCACAAATTTGATATCGATATATTTTTTTTGAGCACCCCTAATAAATAGCCACCCAAATTATTTGTGATGGCAAGAGTTCTGTTTTGTGTAGCCGTGACGCGTCACAGGGGATTGCGTTGACAGCTGTGTGTGTGCGTGCCAATGTGCGCAAGGCGGAGAGTGACCGCTGACCGTTTTAACTGTCAAAACAATCGTATCAACTGATTAGAATTAATTACATTTTATTAGACTTAGACAAACTTTAATGATCCACAAGGGTAATTGTGGCATTATTAAGTTAAAGTACCAATGATTGTTATGATTAACATAGCATTATGTTATTATGCTTGCGTCTGCCTCACAATACGAAGGTCCTGGGTTCGATCCTGCGCTCGGGATCTTTCTGTGTGGAGTTTGCATGTTCTCCCCGTGACTGCGTGGGTTCTCTCCGGGTATTCCGGCTTCCTCCCACCTCCAAAGACATACACCTGGGGATAGGTTGATTGGCAACACTAAATTGGCCCTAGTGTGTGAATGTGAGTGTGAATGTTGTCTGTCTATCTGTGTTGGCCCTGTGATGAGATAGCGACTTCCGCCCGATTGTAGCTGAGATAGGCTCCAGCACCCTCCACGACCCCGAAAGGGATAAGCGGTAGAAAATGGATGGATGCTTGCTACATTCATGCTGATCGTGTGTTTAATAAAGTTAATAAAGCGATTGTTGATCACCTCCTTTTTATAACGTCTGATAGACGCAGTTTCTATTAATGAGTAGCATAGTTTAATCATGGCCTGACGGTCCAGCCGAGATCGAGAGATACTTCATTTTGACCTGCTCAGTGGCCTTGTGGTTAGTGTCCGCCCTGAGATTGGAAAATCGTGAGTTCAAACCCCGGCCGAGTCATACCAAAGACTATAAAAATGGGATCTATTGCCTTTGGAATTGGGGGTTAAATCACCAAATGGTTCCCGAGCGCGGCCACCGCTGCTCACTGCTCCTCTCACCTCTCAGGGGGTGAACAATGGGATGGGTCAAATGCAGAGGATAATTTCACCACACCTAGTGTGTGTGTGACTATCGTTTGGACTTTAAATTTAATTTGTAATTGTGAGCAAATACTATAAAATTAAGCTAGCCGAAGATGAAATAAACAATAACCTAACATACACACAAACAGCTTGGAAAAGATCAACTTCATAGAGACTAAAAGAACAATTGTTCATGTGCAAACTTTCAATGCATTTCATCTGTACAGTAATTGTTCGCATGCATATTTTAGAAATGTGTGGGGGGGCGCGAGGGATATGGGGGGGGGGGTGCAGTGGGAGTCAAGGGCGTTATGGAGCCCACAGCCTTGGGGAGAAGCTGTTCTTTCTTTAGTCTGTTTGTCCGTGTTTTAACGGACGGTATCTCTTCCCTGAGGGCAGAGGTGTGAACATGTTGTGGCCTGAGTGTGCTGTGTTGTCTCTAATTATGCTGCTCTTGGCGTTCAGGGTTCTGCACCGAACGATGTCCAAACGCAGCCGATTTGTGCGGTCACCTTGCGTTTAATGCCGCGGTCGCGCCCTTTTTTTCTCTTCCACTTCGGCAAAGACACAGCAGCTAAACAACGTGCATTTTGATAATTAATTTAGAGTGAAATTATGGTCCATTTTTCCTCATGTCAATGGCTGCTTGCAGGTGTCTGCAGTTGAAGTGATCAGAATAGATACATACACTCATGCATATAATCACGTTTCATCAAACATATATTAACGTTGTTGCCCTAGGGGAAATTGGGCAAGACATGGCACACTGACAAAGCTTAACCTATTATTACTGTAACAATCTACAAGGTTAATACAGTCGGCTTCTGGGGGAAATGTATTTGATAAAACCCAACACCAAGAATAGACATTTGAAAGGCAATTTAAAATAAATAAATAGTGAACAACAGGCTGAATAAGTGTACGTTATATGACACATAAATAACCAACTGAAAATGTGCCTGGTATGTTAACGTAACATATTATTGTAAGAGTCATTCAAATAACTATAACATATAGAACATGCTATACGTTTACCAAACAATCTGTCACTCCTAATCGCTAAATCCGATGAAATTTTATACGTCTAGTCTCTTACGTGAATGAGCGAAATTATATTATTTGATATTTTACGGTAATGTGTTAATAATGTCACACATAAGTCGCTCCTGAGTATAAGTCGCACCCCCGGCCAAACTATGGAAAAAAAACCTGCCACTTATAGTCCGAAAAATACAGTATTTGCATTATGGCTGTCAGCAAAAAAAAAAAATCCATAAATTAGTCACACCGTTTTAAAAGACGCAGGGAAAAAAAGTAGCGGTTTGTAGTCCAGAATTACGGTACTTGATAAAATAAATTTCTGCCGTGTTTTTAATGAATACTTGGTATTTAATGTTGAGGCAAGTGTTTTCTGAGGTGTTTTTTGGTGAAAAATGATGGCCGTTTATTAGGGCTGCGAATCTTTGGGTGTCGATATTGAATGGAATCGTGGGTGTCCCACGATTCCATTCAATATCGATTCTTGGGGTCACGATTCGATTAAAAATCGATTTTTTTCGATTCAACACAATTCTCGATTCAAAAACGATTTTTTTCCCGATTCAAAACGTTTCTCTATTCATTCAATACATAGGATTTCAGCAGGATCTACCCCAGTCTGCTGACATGCAAGCAGAGTAGTAGATTTTTGTAAAAAGCTTTTATAATTGTAAAGGACAATGTTTTATCAACTGATTGCAATAATGTAAATTTGTTTTAACTATTAAATGAACCAAAAATATGACTTACCGTATTTTCCGCACCATAAGCCGCCCTGGGTTATAAGCCGCGCCTTCAATGAACGGCATATTTCAAAACTTTGTCCACCTATAAGCCGCCCCGTGTTATAAGCCGCATCTAACTGCGCTAAAGGAATGTCAAAAAAACAGTCAGATAGGTCAGTCAAACTTTAATAATATATTAAAAACCAGCGTGATGTGGGGGCGCATGGAGTCGTATATCAACATGGACGGAGCTGCGTGAAAAAAGCCACCCGGCCTCTTCGCGTAAACTTACCTTAACCACTCGCTCATCTTTTCTTCATCCATCCATCCCTTCGAGTTAGCTTTTATGATGACGCCGGCTGGAAAGGTCTCTTTTGGCAAGGTCTTCCTTTTGAATATCACCATGGGTGGAAGTTTCTGGCCATTAGCATGGCAAGCTAGAACCACAGTGAAGGATGACTTCTCATTCCCTGTGGTGCGAATATTCACCGTACGTGCTCCCGTTGTATCCACAGTGCGGTTCACAGGAATATCAAAAGTCAGTGGAACCTCGTCCATGTTGATAATGTTCTCTGGCCGGATCTTTTTTTCAGCTATCTTGTTTTTACAATATGCACGGAAAGTAGCCAGCTTTTCTTGAAAGTCTTTAGGCAGTTGCTGTGAAATAGTAGTCCGTGTGCGGATGGAGAGATTGCGTCTTTTCATGAACCGGAAACCTGTCGCTTAGTAGGAGCCATTTTGTGGTCTTTACAGATGTAAACACACAAAGGAAATGAAACGTAATATCCACGCGCTTCTTCTTCTTCTTCTTCTTCTACGCGGGCGGGTGGTTGCTTACAGTAGAAGAAGAAGCGCTTCCTGTTCTATGGGGGCGGGTGCTTACCTTGGCGGTTGCTTGCGTAGAAGAGAAGCACTTCCTCTTCTACGGGGAAAAAAGATGGCGGCTGTTTACCGTAGTTGCGAGACCGAAACTTTATGAAAATTAATCTTAATATTAATCCATATATAAAGCGCACCGGGTTATAAGCCGCACTGTCAGCTTTTGAGTAAATTTGTGGTTTTTAGGTGCGGCTAATAGTGCGGAAAATACGGTATTTTATCTTTGTGAAAATATTGGACAGTGTGTTGTCAAGCTTATGAGATGCGATGCAAGTGTAAGCCAATGTGACACTATTGTTCTTTTTTTTTTTTTTTTTATAAATCTCTAATGATAATGTCAATGAGGGATTTTTAATCACTGCTATGTTGAAATTGTAACTAATACTGATACTGTTGTTGATAATATTAATTTTTGTTTCACTACTTTTGGCTGAGTGTTGCTGGGTCGGGTTTGGTTTTGGAATTGGATTGCATTGTTATGGTATTGCTGTGTATTGTTTTGTTGGATTGATTAATTTAAAAAAATATATAATAAAATTAAAAAATTAAAAAATGACCAAAAAAATGAGAATCGATTCTGATTCGCACAACGTGAGAATCGCGATTCGAATTCGATTTTTTCCCACACCCCTAGCATTTATTGAATGATTTTAAAGTGTAAATCCATAAAGTAGACTCACATGGTTGTCCATCTTTGCTTCCAGGTGGAATGGGTTCCTTCCACGCCATGGTCAACTCATCCGTCCACATCGTCATGTACTTTTACTACGGCCTCGCCGCCGCCGGGCCTCGCTTCCAGAAGTTCCTGTGGTGGAAGAAATACATGACCGCCATTCAACTCGTACGTCTGCGGCCACTTGCGGTCCTCTACTTGCTCACAAATGTTTGACGAGTCTCTCGCCAACAGATCCAGTTCGTCCTGGTGTCCCTCCACGCCACCCAGTATTACTTCATGGACCGCTGCGACTACCAGTTCCCGCTCTTCATCCACTTGGTGTGGATTTACGGCACCTTCTTCTTCATGCTCTTCTCCAACTTCTGGGTGCAGGCGTACGTGAAGGGCAAGCGGCTGCCCAAGCAGGGCGTCCAGCCGTGTCCGAACGGCGCGGCCGCCGTCTACACCAACGGCAAGCACCGTGAGAACGGCACCTGCAACGGCACGGCCCACCACGAAAACGGCAGCGCGCTAATGGGCAAGATGAAGAAGGCCTAGGACGCCGGTGAAGAAACACCCAAAAAGTATGACCTGGTCAACATTCCCAAACTACCAAAGAGCATTTTGGCGGTTTCTTATTTTTTTTGCTTATAGTTTAGAATGGCAAAATGTGGAGAGAGAGAACATGATTGATGACTTCCACGGTGCGATGGGGGTTCCACCTTGTGGTTGGTTAGGGTGTCTCTCCAGAGTTCTGGAGAAGCATCTATTAAACACGATGTATGAAGGGAAGATGTTTAATGGTTAATCTTCACTGATGTTGCAAACATCGAGTATCACACTGGCACACACGCTTACTCACTACTTATGACCCCCCTCCCCCACCCATGACATAATGTACAGAATACTTGTTTTGTAAATAGTTTTACAACAAAACTAATTGTATTGGTATGCTTTATCATTTCTAAATTGTCACGTTGTCTATTTAAAAGAAAATAAAATGCCAATAAAAGCTCTTTTAAATTATTTTCTACACATTGCGTGCGTGCGTGTGCGTGTATTTCTACCCTTTTTATGTCAACAACAAAAAGTACTTTCCATATGAAGACCGGTGAACAACCAAGGACCAAAATCATGGTCCCAATACGGAAAACCATTGCATTTAATAGAGAGCCAAATACAAGAGTCCGTGAACACTGCTCCAAAGTCAGGATTTTTTGTTGATTTAATGTGCATACAACATATGAAATAAGTGTGTGTAAAAATTTGAAGTGCTCCCCCTCTGGCCAACATATGTAATAAGTGTGTGTAAGCAATTGAAATGCACCCCCTTTGGCCAAAATGTATTTAAAAAATTAAATTTGTATATAGGGTCATACTGTAATAACGAAGTAAATAATGAAGATTAAAAACCAATTAAACAAAATTAAAAAAAAATAGACTAAAAGCTTACCTTTTTTATATTTGCATAGTATGTGTGTGTATATATATATATATATATATATATATATATATATATATATATATATATATATATACACACAATATATATAATATATATTATAATATTGCTAATTGTGACTTGTTGACTAAATTTACGACTTTTCATAAAATTGCCAAAATGTTAAGCTTTTCTTGTAAAATTGCGACTTATTGAGGAAAATTCCTACCTTTATCATAATATTGCACAAATGTTCAGTTTTTCATGTAAAATTTTGACTTGCGTTGAGTAAAATTACGACTTTTATTATAACACTGCCAAAATTCTAAGTTTTTCTTGTGAAATTCCAACTCATTTTTCACAACAATCTTTTTTTATATTTGCATAGTATGTATATATTAATGTTGTAAATACAAATCTTTATATATCTAGAAAGGGTGGTTCTAAAGAGGTGTGTGTGTGTGTGTGTGTGTGTGTGTGTGTGTGTGTGTGTGTGTGTGAGAGAGAGAACATCAACATAGGATTGTAACCGTGCCATCGCCAATGTGCTGCCTCGCCACCAAGAAGAGAAGCAGTCGCTTGTCTGGGGATATGTGAGGAATGTGGAGTGGGAGTTATACAACACACATTCTGCTTTGTTTGAAGGGACAGAAAGACCGGAAGGTGCAGCAGAAGCATATTTGAGTTTTCTAACTACTGACCAAATATTAAATGTTTTATATTATCTTATGCCATTGAACGCGTTACGATAATTTTTTGTATATTTAAAAAAGTCTACACATTTTGGAAATTTAAATTTCATTTAAAATGGTTTGGAGATGTGTCCTTTTCATCACAGGAGGGAAAAAAATAATTAGATGGCAACCACAAAGCATCAGCTCCTTTTTTATATGACCTTCAATGAATTATTGTTCCATTTGTGATAGACCCCAGCTTGCCCATAACCCTAAAATGAGTTTAAGCAATATAGAAAAAAGATATTTGCCCTCAAAAATCTGAAATTTATTTTGGATACATGCTTTTTATTACACGGCAAATACAAATAATGAGGATTGATAAACTAGTTATGAAATGTAGGAGACAGTTTATTGAAGAGCATGTATCTGATTTTTTAAATTTTTGATATGAAAACAATCTCCAGACTTTGTAAGCATGTATCTCCAAATGTTTGAATATGAAAAAAATATTTCAGAAATATTTTTCAATGTATATGCAGATATTTTTTCACATACAAATTTACTATTACCGGTATGTATTGCTTTTGATTTGTAAAAAAAAAAAAAGGACATACATGCTTTTTTATTTATTTACGGTATAGCTCGGTTGGTAGAGCGGCCGTGCCAGCAACTTGAGGGTTGCAGGTTCGATCCCCGCTTCCGCCATTCTAGTCACTGCCGTTGTGTCCTTGGGCAAGACACTTTACCCACCTGCTCCCAGTGCCACCCACACTGGTTTAAATGTAACTTAGATATTGGGTTTCACTATGTAAAGCGCTTTGAGTCACTTGAGAAAAAGCGCTATATAAATGTAATTCACTTCACTTCACTATTTGACCGCAAAGATGGGCAGCGGAAGGTCAAGATATTGAATGCTCAAATTGTTCTATATTATATAGTGATCAAACATGGCATATTGAAAAGCATGCACAGGATATTGCCATTTTTTTAACCATAAAAAAAAGATACTCTTTCCAAAAGTTTGTACATTTTCTATGTGCAAAAAGTTCTAGTTTACCCGTGACCCTAATGAGGATAAGCGGTATAGAAAATAGATTTTTATATTCGGTATAGAAAATAGATTTTTATTTTTGCCGCGAGAAAACAAATTGTGAATATTATTCTTACTCTATAAGGATTTTGTATTATACATAATTTTTATCACACAATGAGACAAATAAAGATTGACTACGGATCAAACATGGCAGGCATGTATGGTTTTTTTTAATTAGTTTTTTAATGAACAAATCTCCAAATTGTGTAAACATGTATTTCCAATTATTTCTATTTTGGTAAACTATTGATCAAACATGGCAGGTAATTAAAGCATATGCCTCCATTTTTTTATACATGAAAATTATCTTCTTTTTTTTTACTATTACAGAGGAACACTAGATGTATTTTATAAGAAAGTATGAATGATTTTACTGTAATAAAAGTATGTAATGTGTGAGCGCGATGATGTCAACGTTATCGATGGGAAAATGCATTTTTAAACAATATGATTTGCCTGAGCGGTGAGGAGACGCCGAGAGTAACAAGCGGTAGAAAATGGATTAGAAAGGAGAGATTAAAAATTTTTTTTTTTTTTTTTACTTGAGATTTTGGGGACCCCTGACATACAAAATTACTAAGTTTTTCTGTAATTTAATTAAAATTCGGTAACACTTTAGTATGGGGAACATATTCTATGTAACACTTTAGTATGGGGAACATATTCTAAGTAACAAAGACTTAATTTAGAGTTATTTGGACACTAGGGGAACATAAGGGTTAGGATTAGGGTTACTAATAAGCAATAATTCTAAGGTTATTGAGGGAAGACTCTTAGTTAATGGCTTACTGGTTGTATGATAAGGCCATGCAGAATAAGGCATTAATAAGTACTTAATAATGACTAATTATTAAGAGCCAATATGTTACTAATTTGCATGTTAATAAGCAACTAATTAATGGTGAATATGTTCCCCATACTAAAGTGTTACCTAAAATTCAAACAGTGATGGTAAGCGGAAGTAGCAAAATAAAACAATATAACGGAAGTACAAGCCTTATGGTCGTCATTGCAAAGTTTTATTTCTAAGCCGACTAGAATAATCAAATAACGATCCATCAGGCATTCATTCCATGTGCATTAACTACTACCTAAGTCATTCTCTTGGATTTAAAGCTGCTGTGTTAAAGCTATTTTCCCCACACATGAACAAGCTGTGGGGTTGCTACTTACGGTAAATGCTGCGGCTTGAGTTTCACCTGCTGGGTAAGATGAGAAAAACCACTGTAGGAGTGGGACCTCGCTCTCGTGACTCATCAGTGGACGCTCCTGGTGGCAGCACTGCTGAGGTCAGGTCAGGTCAGGTCTAGTTGGAGGTCGCATGACTTGTTTAGGTGATGAACTCCAGGATATAAAAGATGAGCTCCATCACGAGGGGCTCGTCGCCTCTCTTGCGCCCCCTGCTGTGGATGACGGGGATCAGCGTGCTGTCCAGGGCGTTCAGGTACTGGGATGGGAGGGGGTTTCCGTTGCTGCCCGCTACATACCCCACCTAGAAGCATCAATAGAAAAACATTACAGATGAAATAATAATTCAAATACAAACGATGTGAACGTGGAATGACTTTTTCCAAACTAAAATAGACTTATTAAATATCAATGTAATATTACATTATAAGAAAATATTTTTTTGATTAGAATATATTCTAAATCAAAGTCCCCAAATAAAAAACAAGATACAGTATAACATAAATATATTCAAATCGCATAAAAAGTGAATACATTATAAGAATCATATTTTAAATAACTTTTTACGTGAAATAATATTTTAAATACAGTCCTGTACGATGTGAAAATGGAATTACTTTTTCTAAACTAAAATTGTTGAATAAATACATCTTTAAAAATTATATAAAAATAAATGTAATAATACATGATAATAATAAAATATATATATATACATTTTATTTTTTTTATTACAATATATTTTAAATCAAAATCCCAAATAAAAACAAGATACAGTGTGATATGAATGTATTCAAATTACAAACTACATTTGAATACATTATAAGTTGTAAAGAATTATATTTTAGAGCACTTTTTAAACTAAATAATAATCCATTCATCCATCCATTTTCTACCGCTTATTCCCTTCGGGGTCGCGGGGGGCGCTGGAGCCTATCTCAGCTACAATCGGGCGGAAGTGATATTGGTAAATAGAGTCCGACATAATGGGGCCATGGAATCACTTTTTCCAAACTAAAGTTGGTAAATATATAAATGTAAAAAATTATATAAACTATAATACATAATTATAAGAAAATTGTTTTTGATTACAATGTATGTATGTAAAAATCCCCAAATAAAAACAAGATAACGTATAATAAGAATATATTTACGGTAAATTACATTAAAAATTTGAATACATTAGCGGTTATGAAGAATTACATTTTTAAAGAACTTTTTAAATCAGATAATGATATTTTAAATATAGTTCTGCACAATGTGAAAATGTCATCACTTTTTCCCAACCTAAAACTGTTGAATATATCAATTTAAAAAAATGATATAAAATGTAAATTTAATAATACATAATATTAAGAAAATATATTTTGGTTACAATATATTTTGAATCAAAATCCCCAAATAAAAACAAGATACAATGTGATATGAATATATTCAAATTACAAAATACATTTGAATACATTGTAAGTTAGAAATGATTATATTTTAGAGCACTTTTTAAATGAAATAACAATACTATTGTAAATAGAGTCCTACTGCCATCCTAGTCACTGCCATTGTGTCCTTGGGCAAGACACTTTACCCACCTGCTCCCAGTGCCACCCACACTGATTTAAATGTAACTTAGATATTGGGTTTCACTATGTAAAAGCGCTTTGAGTCACTTGAGAAAAGCGCTATATAAATATCATTCACTTCACTTCACATAATGTGACCATGGAATCACTTTTTCCAAACTAAAATTGGTGAATATATAAATAAATAAATAAATAAATTATATATTTTATGTTCAAATCCACCACCCCCCCAAAACAAGATACAGTATAATAAGAATGTCTTTAAACAACATCATACATTTTAATATATTATAAGTTATAAAGAATTACATTTTTAGAGCACTTTTTAATACATTTTAACATAAAATCCCCAAATAAAATAGGAAAACAAGATACAGTATAATTTTAACACATTTAAATTACATAATTTATCAGGAGTGCTCAACAAATGTATATATACACACACACACATACATACATATATATATATATATATATATATATATATATATATATATTTTTTTTTTTTTTTTTTTAAGTTAAAGTACAAATGATTGTCACCCACACACTAGGTGTGGTGAAATTTGTCCTATGCATTTGACCCATCCCATTGTTCACCCCGTAGGAGGTGAGGGGAGCAGTGAGTAGCAGCGGTGGCTGCGCCCAGGAATCATTTTTGGTGATTTAACCCCCAATTCCAACCCCTTGATGCTGAGTGCTAAGCAGGGAGGTAATGGGTCCCATTTTTATAGTCTTTGGTATGACTCGATATATATAAACACACACACACACACACACACACACACACACACACACACACACACACACACACACACACACACTTATGTATATACTGTATGTAAAATAAATAATATAAAATATAAATACTGTACAGAGAACAAAGTAGCAATTTTGATGTAAAAAATATATATATATATTATATCACTTATTACATTTCAAGCCCAAAATTACTGAATAAATAAGTTTAAAAAATACATGTTTACTGTAATATTAGGGCAATTGATAATAATAGTAATAATAATAATAAATATGATCATAATTAATATATAATAACATGTAAATAATGTCCTGCATGCTAAACTGTAAAACTATTGATTTATTATTACCCCTTTTTTACAATCATTTTTCCAACACCAAAATTGAAGTATTTGTTTTATTGTATTTTTGTAACTAAATGACGACATCACAGTATTATAAAGAGTGGTCAGTATGATATACAGTATGGCCACAATGATCAACATTTTGTTAGATATAATACCTGTTGGAGGTCAAAGGTGACACGCAGCCCCAGCTTGGCCAAGCCATCCTCCTTCAGCAGTTTGAGGTAAGGACACAAGGCCAAACAAAAGGCTCGGGCCATGCGCTCTGTGAGTCGGTTGTGTTCCGCTAAGTCACAGGTGACACCTTTAGGCAGGCCGGCCTTCTGCAGGTAGAACACCTGCACAGAACCATCATTTAAAACCTTCAAAGTCTTAAAACACAAACAAAAACTGAAATATCGGATAAAACGTACTTCCGTCCAGTGGATAATCTTCCCATTTTCTTTGTATTCTGATTTCTGGAACATCTTTGTGCTGCTGATGGACTCCATGGATTTACCATCAATGGGGCTTAGAATTCTGAGATGGATCAAACAAAAACACGTTTTTGTGATTGTTGCGACCTAAAATGCTTGATTTTGCGACAGCATTTTCAAAAAGTTACGGCAACATGGCAATGTTTTAAAGCTATGTACGCGTGTAATGTTTTGAATTTAGAATGCATTAAGATAAAAAAAAATCTGTTGTCATGTCTTCCATAATGATTGTGATTGATAGGCAATATTCCAAAAAAGTGCAGTTTCCCTTTAAGCAGCAATATATGGACACACCCACCCTTTATTGACGGTGCTCTTTCCGTCCACCCACTGCAAACAAACAAGCTCCTGGCTGTCCGCTTGGTCCACACGTCCACAGGTGACGACGTAGTCTCGCATCTGCCGTAGCGACCTGCGCAGCTCCGCCATTGTCTCCGGGGTAATCTGCACCATAAGTCCATCTGGGGACGGGGGGTGACAAGTACACAATATCCAGACACCAGTAGAGAGACAAACTTGTCAACACTGACACACACGGAGACGCACAGGCTGTTAAAATGTGCACACACAGACACAGACATACACACACACACACACAAACAATGAATGAATGAAGCAGTCCACAAGCTGCTAAAGTGATGAGGACCAAGCAGTAAAGAACCAGAGGATGCTACCTTCGACGATGCTGGACTTGGCCAAATAACCTGCAGATGCTTTCAGTGCACTACTGAATATGAAGAAACATGAGCCAGTTACTGCAGAAAGAAAGGGAACAAAGAATATGGTGGTTATTTACACCGTGAGGCTATAAATATAATATATGTATATATATATCCATCCATTTTCTACCGCTTGTCCCGGCGCGGCGTGGCGCAGTGGAAGAATGGCCGTGCGCGACCCTAGGGTCCCTGGTTCAATCCCCACCTAGTACCAACCTCGTCATGTCCGTTGTGTCCTGAGCAAGACACTTCACCCTTGCTCCTGATGGGTGCTGGTTAGCGCCTTGCATGGCAGCTCCCTCCATCAGTGTGTGAATGGGTAAATGTGGAAGTAGTGTCAAAGCGCTTTGAGTACCTTGAAGGTAGAAAAGCGCTATACAAGTACAACCCATTTATCATTTATCATTTATATATATATATATAAAATATAATATATATAATATATTATATATATACATATACACATATATATATTTATATATATATAATAGACATATATACAGTATATACTGTATATATATATATATATATATATATATACAGTATATATATACAGAGAGAGAGAGAGAGAGAGAGAGAGAGACATATATATATATAGACAGATATATATATACACACACACACATATATATATATATATATACACACATATATATAGACACATACATATATATATATATATATATATATATATATATATATATATATATATATATATATATATACACACACATATATATATATATATACACATACATATATATATATATATATATATATATATATATATACACATACATATATATATATATATATATATATATATATATATATATATATATATATATACACACACACATTTTTATGTGCTTAATTTAGCACCAAACATTTTTGGAGTATACTTCCCTAAAATCCATGATGTGGTGAAGCCGCAATATTTAATATACGATTGTATAAAAATGATATAACAAATTACTTAAATTCATTAATTCACAGAAATTAATTTTAAAATAACAATACATATTTATTACTTATAATGATACTTGTCAAAAAATGTTTTACTGCATTTATTAAATACATTCAATGAACATTGAAAACAGAGAAACAATACAAACAATCTTCATAAATAACTTTTTCTAAATAATTTTTCAAACAATGAAATATTTATAAAATTAAAAAATAATAAACATAACACAAACGTTACTTTCAATCATCTTTTTTCCAACCTAAAATTACCAAATACATAATATGTATACATATTTCATAAACATCTCTTATAGACATGTTTTTGTTAGTAGACTGCTTTATTTTTTAGTTGTTTAGAATTTTGTCGTTTGGCTCAGTTGATAGAGCAGCCATGCCAGCAACCTGAGGGTTCCTGGTTCGATCCCCAGCTTCCACCACACTAGCCACGTTCGTTGTGTCCTTGAGCAAGACACTTCACCCTTGCTCCTGATGGTTGTGGTTAGGGCCTTGCATGTCAGCTGCTGCCATCAGTGTGTGAATGTGTGTGTGAATGGGTGAATGTGGAAATAGTGTCAAAGCGCTTTGAGTACCTTGAAGGCAGAAAAGTGCTAAAGTGCAATAGAACCCTACCTACAGTAACGGCTGGTTGTCCATACTGACCTTTGCGCGGCTGGTTGTGGATGCTGATGGCTTGCGTCTGGTACTGTCCGTCGTCTCTTTGCACGCAGATGAGATGAGAGTCGGCGGTCTCGTTGAAGCACGCCCCTATTGCCAGTACGTGCTCGTTGGACTTGTTCAGGGCCTTCATCATCTAAGACCATCATCGTCATAAGCATCATCATAAGTAGACCAATACCATTTTCAACTTGTGCACGCAAGTGCTGATGGTACCTCATTGTAGCCACTAGTTGGTATCTTAATGCATGTCTTTTGAGCCTCTAGATCCACAATGAGTCCTGGGACCTTTGGGAGACCATAGCGGTAATTCCTAAAGTCCTACAAAAGGTGGATGCAAAGAGGCAAACATTTTCTGGTTAATTACTGGTAATGTTTTGAGATTTTTTTTTTTTAAGTTAGGCAAAACTGGAAGTATATGGGAATTAACTTTGGGTCTAGTCCCTGCATCTATCGTGGCAGCTTAGTGTGCTGCATGGTATTCTGACGCTGCTGGAGTAGTGACATTGTGAGTCAGCAGCATGTCTGTGATCTTTTTCTTTTTTCCTTGTCTTCCTCTTCCCCAGGGGGGAGAATCCATCAGGGCAGTTGCTGGATGTACCATTTCCATTGTTGGGGTCCCTTTCTGCACACATGGGGTGTGGTCTCTCGCTGGCTTGGGGGCTGGCTGTCCCCTGCTTCTCCCTTGCCTTGTCCTCTGCCGGGCACGTCTGTCTATGACCTGCCGCTGGCATTACCAGGCGGCACAGTGGTCCGGCTCTGGGGGTCCTGTTGCTGGCCGGCCTGACCATGGTTGGGCTCTCTGGGTGGCTGGGGCCGTACTTGGGCTCCCGCACACACTCGGAGACAAATATATTGTACATACATAAACACATACATACTCCTATACACACAATTATTCATACATATATACATACACACGTACATTCATTCATTAATACATACACGCACACATTGGTACTTACCTACATACATAAGTGTATACGCTCCCACATACATACACAAATACAGTACATACATACACACTCACGGTACATACATCCACACACACATTCACTATAAAAACAAACATATACACATACTGTACATATACATACGTACAGTCATGCATATAATCACGTTTCATCAAACAAACAGTATATTAACGTTGTTCCCCAAGGGGAAACTGGATAAAACACGGCACAGTGACAAAGCTTAACCTATTGTTACAATAACACTCTACAAGGTTAATGCAGTTCGCTTCTCTTTCTTCCCCTCCATTTACCTGCTTTCTTTTATAATTCAAGTTATCATTACATATATGTATTGTTGCATTTGAAACAATTGCATTTTATTATTCATTATCACTTGTTCTATTTCTATTGCTCCATTTGTAGTGCAATAATGCTCATTGTCATTTATGTTATTAATATTTACTTCACTAACTGCTTCTCTGCTATCACATTTCATATCATATTTGTACATATCCTATTTGCTGATGTTGTTCTGTTTTTGTTGTTTCTGTTGTTGTCTCTTTGTCTTATCCCCCTCTTGTTTCCGTAATTTCCCCCTATGTCTTCCTTTTTTTTCTTCTTTCTATCCCCTCTTGCTCCGGTCAGGCAGCGCCAAACATTAATATAAACCCATTCAATGAAGTCAAATGAAAATAATGCAACAAGAGATGTATCCCACACTTCTCTTTGGTAAAGTAAATCTGTACAGCCGATATGGGCATCTACATCAACAATATGATTTGCCTGAGTAGCTGGACAGGACAAAAGAACAAATTTGGGGTAGTACATACAGCATATACAATATCCAGTGAAATGTATTTAATATTTATTTGATCAAAGGTATTTAATTGTTATTGAAACAGAGGTTGCCTTCATTTTTACAAACATATTTTTAAAATACCATTTAATAATTCATACTACATTTGTTAACAAATAGAAATTCATAAAAATCCACATCATAGGTTACAATTAAAATTTTGGAAAAAGAAAATATCCAAGGTAAGGCATTCTATAAGAGAGAAGACTTTTATTTGTGCAATTAAATTTTTTCATCAGGATATTTAATTACAAATAAATAGTGTATTTTTTAAGTCTTCATCATATTACAATAATATTGTATGGTACACATTATAATTGCCATTATTGTTTTCATATTTGAATAATAAATATTCAAAGTACAGTAGGTTGTTTATTTGAGAGGAAGCCTTTACAATATATAATCAGAATTTGTTGGATGATATTTAATTAATATTTTCTATATGACACTATAATGCACAGGTTCTAATTAACATTATTTTGGACTATTATTCAATTGATGCTAAGTGTTTTATCAGAAGAGGCTTTTGTTTGTAAAAATATATATATTTTATGTTATAATTATATAATATTGTGTTACTCAATTAATAGTGTGGGTAATTGTTGTGAAAAAAACATCAATTTTGATGATTTTAGATAAAAAAAATCTAACCAGAAAATAAAAAATAACAAATGATTTTTAAATGATCTAAATTGGTGTACATTACATGTATTGTACAGATTATTATTATTATATTTTTTATATATACACTATATGTATTGTACAGGTTATAATTATTATAATTTTCTTGTTAAATACAGTATTTGAAAATTATTCATTTGAGGTAAGGTGATCTTTTAGGAGGCTTTTGTTTGTACAAATGTATTTTATAATACATAATATTGTGTTATCGTTAAAATCAATAAAAACTAATTAAATAACAAGTTCCTACAATATATTACACTAAAATATTTATTGTAAATTTGATCATATTATATACAGTATATATATATATATATTATATACAGTATATATGTATATATATATATATATGTATATATATATATATATATATATATATATATATATATATATATATATATATATATGTATATATATATATATATATATATATATATATATATATATATATATATATGTATATATATATATATATATATATATATATATACACACACACACACAGTTTTTTTTTTTTTACCAGACAATAAATAAACAAATACATTTTATTTTTAAAAGATCTACATTGGTGTACATTGCATTTATTGTACAGATTATAATCATTATTGGAAAATTATTTATTTGAGGCAAGCCGTTTATTGTAGAGGATGTCTTTGCTTGTACAAATATATTTTGGATTAATATTCAATTGTATTTTGTTTGCCCTCCCACAGAATAAAAATCACATTTCACTAAAGAATATATATTAGACTATAATGTGTATAATGTGTGTATGATATAACTTGGTACAATAATTATATTATCATTTTGATCATTTACTATAAGCTACTAAAAATACTATAAAACTTGACTCACCACTAAAAGTCTCATGACGGTGTGGCCTATCTCCCCAAACAAGGCCTTCCTGAAGCGCACGCTGTACAGAGGACAAGGATAGACTGGAAAAAGACAAGAATACGGATGGTCAGCAGCAGCATTAGCGACATGCATGAGTTTTATTCCCACCCCCGAACCGGCTCACATCTGTACTCGGCGCCCAGACGCAGCATGAGGCGCAAGGGGAAGGCCTTGGCCCAGGTCACCTCGGCTCTGTGGACCAGCAGGCCAAAGAGGTACGGCTGGCTTGGCAGGGCTAGACCTAAGAGGGACTGGCGAGTGGGGGAAACAAACAAGAAGCCGGCGTGCTCCTCACTGCCCAGGAAGCTGCTGCCGAACAGCGATAGGGACAGGTGTTTTATCACCTTACCTGGGGACAGAGAACAAGAAAAAACATCAGGAGGGCCAAGACAAGGTTCAATAATAAAATAAGGGCAGTCTTCAAATTGCCTACGAGTCTTTAAATGGAGAAGCTCGATCAAGATTAAACATGACACCTTGGTGTTCTCATTGGTGGGAAAAAGCTTGTCATCAATAAATATGAACAGCCGTTTGGTTGCAGAGGGAGTGAAAGGTGCACCAACAGTGCCATCAAGTAAAGTGGTCAACACAGGCCTGACTTTTCCCCAGGACTGTAGTATGGGTACCACTAGTGGTACGTGGGCTCTATCTAGTGCAGGGATGTCAAAGTCAAGGCCCGCGGGCCGGACCTGTGGGCCCCGGGATGATATTTCATTAGTATTAGAACCGGCCCGCAGGCCACAGCCGCCTGCTGCTGTTTTGCACGCACCAATACTCCGTCAGTGTTGGTGCTAGGAATTTTCAAAATGGGGTCCCAAGGACCCCATCAAGTCATAAAAATGGGGCCTCACAGTTCATTTTTTGGGGTCCCACTTTTTTGTAACCGTTTTGAAAACAAATGATAAATGTATGCATTATCCTGTTATATCTCACATTCTATATTGTGTTTTGGAAAAAGGTTGTCATAAAGGTTAATTCATTAAAAAAAATAATACAAAAGAAAACACATTTTATGCAAATGTAAATTTATTCAGTTATAAACATTCATTCACTTTTTTCTTGCCTTCATGGATCTAAACTTTACCGTTGCCGGTATTTTTTTTCTATATTTTTATTGTAATATTTACAGAATGTGTTTGTTCTATTTTTGGCCAAAGTAAGACAAAGAAAACAATCTGAAGTTGTCTTTAGTTTTAATGCCATGATTTTAATAGTCCGGCCCGTGTGTGCACAGATTTTCCTCCATGCGGCCCCTGAGCTAAAATTAGTTTGACACCCCTAGATTCTAGTGGTATGCCAAAAGGATCACTTAGCACTTAACAATTTTATTGTCATATATTAAAACACAGTGTTACTGTTCAAACTGTATGTAATGTTACAATATACTTGCTAAATAAAACATCTGCCTTGTTTTTAACGAATATTTTATCCTATGATACTATATTTTAATGTTGGTCATTTCGGTGGAACATGGAGAGTTTTCTGACGTGGTACCTGGTGATAAAAGTTTGAAAACCACTTGTTTAGATAATCAAGGATGTTATATTCAGCTTTCTTGAGGTGGACAAAAAGTTGTTTTGGAGGACATGGTACACATGCTTTGTTATGTACTAGCCTGGCTTTGAAGGTAAGTAATTATTAATAATGTATTTATTTTTGGTCTCCCGGCTAACAAACTAGCAGCTAATTGAGTATATCCGTACACAGTGTGGAGTCGCTCCTCTAAATTAATAATAATCACCTTAATTACGGCTAATAAACTGCATTTCTTAATATCGTAAGTGTTATTGACAAATAGGACGACGCTAAACATGTTACACAGCGAGGGTAAGCAGCAGCAGGCATGCTAACAGCTAAGCTAGCTTCAAACTACAGAAGAAATAAGTGCATCAAGTAAACTTTAAGAAATTTAGATAGAATTGTGTTGCAGCCGAAAGTAAGCAGGTATAAACAAGAAATTAACAAGTAGATTAATAAGAGTTAGAGAGAGGATAATATTACAAACAACCAGTGGGTGTGTCAGCATTGTTGCAGTCAGTACACATCACATGAGAGGGTGGATTGATCCATAAATTGGTGGTGTCAACATCAAGGGTGCGATACTAAAGTGATTACGTCAATATTTTTATTTTCTCAAAAAACATTTTACAAAACAATATGTCACTGGGCACAAGAGGACTTTGAGGCTATGATTTCAATTAAAGATCAGTGTATGCTTTGGTATTTCAATTTTATTTTCAATAAACGGAATTGAAACACGGACCATTAAATAAATACCGTATTTTTCGGATTATAAATCGCAGTTTTTTTCATAGTTTGGCCGGGGGTGCGACTTATACTCTGGAGCGACTTACGTGTGAAATTATAAACACATTACCGTAAAATATCAAATAATATTCGAGGAAGAAGATTTCATGGGATTTAGCAATTAGGAGTGACAGATTGTTTGGTACACATATAGCATGTTCTATATGTTATAGTTATTTGAATGACTCTTACCATAATATGTTACGTTAACATACCAGGCACGTTCTCAGTTGGTTATTTATGCGTCATATAACGTACACTTATTCAGCCTGTTGTTCACTATTCTTTATTTATTTTGAATTGCCTTTCAAATGTCTATTCTTGGTGTTGGATTTTATCAAATAAATGTCCCCAAAAAATGCAACTTATACTCTAGTGCGACTTATATATGTTTTTTCCCTTCTTTATTATGCATTTTCAGCCAGGGCGATTTATACTCCGGAGCGATTTATAATCCAAAAAATACGGTAATAGTAGTTTTTGATTTTACACATAAATATTTTTTTTATTTTAACAAGTCATGCAATTAATCAAAAAATATCCTATTAATCATCATTATACAGTCAGTGATCAGGTCAATACATATGCCATTGACTTGTTGTGCTTGGATCTTACTACATTCTGTTGCCTTGGATAGTAGACCATAATGAAGTGTTAAGTGTGCAGTGTGTAAGTGTGTCTTACCTGTGAGGCCGTCCCTGTACAGCTGGATAAAATGTCCGAATATGTCCTTAGGGATGCTCTTCTCTTCAGGAAGACATTGCAGGAGCACGACCACTTCCACCTGGCCCACGGCATGCATCCCCTTGGTGGTCACGCACCAGCACTTCCTGTTTACATCTTGTCACACAAGTTAAACTTAAAGTTAAATCGTGAGAAGGCTTGAAATGCTTAAAAAAAAACTTTTAAAAAAACGTACAGTTGACCATCTTGACCATGACCAGCAGGTTGGCGTTGAGAACAAACACAAGAGGATTGGACCTGCCGCTCTCCAAGTCCTGGATGAGCAACATTTCAGAAGGATGCTCCTCTACACTGTAATCTGAGAACAGAAAAGGATGCTTTGGACGGAAGCATGATAAAAGCGTAAATGCTTCAGTTCGTGGGAAAAAGGTTAAACTGTAGTTTGGTCGCACTTCTGAGGGGAAAAAAGTAACATTCCTAGTAGCATCAGAATGAACAAAGCTGGGCGTACCTCCTTTGACTCCCGTGGTCGTGAGGATGGGCGGCAGGCCGTCCAGCGGGATGAGGTTGGATGAGCTGCTCACTAAAGAGGACGTCCCCCAACTTGGAGGACCACGCGCCTCCTTGAAGGCGGAAGAGAAAGCCAACAAGGACAAGGACCACATCATAGGTGAGATCTAAGGTATAAACTATCAATATGTCTTTAAAAAAGAAAAATCCATCCAAGAATTGAGGTTTTGTATTACATACATATGCTGTATCTACATAATATATAAATACATGTATATATTTTCAGGTATATATTTTTATATACATACATGCATATATTTTCAGGTATTATATATATATATATATATATATATATATATATATATATATATATATATATATATATATATATATATATATATATATATATATATATATATATATATATATATATATACACATACACACATACATATAAATATATAAATGTACATTTACATATATATATATATATACATATATATACATACACACATATATATATATATATGTATATATATATATATATATATATATATATATATATATATATATATATGTGTATATCTATGTACAGTATATGTATATATATATATGTAAATGTACATTTATATGTATGTGTGTATATATATATATATATATGTAAATGTACATTTATATGTATGTATATATATATATATATATATATATATATACATACACACACACAAATTACAAATTATATATATATACATACATACAAAAACAAGATTTAAAACTGGCCTTTAGAAAATATATATTTAAATTACGATAGAGACTGAGATTGAGATCAAATTGAAGGAGGAAGTAGGAAGATTGAGATTCAGAATTACAGGAAAACTGTCTGATGAAGATTAAAGACAAAGTATAACACTGAAACTATGAAGCATTTTGACTTCTGAGTATTTAAAATAAGTATTTAGATCTGGAATTAGAATAAAAAATTAGAATAAAATGCAGATATTGATATAGAAATAGTGTGTCAAAATAATTTTCAATTAGAGCCAATTTGCAGTCATAGGGCCGCGTGTAACAGTGAATATTTATGAATATGAATTTAAAAGGATTTGCCTCATGATATGACAATAATTTTTTTAATGTACACTGTAAAAACAAATCTGTAGATTTTACGGTAAAAAACTGGCAGCTCAGTTGCCAGAATTCTACTGTAAAAGTTATGATGGTTTTTTCCACAATTTTTAACGGTAAAATCTACTGTTCTTTTAAGGTGTATTACATCAACAATATGATTTGCCTGAGTAGCTGGAAAAAGAAAAGGTGTATTATTGTAAATGAAAAACAAAACAAAAACGATCACAGTTCTTCTTTACAATAAAATTGTGTTGACCGTAAAATCTATTTTCACTTTTACAGTGTACAATTTGATATATAACTCACAGTGAAATCATAAGTTAAGCAGATATTTAAGCATACATTACAAAAATGTTTGTAATGTATGAAAATATATTTGTTGAATTACTGGATAATATTAAAGTTTGACAAATATGCAGTTGCATGAAGTAGATGTATTCTTCTGTCAAAATGGAATACATTTAGTAAGAAAAGATTTTGATATTGATGCGTATTACTTCCAGGTTTTCACGGGACACGTAAAATGACATTAAAACTGAGAATACCATGAAGATTTAGAATGAGATTTTACATATATATATATATATATATATATATATATATATATATATATATATATAAATATATATATATATATATCCCTGCGATGAGGTGGCGACTTGTCCAGGGTGTACCCCGCCTTCCGCCCGATTGTAGCTGAGATAGGCTCCAGCGCCCCCCGCGACCCCGAAGGGAATAAGCGGTAGAAAATGGATGGATGGATGGATGGATATATATATACTATTTTTATGTTGCTCTGTACGTTCAAGTGTATTATTGCTATTCTTAATATGGCCTACATTAGCGCCCCCATGTGGCCTGGAGGCTCTCCGGAGCTGTGGCGAACCTCCTGGACGTTTGGCCGTCCTGCTCCGCGCCCGGCTCGTCAGCGGCGTGAAGTCTCCGACGGGCGTGCTGGGGGTCAACTCGGACTGCCCGTCGACGGGGATTCCATCGGCGAACCGGACCCTCCTTCTCCCCCTGGGGGAGGTGCCTGCGGGAAGAAGAGGCGAGATGTCGTGGTGGCGAAAAAGGACATGTTGGTGAGCTTCAATGGGCGAATAAAACATAATTGTGGCTCACTTTTAATGAGGGTTGAATGACAGGAAACACAAACCCGCCCCTCCTTGCCATCCAGATGTGTAAGTCTGAACTTCAGGCCGGAGCAAAGTGCACAAAACACCTGACGACACACACGTGCACATGCACACATGTATACGATCACGGGTAATGTCACGGTAATAGTGCACACCACACATAGCTGCACGATAGGGGCCTCACCTTTCCGCAAGCGCGACAGTGGTGCCTCCGCTTGGTGAACGTGAACTTGACCCCGCACTTCATGCACACCTGAGCCTGAGCGTCCGGGATCCAAACCGGAGCCACCTCCCCCAGGGCGCTGCCTCCATCTTTGGACAGGTTGCTGGACTCGTTGTCGGGATCCACGGGGGAGAATGCGGAGTCTCCCACCGCGCCCTCCTTACTGGCGAGTTCCACCTCGCCTCCATTGGGTCGTTTTAAAGGATTTTCCTCATGCGATTCCTCCATCTCCTTCTCCTCAATCACTGAGTCCTCCTTGGAAGGGCCAATCTGCTCCTCCTCAGCTGGACTCAGAACCAGGCGACCGGTGGTTGACTCCTCACGGCAACCTTCACCCCACGTGGTCACCGTGCAGCCGCCTTCCTCCACGTGGAGGATTTTGGCAGGGTTCTTCTGCTCGGACGACATGACCACGTCATCCGAGGAGGACTTGGAGGGGTCCCCGGGTTTGATTTGACCTGATTTGGACACATCTCCATCTTTGAGCACCAGGAGGTAAGGTCTGCTCAGCCATGGGTGTTTGGTGTCACCAAGAGGTGCGTTGTCTCCTTCATCTGTTATCAAGGAGAGTGTGGCCATCATTACACACACACACACATGCATTGCATAACTGCTCTAAAGGAAAAGGCGTGTGCTAAGTGATCATTAAAGAGAATGTGAGGACTCATCATCCTCCACACGCTTTTCATGCTTTCAATCATCGCTGGAGGTCGCAAAGTTTAACAGGACATCAGCCTTGAGAGATGATCACTGCACACTCATGAACATACATCAACTACTTCACGGAAGAGACATAAAAAAAGCAGGCTTCACTACACATCTTTAAAAAAAAACACCAGTCAACTACATAGCGTGGGAGCTGTAAATTTGACCATATTGTTTTTCTTCTGTGAATATGCTAACCTAGCATGATGTTGCTGTTAAAATGTGATGGTAATGTTAGCAATTTAACGTTTGCATCCTCCTGTCCCACCCTTGTGTGGTGTTCGGGTCTGTGGGACCAGTTTTCATTTTCTATTAAAAGAAAAATGATACAATTAATTAATTTTTCTAACGGAGACTCGCTGACTTTTGCTCATTTTCTGTGAAGAACGTATATCAGAATACATATTTAATGACCACACACCATACACCTCACACACACACACACACAGCAGTCCTAGACAGGAGGAGGACAGAGTGTAGGTACACAGAACATCAGAGGGTCAAATGTGCAAGAAAATGAGAGCAGACAGTGTTGACAAACAATGTTGCAACCTTGTGTGGGAACCGCAGATGCAGAAACACAAAAGAAGAATCCCTGTGGGATGCAGTAACGGGCAGATACATTTTCCATGCAACGTTCATATTGTTGTTACTCAGCCAGCGTTTATGGGTCTGATGGACCCGTTGCATTTTGTGGCTTTTAATGCCTCACAATCAAACACTTTTATGTTAAAATACTGAACAGATGTTTACCATATCCCAATACACATCTGTACAGTTACTCAGCCAGCGTTTGTGGGTCTGATGGACCCGTTGCATTTTGTAGCTTTTAATGCCTCACAATCAAACACTTTTATGTTAAAATACTGTACAGATGTTTATTGGGATAAGGTAAACATCTGTTCGGTATTTTAACATAAAAGTGTTTGATTGTGAGGCATTAAAAGCCACAAAATGCAACGGGTCCATCAGACCCACAAACGCTGGCTGAGTAACAACAATATGAACATTACACAAGGGCTAAAGCAGGCGTCTTAAACGTTTTCCAGACCAAGGACCCCCAAACTGACGGAGAAACGAAGCGGGGACCCCTTACTGATTCAAAACACTGACTGTGTTTTGAATTAAAACTGTCCTATAGGTACCTTGTGCAATACCAGACATATTGAAATAATGCAGTATAGTTGGCTGGCAACTAGCATGCTAATTGTGAGCTGGCAACTAGCATGCTAATCACTAACTGACCTCTTGGTTGCTAATCACCAGCTAGCAGGTAGGGCTGCATATAACTAGGTCAAGGGTCTGCAACCCAAAATGTTGAAAGAGCCATAGTGGACCAAAATTAAAAAATCTGTCTTAAAAGCCTTATGTAAGTGTTATAATGAAAGCAACACATGACCTAAGTGTCCATATTAGCCTACTATCAAAATGACTATGTGTCGCAGGCTGACACAAATCTTCGTTGACAGAAATGCTGAAATGTAATATTTATTCAACACATTTTTTACAACATTGGAAAACATTAGGCTTCTCAGAAAGTGGGATAACTCCTCTAAATTACTGGCTTTTAATGGCCAAAAGTATAGTTGTGTGTGTCCAAGTTAAAGGAAACAACAGGCTGTCTTCTTCTAATAGATTTATCACAATCTTTGTTAGCTGGGTAACATTTGCTGTGGTCTATAATGGCACACAAACTACTATGAGACATGCAGCCAATATTACATAAGGATAATGTGTCATGAGCAATTCAGATATAAAATAAATACACAGAGGAAATTAAATGAGCTCAAATATACCTACAAACGAGGCATAATGGTGCAATATGTACATACAGCTAGCCTAAATAGCATGTTAGCATCGATTAGCTTGCAGTCATGCACTGACCAAATATGTCTGATTAGCACTCCACACAAGTCATTAACACCAACAAAGCTCACCTTTGTGCATTCACGCACAGCATAAAAAGTTTGGTGGACAAAATGAGACAAAGGAGTTGCGTAAAACACGTCTTTCTCTGGCATCGTTGAAGAAAGTTATACATCTAAACAAACTACGGTGAGTTCAAGGACCGCCAAAATCAGTAGGACAAAACTGGCCAAATACTCTCATCAGAGAATCATGTTTCATAAAGACAGTGTGATTTCTAACAATTAAGGATGTTTGTGTCATGTTGTCCTCTTACTAATAGCTAGCTGGCAACTAGCACGCTAATTCGCTAATTTTAAGTTGGCTATCACCTTTTAGCAGCTTGGTCCAACATTAATTGCTTATGTAACCTATTTTATGGGCTTGCCTCTACTGATGTTAAGTTCCTTTTATAAGCTGTTATACAGTATATATATATATACACATCTGCTGTCACATATACTGTATATATTGTAATATTGTACATGGTCATTGGTATATATTGTATATATGTTATAGACATAATATAATATATCTGTATATATATTATTCTGTACACATATTATGTATATATTCGCATATATGTTAGATTTTTTATCACTATATTAGTCTATTTATACCTGCATTGTCCTTTCCATCCTTACACTTTCCATCATTGTAACTGAGCTACTGTGTTGAACAATTTCCCTTGTGGATCATTAAAGTTTGTCTAAGTCTAAGTCTAAGTCTATATGCCTTGAGCTATTATTTTGAAGGCGCTAAGAGCGGAAGTGGTGACACGTTGTAGTGGAGCGGAGGTTTTGAAATAATTTTTTTTATAAGGTTTATACAGTATATGCCTTGTTGGCCCTGCAATGAGGTGGCGACTTGTCCAGGGTGTACACCGCCTTCCGCCTGATTGTAGCTGAGATAGGCTCCAGCACCCCCCACGACCCCGAAGGGAATAAGTGGTAGAAAATGGATGGATGGATGCTTTGAGCTCTTATTTTGAAGGCGCTAAGAGCTCAAGGCATATACTGTATAACAGCTTATAACAGGAACTTAACATCACAAAGTGGCAAGCCCATAAAAATAGGTTACACTAGCTATCTTAAATGACAACATGAATATAGTATAAACATTAATGTCCATATTCACTGTCATTTCTATAGACTACAGTGTGTTGGAATGTGAATGTGTATTTAAAAGATTTGTTTTAATTTATGGAAAATTGTCTGATCAACCAAAAATGTCACAACCCCACCTGCAGTAATTTTAGGCTAGGTTTTTTTTAGCACGTTTCAGCACATTTTGGGAAACCGAATTTTAGCTCCAAATTGTGGTCGAGCTTGACGTCACCTACAGAGGGCTGGAGACAATTTCATATTACATATGGCATGTGGTTTAGTCAGATCTTTATCCCGAATAACTATTTTTGCAAATAATTTGAAGGAATGATCAAGTATGGCTGCCAGTTGCATTGTTACAGGTTGCAGCAATACAACTAAAGATGGAGTCAGCATGCATACATTTCCAAATGATGGATACATGAGGAAAGTATGGGACCTCTCCAGAAGAAGAAGACTTTGGATGGGAAAAATTTTGCTTGAAAAAAAGCTAAACGCCATCTCGATTTTGTCCTCTTCTACTGATGTTTTCCTCAAGTTGCTTTTATATTTATCTTTGCTCATAATGTTAGCCATATCAGTCTTTAAGTAATCATGGTCTCGGGCAGGCCTGGGCAATTATTTTGCCTCCGGGGGGCAAGTTTAGAGAAAAATATATGTCTGAGGGGCGGTATATCTGATTTTTAGGAACAGACAGACCGCCTTAGAAAACGGAATGGAATTTTACTTTTTTTTTACTGAATGAGACACCCAGAATGTACATGAAAATAAAGAATGTGGGATTTACAATATTAACTATGAACGATAAAACACTGAATATTGACAACATATGAATGTCACACCATCTCTCGATCGACATATTTTACAATCAAGCGAATGCAACAAAAATAGCGATATATGAACGCGAAGTGTAAAAAAAAACCCACCTGCAATCTGATATATGACTAAGCTTTAGAACTTTGTTGTAAAAATCTCCTTCCATGTCTGTCCGTGACACCCGCATTTCAGGCTGGCCCCTCTGGAAACACTCTGTGGAAACGCTCCCCACCCACACTGCTTGGTGCCTCGTCGGAGCTGCTGTGACTTTAGATTACAATAGTAACTAATTAGATTATCATAGTAACTAGTGTATCATGCAAAAGCGCAGATTCCAAACATTGAAATACTTCGTATATTTCAAGACTTATTTGACTCATTTGAAAACATCACTGCACAACATAATGGCAGCTACAGTTTCCATCTTAAAAATCTGAAAACAAATATTTGGGAATGTCCGGCGGGCCAGATTGGTCCTTGTCTAGGGCGACAATAACATGCAATGAAGTGATCAAAATAATAGTTTTACATGGCTTTATCCACACTGTATATATGGGGAAATGGGCTCCAGTTCCGTTGATGACGTCACATCAAAAGGGGCCGGCATATTGAGTCTGGCGATGGAAAGGGGGGCGTTCGAAGTACAGTTATTTCCAGATTACTCAAAAATGAATTGATATTATAGGGAAAGACTGCCATTTATTTTCAGGAACAAAAACGATGGTAAGTTGGTGAAATCTCTATCGGATGCTACGGGTCCTTTAATGTTAGTATATGACATCTGTTATGTAGGACAGGGGTCGGCAACCCAATATGTTGAAAGAGCCATATTGGACCAAAAATACAAAAAAAACAAATCTGTCAGGAGCCGCAAAAAGTTAAAATGCCTTATGTAAGTGTTATAATGAAGGCAACACATTAAGTTAGCGTCGGTTAAACAACTCCTGGAAATTAGTGGCTTAAAACTGCCAAATGTATAGATGTGTGTGCCCAAGTTCTTCTAATGGATCTATTACAATCTTTGCAAGCTGGGTAACAATTGCTGTGGTCTGGAACAACATGGCACACAATCAGAAATGCAGCCAGTATTACATACCGATAATATGTCATGCAAATATAAATTAAATACACAGATGACATAAGTAAATGAAATTAAATGAACTCAAATATAGCTACAAACAAGGCATAATGATGCAATATGTACACACAGCTAGCCTAAATAGCATGTTAGTAAATAACATCAACAAAGCTCGCCTTTGTGCATTCACGCACAGCATAAAACTTTTGGTGGACAAAATGAGACAAAGAAGGAGTGGCATAAAACACGTCTTTCTGTGGCAGCTACGGAGCAAGTTGTACACGTAAACCCACTACGGTGAGTTCAAGGACCGCCGAAATTAGTAGGATAAAGCGGCGCTGACCAAATAGTGTCATCAGTGAAACATAAACATATTAAACAGTGGGCTTTCTGACAATTAGGAAGGTTTGTGTCATGTTTGCTCTCCGACAGAAATATTATCAAAACTACACATATATTTTTCCCCCTTCTTTTTCCATTTTTGAAAAAGCTCCAGGGAGCCACTAGGGCGGTGCTAAAGAGCCCCATGCGGCTCAAGAGCCGCGGGTTGCTGACTGCCGATGGAGGACAAAAGCAGAGTTACAGTGAATAAGGCAGGGGTGTCAAACGTAAGGCCCTACAACAGGTTTTATCCGGCCCGTGGGATGAGTTTGCTAAGTATAAAAATAAGCCCACATTTTTTAATGAAAGAAACTGCTGTTCTAAATGTGTCCACTAGATGTTGCAATAGCAATTCTTTGTATCTTGGTAGATGATACTACATATGTACAAAAAAAAAAAAAAACAACACATGTTAGGCTCCAGCACCCCCCGCAATTCTGAAAGGGACAAGCGGTAGAAATGGATGGATGGATGTTAGTACATCAGTCGAGGAAAATGAGCAAACTACATAAATAACATCGTGTAATTCGATTTTTTTTTTTTTTTATCTTGATAGCTGGAAAATTAACACTAATGAGTTGACTGATGAATATTATCACATAACTTATTCGGAAAGTATAAATAACGACAAATAAAAGGTAGAATACTAAAATGTAAGCATAAAAAAACTCCAACATTATGATTTGTACAATTTCAGAATGTGCTTGTTCTATTTTTAAACAAAGAAAACAATCTGAAGTTGTCTTTATTTTTAAGTTATCGTGCCGTGATTTTACCAGTCCGGCCCAATTGGGAGTAGATTTTTCTCCATGTGGCCCCCCATCTAAAATGAGTTTGACACCCCTGATATAAAGTTGATAAAGCCACACACAACTAACTCATTAGAATAAAAGCTACAGACACACAAGGCAGACAAGCACTTGTATACTCTCTAAATTTCAGCATGAACTGAAGGCAAAATGTTGGATAATACATTTCCAATACTATTGTGGGAGCTCTGAGACTTATTTAAAAATGGGTGGCAAATTGTGAAACAGGGGCTCTTTAAAACTTAATACCCCCACTGCAGAGTCAATAGTCTCCATGACTGCAAAATTGCCTAATGCACAATTCTGAGTGGAACAAAGTACACGTTTTAATGTCACGTCCACGCCTTATTTTTGCTATATTTTAGTAATAGTAATAATTTAAAAAAGTGTTACGTACTGCAGGTTTGACTGTGACGCATCGAGCACGTGCTCTCGTGTTAAAATCCACGCTCGCCAATGCGACACTCCGGCAGACCCGTCATCCTCTTTCATTATCTCGATCCACGCTCTCTACTTGTTTTGTTTTTTTTGTATTTGTTTTGCACCCATTCATTCATTTTGCATGAGTCAACCGCAGAGCGGACGCGCGCGCTGCGTGCACACGCGTGGACAAACGCTGCATCAGCGCTTTTCCAGACACAAACACGCGAGGCGCGAAACGGCGTGATCAGAATGGAGTCTACCTTCCGTGACGGCCCCCAGGAGGCTCTCGTTGTCGTCGTCCCGCGCCGAGAACAACTTCAACATTTTCCCCTCCACTTACATCACAGGCGGCGGCAAAAAAAAGGATGGCGTGGAGAGGGTGGGTATATAGGGATGAGGATGATGAGGACGAGGGAGGTGGTGGGGGCTGTGTTTGCCTCTTTACCCCCCACGGAGAGACCCCCCTCCTCCCTTCGTTCTCTGCAGCTCGTGGAGGAAACTCAAGAGGCGTGCAGAAATGTGCCCATTGCTGCAAGTGCAGAGATGTTATGACGTCACATGTATTGAGCAAGCTATGCGGTCAGTCAGCGGCCACCTCATTAGGCACAGGCGCACAATCAGAGAGAGTCAGGACAAAGTTTGCAGTGGTGTGGAACTGCACTGCATCATGGCAGATTGCCCCTGGATGGGTTAATATAAATCACCATCCAAAAATGCAATGTGGTTTCTGGTAATTAATCATGGCATTACAAAAAATTGGATATCTACTGAGAATAGTTTAACATGCATTGACATACACTATATTGCCAAAAGTATTTGGCCACCTGCCTTGACTCACATATGAACTTGGAAGTGCCATCCCATTCCTAACCCATAGGGTTCAATATGATGTCGGTCAAACCTTTTGCAGCTATTACAGCTTCAACTCTTCTGGGAAGGCTGTCCACAAGGAGTGTGTTCATAGGAATTTTCCACCGTCCTTCCAAAAGCGAACTGGTGAGGTCACACACTGATGTTGGTCGAGAAGGCCTGCCTCTCAGTCTCCGTTCTAATTCATCCCAAAGGTGTTCTGTCGGGTTCAGGTCAGGACTCTATGCAGGCCAGTCAAGTTCATCCACACCAGACTCTGTCATCCATGTCTTTATGGACCTTGCTTGGTGCACTGGTGCACAGTCATGTTGGAAGAGGAAGGGGCCCGCTCCAAACTGTTCCCACAAGTTTGGGAACATGGAATTGTCCGACATGTTTTGGTTTCCTGGAGCATTTGAAGTTCCTTTCACTGGAACTAAGGGGCCAAGTCCAACTCCTGAAAAACAACCCCACGCCACATTTCCTCCTCCACCAAATTTCACACTCAGCACAATGCAGTCTGAAATGTACCGTTCTCCTGGCAACCTCCAAACCCAGACTCGTCCATCAGATTGCCAGATGGAAAAGCGTGATTCATCACTCCAGAGAAGGAGTGAAGGCATCTCCACTGCTCTAGAGTCCAGTGGCGACGTGCTTTACACCACTGCACAGCACGCTTTGCATTGGACTTGGTGATGTATGGCTTAGATGCAGCTGCTCGGCCATGGAAACCCATTCCATGAAGCTCTCTGCGTACTGTACGTGGGCTAATTGGAAGGTCACATGAAGTTTGGAGCTCTGTAGCAACTGACTGTGCAGAAAGTCGACGACCTCTTTGCACTATGCGCTCCAGCATCCGCTGACCTCTTGTGGCTGAGTTGCTGCTGTTCCCAAACTCTTCCATTTTCTTATAACAAAGCCGACAGTTGATTTTAGAATATTTAGGAGCGAGGAAATTTCACGACTAGATTTGTTGCACAGGTGGCATCCTATGACAGTTCCACGCTGGAAATCACTGCGCTCCTGAGAGCGGCCCATTCCTTCACAAATGTTTGTAGGAACAGTCTCCATGCTTAAGTGCCTGATTTTATACACCTGTGGCCGGGCCAAGTGATTAGGACACCTGATTCTGATCATTTGGATGGGTGGCCAAATAAATTTGGCAATATAGTGTATGTTGTTCATTGGTTTCCTCTCATTAGATTGTGTGGCTGTCCCTATTGTTGTGGCCAAATCAGCAGGCTTAGATGGACACTTTTGGTTGGTCAATAATGAGCATAGCACGCAGGATCTAATTAAAAACGGCCTTTTTTAATTGGGTTTATAAACAAAAACAATATGACAGCTACAATAAATGACTAGCAAATTGGCTCAACCGCTCATTTTTAAGAAATTCATATTTTAACTGTGGACCGTCTGGTAAAAGAAAAGTCTCTGGTGTGTGTGCATGTCTGTGGAGGTCCAGTCTGATATGTCCTGGGCGAAATTTCTGGTTTCAATGCAGTCACGTGCGTCAGATTGCTTCATTCTTTGATGCTTCGTCAAAGTTCTCCACCAAATCTGTACGGCAACAACACAATTGTATCTTTTTTATACAGAAAACAACATTGAACAGGCTACATCTTCAAATATGTTTAGATCCCTTCAACGCTGAATAATGCGTTCGCATGTTAAAAAGTCCATACCTGGAACGTCATCATCCTCTTCCTCTATGTCCTCTGCTTTTGGAGCTTTGTTGTCAAGAACTGGAAAAAAGAAAAGACACATTCAAATATCTCCTATGTGACAGGAGCACTCTGCTGTTTTTAAGGGCTGAGTGCAAAGGCATCAGTCAAAAGTCTGTGACATTTGCCCACCTGGTCTGGCCTCTCAGTTGATTACCTGACTGTAAACTGGTGTTGTCCCGATACCAATATTTTGGTACCGTTACCAAAATGTACTTCAGTACTTTTCGGTACTTTTATACTTTTCTAAATAAAAGGAGACCACAAAAAGGCATTAATGGCTTTATTTTAACTAAAAATCTTAGGGTACATAAACATGTTTCTTATTGCAATCGAAGAACAATTATGTCCTTAAATAAAATAGTGAACATACAAGACAACTTGTCTTTTAGTATTAAGTAAGCAAACAAAGGCTTCTAATTTGTCTGCTGACGTATGCAGTAACATATGGTGTCATTTTCCATTTTATTATTTTGACAAAATTATTAAGGACAAGTGGTAGAAATTTGTTCATTTACTGTTAAAATCTGCTTACTTTCTCTGTTAACATGTTCTATCTACACTTCTGTTAAAATGTAATAATCACTTATTCCTCTGTTTGGATACTTTACATTAGTTTTGGATGATACCACAAATTTAGGTATCGATCCAATACCAAGTCATTACAGGATCATACATTGGTCATATTCAAAGTCCTCATGAGTCTAGGGACATATTTCCTGAGTTTATAAACATAATATACATTTAAAAAAAAGAAAAAAGATTTTGTGATGCTAAAAAATATCGATGTAATCATAGTAGTATCGACAAGATACGCTCCTGTACTTGGTATCATTACAGTGGATGTTAGGTGTAGCCCCACCCATGGCGTTTGTTTACATTTTGACGCCGGTGAGCTACGGTGTGTAGTGAAGGATGTTTAGCTATTCCTCGTCCTGCAGGGATGATACTTGTAAGAAACTTACTTTATTTGTCGCCATGGAAGCGAGGATTAGTGATTTAGAAGTAGCTAAAACACTGCCGACTGGGGCTGGACTTTAGCTGCTAGCTAGCTAGCCATGTCTTAAAGCACCTCTTCCTGAGGGCGTTTCAGTGTTATAACTTCACCTTTATCTTTAGTTTTAAGCCAAAATGCGTCCGTTCTCCCTTTTCTGTCTACACACTGTGTCCGCTTTTAAGTACCGGTACTCCGTGATTGTGCGCTGCCGAACATGCTCGTCTGCTCGTAAACCAGCAATGCCACGACGTGACGACGACGGAGGGGGAGAGGGGTGGGGGACCGGTACTTTTTAGAGGTGGTATAGTACCGAATATGAGTCATTAATATTGTGGTACTATACCAATACCGGTATACCTGTACAACCTTACTGTTAACTATTGAACGGGTCAAAGCATGGAACGGCCCAGGACAGTATGTGAGTGCGCCTGAAACTCTCGGGGACTGTGAATAATGCTGACGTAACTCCTTGTCTTGTACACACCATGCCGTGGGAACTGCTCGGCCAGTTTGCGCAGGCTGCTGAGGCTGTCGGTCCCCAGCTGGCTGAGGATGCCGGGCAGCATCTCCGTCAGCTGCTTGGTCTCGGCGTGACCCGTGACGGAAAATGTGTTGGCCGACAAGGAGGCTTGAACTTTGGGGTTGTTGAAGTGGATCACCGTCCCATCGTCCTTAATCATGTTGACCTGAGAAAGAGGAAGTGTCACAGCATCAATTTACACTACAGAATAGGGCTGCACGATTTTGAGAAAAAATCTAATTGCGATTTTTCTTTTGGAAATTGATTTGCGATTTTTATATCTTATACATAAAAATGCATAAAGCTGCAAAGAAGACATGTTACTTCTTGACTGTCAATCAACATATTTTTGTTACAAGGTGCCACACATTAGAACAATATGCAATAATTTACCTTAAAGGGGAACATTATCACCAGACGCATGTAAGCGTCAATATATACCTTGATGTTGCAGAAAAAAGACCATATTTTTTTTAACCGATTTCCGAACTCTAAATGGGTGAATTTTGGCGAATTAAACGCCTTTCTATTATTCGCTCTCGAAGCGATGACGTCACATCGGGAAGCAATCCGCCATTTTCTCAAACACATTACAAACACCAAGTCAAATCAGCTCTGTTATTTTCCGTTTTTTCGACTGTTTTCCGTACCTTGGAGACATCATGCCTCGTCGGTGTGTTGTCGGAGGGTGTAACAACACGAACAGGGACGGATTCAAGTTGCACCAGTGGCCCAAAGATGCGAAAGTGGCAAGAATTTGGACGTTTGTTCCGCACACTTTACCGACGAAAGCTATGCTACGACAGAGATGGCAAGAATGTGTGGATATCCTGCGACACTCAAAGCAGATGCATTTCCAACGATAAAGTCAAAGAAATCTGCGAGCGGATGAGGGTATGTCTACAGAATATATTAATTGATGAAAACTGGGCTGTCTGCACTCTCAAAGTGCATGTTTTTGCCAAATGTATTTCATATGCTGTAAACCTAGTTCATAGTTGTTAGTTTCCTTTAATGCCAAACAAACACATACCAATCGTTGGCTAGAAAGCGATCGCCGAATTTGTCCTCGCTTTCTCCCGTGTCGCTGGCTGTCGTGTCGTTTTCGTTGGTTTCGCTTGCATACGGTTCAAACCGATATGGCTCAATAGCTTCAGTTTCTTCTTCAATTTCGTTTTCGCTACCTGCCTCCACACTACAACCATCCGTTTCAATACATACGTAATCTGTTGAATCGCTTAAGCCGCTGAAATACGAGTCTGAATCCGAGCTAATGTCGCTATACCTTGATGTTCTATCCGCCATGTTTGTTTGTATCGGCATCACTATGTGACGTCACAGGAAAATGGACGGGTGTATATAACGATGGTTAAAATCAGGCACTTTGAAGCTTTTTTTAGGGATATTGCGTGATGGGTAAAATTTTGAAAAAAACTTCAAAAAATAAAATAAGCCACTGGAAACTGATTTTTAATGGTTTTAACCCTTCTGAAATTGTGATAATGTTCCCCTTTAAAAAATATTTGGCAGTAATCAGAACAAATGGTGGCTATTTTGAAGAAACTACAATATAAAACATGTTTTCAGTTATTTCACCTTTTTTTGTTAAGTACATAACTCCACATGTGTTCATTCATAGTTTTTATGCATTCAGAGACAATCTACAATGTAAATAGTCATGAAAATAAAGAAAACCCATTGAATGAGGAGAAGGTGTGTCCAAACTTTTGGCCTGTACTGTACATTCAATGACAGCTAATGCTAACTATCTAAGTCGCTATCATTAGCTATCAACACCCAAAACTAAAGCGCGTGCATGTGTTAAGTACGTACGTAGTTATGTTATTGCGTCCCAGAAGCCATTAGACGGTGGGATATAACCTTGGAAAGTTAGCGCACTCTTGACATCTATGTAAATGTTGTAAACAGCCCCTTTAATGAATTAAAATATATTGTCCATTGGATGTGCTCATATGGATTAAATCCACCAAATGTACTTATTTTTGCGAGGTAGTGAGCCTTTGGATTAGGGAGGGTCCAGTTTGTCTCAGTACGGTCCTTTTATTTTTTTCTTCCGTACCATCCCTTTTCATTCAATTTATTGCTCCCTCTCTATCTGTACCGCGGAAACAGTACATACTTGTAAACAAAAACTTTCGCCAACAGAAATGGCAACCGCAGCCCCGTAATGCGCTGCAAAATCATGTACCGTTTTGAGCTCTGTTACGTTCTGCAGCCGACACACACAACCAATTACCGTATTTTCTGGACCATAGGGCGCACCGGATTATTAGGCACACTGCCGATGAATGGTCTATTTTCTATCTTTTTTCATATATCAAGCGCACCGGATTATAGGGCGCATTAAAGGAGTCATATTATTATTATTTTTTTCTAAATTTAAAACACTTCCTTGTGGTCTACATTACCTGTAATGGTGGTTCTTTGGTCAAAATTTTGCATAGATGATGTTTTACAGATCATCTTCAAGCCGCTTACCGACAGTCAAAGTCAGGATGCGCTGTTTTGTGGTCTTATTTACGTGGCTCACCTTCGACAGCGTCTTCTCCCCGTCATCTTTGTTGTAGCGGTGTAGCGTGGAAGAACGGGAGTGGAAGAAGTGTCAAAAGATGGAGCTAACTGTCTTAATGACATTCAGACTTTACTTCAATCAATACCGGAGCAGCATCTCCTCATCCGTGGCTCACAAGTGCAATAACAACGCCGGAAATGAGTCCCGTGAAAAACTGTTCGCCGGAACTCTCTAATAACTAAAGTTCCTTGGGTGGATAATGTTAACTCACCAGACCGGTATGTTTTAATGCTTTCATGGCGAGTTTACTGACAGATATAAGTAAGAACTTAACACAACTTTAATCATAGAAATGGCAACAGCGGAGGATGAATGCCCCATAACAAGAAGATAGAGAAAAAGAAGAAGCTTATCGACTACGGTGTCATCACGGACTACAAAGGCGGATGCGCGCAATTTTTCAGGACTTATGCAGATCCCAAATACAGATCAGCAGGTACCAGAAGGTAAGAAAAGGTTCTTATGCATAATGTTGCGAAAAAAAACCGCCAGATAATATGTCTTACCTTACACACACACACACCATAATAATACTCGTATGTTGAAGCACAGTACAATCCATCAAGCGGTGCGGCTTCATAGCTTACCAAAGTCATACTAAAACATTTTGATAGATTTTTGAGCGCCGTGTGTAATGTTCTATATTTTCAATGGAATATTGAAAATCAACCCATTTGGTTGAGTTTTTCCTTGCCCCGATGTGGGATCTGAACAGAGGATGTCGTTGTGGCTTGTGCAGCCCTTTGAGACACTTGTGATTTAGGGCTATATAAATAAACATTGATTGATTGATTGATATAAAATGTTGGTGTTGTTTACCTGAGTCTACACGTATCTCTTGTGTGTGACTGCCATTATATTGCAGTCTACACGTATCTCTTATGTTTAACTGCCATCTACTGGTCACACTTATCATTTATAGGCGCACCGGGTTATAAGGCGCACTGTCCAGTTTAAAGAAGAAAAAAAAGGATTTTGAGTGCGCCTTATAGTCCGGATAATACGTGTACCTCCTCAATCCCGGCAATGTTGTTGACCGCCAACTTCTTTAGCGAACTTTGAAGCTTTTTGTCATCTGACGTTGCGGTCCTGTGAACCACCTTCTTCTTTCTGCGTGCAGAACCCTGAAACCACAGCAAATATATGACTATCCTAAATAAAAATGCAAACCATAGCAGATCACACATTTCTTTTGTGTGCAAAAATGTAGGAAACTATGATAAAATAGTCTATTTATGAGCATCTGTAATGACTTAAGGTGCGTTTAAGACTGCTTGGAGGGCAGGAATTGTTGCACTTTAACAGATATAGATGATAAATACACATAGGTTAAATAATCTTCTAATTCACGGCAAAGGCGCTGCCATTGATATGACGTCATGTCTGTTTATTATGGAGTATAAATCCAGACTTTGGCCTTCCAATGAACGTTGCCTTTTTAGGAAATCTTTACATTTCTGACTGCTCAGATGCCTTAAACGCACCATTAGCAAAGCATGTCTGCGTCAACGTGTATTGTTATCTTACGTACCATCAAAACAAAGCACTTCCGGGTCTGTATTTACCTTTCCTCCTATCCGCACTTGGGCTTGAAGTTTGGCCAATTTCTCCTGATTCATCTTTTCACCTATGAGATACAAAGAATTAGTTTAGGCTGAACGACGAATACAAGCTCTGTTAATGTTAAATGTAAAGATTATTTTCCACGAGCACACACACACACACACACACACACACACATAGCATGAAGCGCTAGCTGTTAGCTGCCTACACCTCGCGTGACAAAAACAACACAAGAGGTACACAAACACTCCGTAAACGACACCCGACTAGTACACGAACATTCCAATGTATTATTCCAAAACCTGTTCCAGTGTCCAGGGAAACGTACAAGGTTAAAAGATTGGGATTTTGAAGAAGAGCGTTTTAGTCACAAATGTGCATGGGTTTGTTTTCTTCCTCGTTTTTTGTGTTAGCAAGTTGTGCTGCCACCTATAGGATAGTTTGGGTATTACGTCAACAAACACCAGCGACAGACAATGGAAGTTAAAATTATAATTTGACTGATTTCTTGTTTTTCTGGGGGCAACTAAATATTAGTTTATGCCAGAGGTTGGCTACCCAAAACGTTGAAAGAGCCATATTGAACCAAAAATACAAAAACAAATAATCTGTCTGGAGCCGCAAAAAATGAAAAACCGTATGTAAGTTTTGATTTATTGATTGAAACTTTTATTAGTAGATAGCACAGTACAGTACATATTCCGTACAATTGACCACTAAATGGTAACACCCGAATAAGTTTTTCAACTTGTTTAAGTCGGGGCCCATGTTAATCAATTCAAGTCTTACAATGAAGGCAACACATGACGTTTTTGATTGATTGATTGATTGAAACTTTTATTAGTAGATTTCACAGTACAGTACATATTCCGTACACTTGACCACTAAATGTTAACACTCGAATAAGTTTTTCCAACTTGTTTTTTTTAAGTCGGGGTCCACGTAAATCATCCATCCATCCATTTTTCTACCGCTTGTTCCCTTTTGGGGTCGCGGGGGGCGCTGGAGCCTATCTCAGCTACAATCAGGCGGAAGGCGGGGTACACCCTGGACAAGTCGCCACCTCATCACAGGGCCAACACAGATAGACAGACAACATTCACACTCACATTCACACACTAGGGCCAATTTAGTGTTGCCAATCAACCTATCCCCAGGTGCATGTCTTTGGAGGTGGGAGGAAGCCGGAGTACCCGGAGGGAACCCACGCAGTCACGGGGAGAACATGCAAACTCCACACAGAAAGATCCCGAGGCCGGGATTGAACTCACGACTACTCAGGACCTTCGTATTGTGAGGCAGATGCACTAACCCCTCTTCCACCATGCTGCCCCCACGTAAATCAATTCATGGTAAAGTGTAAGTAAGTGTCTATCCATCCATCCATCCATCCATTTTTCTACCGCTTGTCCCGTTCGAGGTCGCGGGGGATACTGAAGTGTCTATATAATAGCCTACTATCAAAATGACCATGTGTCGCAGGCTGAACAAATCTTTGTTGACAGAAATTTGTACAACATTAGTAAATCAGAGGCTCCTCAGAAGGTGAGATAACTCCTGGAAATGACTGTTTATTAATGGTCAAAAGTATAGATGTGTGTGTCCAAGTTAAAGGAAACGGCAGGCTGTCTTCTTTTAATAGATGTATTACAATCTCTGGCAAGCTCGGTAATTTTTGCTGTGGTCTGGAACAACATGGCACACAAACAACTATCATAAATGCAGCCAATATTACATACAGATAATGTGTCATTAGACATGCAAAACTAAATTATATACAAAGAGGATGAAAGTAAAGAATATTAAATGAGCTCAAATATACCTACAAATAAGGCATAATGATGTACACACAGCTAGCCTAAATAGCATGCTAGCATTGATTAGCTCGCAGTCATGCATAACCAAATATGCCTGATTAGCACTCCAACAAGTCAATAACATCAACAAAGCGCACCTTTGTGCATTCACGCACAGCATAAAACTTTTGGTGGACAAAATGAGACAAGGAAGGAGTGGAAGATTTTACATGTAAACAAACTGTTGCGTCACGGTCCACACTAGGGTGGGTTCAAGAACCGCCGAAATTAGTAGGACAAAATGATGTTCATCAAATTCTCTCATCAATGAAGCATACACACAAACATATTAAACAGTGGGCTTTCTAACAATTGGGAAGGTTTGTGTCATGTTTGTCCTCAAACAAAAAACATACTAAAACAAAAAAACTATTCTCCCCATCTTTTTCCATTTTCAATCCTTTTTAAAAAATGCTCCAAGGAGCCACTAAGGCGGCACTAAAGAGCCGCGTGCAGCTCGAAAGCCGCGGGTTGCTGACCCCCGGTTTATGCCCTGGTAAAGTTTTAATTTTAATTTTAATGTACATTTTGATTTTGTTTATATTTGAATGCAAAACACAAATAATGTTTAAAAAATATACATATTATTGTAATAGTTATTAATCAGCCACTTGTCATTGTTTCATCATAATTTACAATTGCACTTGAAATTATTCAATCCCGTTTCTAATTTACATGTATAACACACACACACACACACACACACACACACACACACACACACACACACACACACACACACACACACACACACACACACACACACACACACAAACAATGTTTATATATGTATATATTCAGTTCATAGTAGTGTGCAGTAAATTAACAAAACAAATAGCTGGGTAGGTCTTTATTGTAATTGCACAAGTGCAACAAAACTTTGTTTTCAGCACAAATCTGTTCAAGATTAGACAAACAAACAGTGTACAGGGTTACAGAACAGGAACACAGATGGGTCGCCGCAAGGCACCCCATAAAAGATGGGAAAAAGGTCAACGTTGGGGTGGATGAGTAAAAAAATACAATCTAGACTGGGCTCCTAAGGGGACCCAGTCTGGAGCGGGGAAAAAACTCCATAGCAAAGCACATATACATATTACAACATACAACTCAAGACTTGCAACAGAGGAGAGGGTGAGGGGGCTACGGTGGCAGGGCTGCAGCTCTTCAGGCGCTGCCCAGCCGTCCATCACCCCTAAGGGATTTGCGTCAAGGGCGTTGGATGGGGGGTGGGGTATTTGTGTGTGGTGTATATTTTTTGTGGATGCGTGTGTGTAAGCCTGCCGCGTGTGTCTGTTCCGCGGCCTTGGTGTTGTTGCAGCCGCTTGTCAGTCCAAAGTCAACAACAGGTGTGTGACCATGAGAGACAAGAAGGGAGTTTTTTGTGTCTTTGCCGCACTGTCCTTCGGTAGAGTCTCGAAGCCAGGGAAACAATCCAAATTAGAATGTTTTGTATGCGAGTAAAAATAAAATTTGCATCACACTCTAAACTTAAAAAAAACAAGTCACATTGTAATATTAATGTTTTATTCATTCATAGGAACACACAGTCGTGAAAATGATTGTTGCTTTAATATAGTCGGATAGGAAAAGGTGTCATTAAAACAAATAATGATTATATATTTCGTAAGCAAACTAAACTTATCCGCAGAGAGGCACTGCTTGTCTGTAATTTGTATTCAAAATGATAACACTTTGACAACACGACATAAATATCAAGGGAACGTGAAAATCACACAGTAATAATAACCTATACAGCACATTTAGGTAAATAAACGTATCGTAATGGTGTGATTATGTTAAAGGGCTGAACATTAGTTATATAATACACTGTACATAAGACATATAGTTTAAGAACTGAGTAGATCATTTTGCAAATATAATTACACATCCTTGACAATATTGACCATATTTCCCTTTTCTTTCAGCATTTCTTCCATACAGATATGACCACGTGGAACACTTGAGTGTTCGAGTCAGCAGACAGAGTGATTCGAGTGTTTTGCACAAACAGTCCATCAAAGCAACGGCATTCACGTGGGCCGAATCTGCAGCTGCTCGACGCGGAGTTTTGAAGGAAGCTGTGCTGCCACTGCACCGGTTCCTGGAGGGCCTTGGACCTGCAGCATCTTTGTAACATCAGGTAGAGTTTCCTCAGCACTGCTTTCCTAAGAAGTATGTAGACCCAGGGGTCCAGGATCTGGTTCCACGTGGCCATGCGAACCGCAAACAGGAGACTGTCAGACGTTGGCTCGGGTTTGTCTTTGGAGCTCAGGAAGATGACACAGATCTAAAAAAAAAAAAAAAAAAAAAAAAGTCATATAACGGAAGACGAAGACATATCGAGGGACAATTATGCTTACCAGTAAAGGCCCCCAGCAAACACAGGAAACCAGCATGATGGCCAGCAGCTGGCAGATCATCTCGATGTGGTAAGATGTTCCTCTACTGTGATGCCTGCGGTGCCTTGTGGACAGCAGCAGAGAGCAGCTGGTCACAGTATTGCAAATGATAGAGAAGAGCAAGGCCAGCAAGCCCAGCAGGGAGAAGAACAGAGGCAGGAACACATCCAGCCAGTGTTTGGGCTTCCCCAGATGGAAGAAGCACCAGCTCCTGGATCTCTGAACCCCGTAGGACTTCAATAACAGCACGGGGAGCAGGGCCACCAGGGCAGCGAGCAGCCAAATGACGGACAGCAGCTTCCTCATGTGACGGAACACCAGCCCTGTGGAATGGAAAAAGGGCCTGGTGACCCCCATGCAGCGCTCTATAGCCATGGCGCAGCCCAGGAACAGTGGGGTCAGGCCGAAGAACACCATGCTGGCTCCAAAAAGGTTGCACATGTAGCCGTGAGGGTCAAACTTCTCCCAATTCTTCTGCCGGCTGTAGACGAAAAGCACGAGGGAGCCGTTGACAAGGTGGCCCAGCAGGTCGATGACCACCAGGCTGGTGGCGAACACCAGGAAGGGTGCCTTGGACTTCAGAGGAACACGCTTGGAGGATTTGAGCAGGATGTAGAGGGCCAGGCTGTTGGACAGGATGCCAAAACTCATGGAGATGACAGAGGTGGTGATCGACGGATCCTTCTCGACAGAGGTGATGTTTGTGGGGCTGACGTCTGACCCGCTGTCCAGATCAGCGCTTTCACTGGTCGACATGGCGGACGTGAAATCTGGAAGGTAACGTACAATTCATTTGGAACATTGTTTTCATTTATCTGTAAAATATAATGACGTCAATTAATCATATTAATCACACTTTTGGATTTGGATTAATCATGATTAATCACAGCTGGTTATTATACGACTTGCGAAATTTTAATTAACTGAAAAAAAAAAGACTGCAATCGGTCAGATCTCTTAAAAAAACAGGTATCGAAGAATACAGACTTGCATACTTGCGTCCAAAATCCGTCGCGCGGAAGGTCCAAAGTTTAAAAAATATATATATATATATATTAAGTACCAATGATTGTCACACACACACACTAGGTGTGGCGAAAATGATTCTCTGCATTTGACCCATCACCCTTGATCACTATATGTGTATATATATATATATATATATATATATATATATATATATATTTGCGTGTATACATGATTAATGCGATAACCTTTTGTGATTAATCACATGGGTCAACTCTTTATTTTTGACAGCGCTAATAAAATACTAAACATGAAAACTGTTTTCTTTCTCTCAAAAGAACAGAATTATAAATATTATCAATGCATCATGTACAACAACATTAAAAGCAGTCCTCCGCAGTGCAAAAGCAGCAAAATATACTGAAATGCAAACGCATATTGCAACATAAACCTAAACTAGAGGTCAGAGGTGTTAGTTGGGAGCAAGCAATAATTGGGGAGCAGCTGGTATTTACCGAATTTGGAAAAACATAATGAATAACAATGAAAAAAAAAAAAGATTTGGAGTACATGAGAAAGTGTAAAGGAGAATGTAGAACACATTTATTAACAAGTATACTGCACAACACAGCAGGGACAGACCCAATGTTGTAATATAATTCATTCGTTTTTCAAAATGAATCCCTCAGCCAGTACTATTTGCACGTAAGTGTAACATGCGTGAGTTACACAGTAACAGCTGAGTAGTGTAGCTAACATTTTATAGCGCATGCAGAACTAGAGAGAGCCACTGGCTGATGACCACTCATGACATTTCAAATGTAGATATACTGCCAACTTGTAGAGTTAAAGGATGACCAACATTTTAAAACAATACAACAACTTCGCTTAATGTATAAAATGAATTTGGCAGTTATTTGCCATGATATCAATTAATTTTTGAGTAATCGGTAGATGGAATGCCCCCCTTTTACATAAACATAAACTCAGGAAATATGTCCCTGGACACATGAGGACTTTGAATATGACCAATGTATGATCCTGTAACGACTTGGTATCGGATTGATACCCAAATTTGTGGTATCATCCAAAACTAATGTAAAGTATCAAACAACAGAAGAATAAGAGATTATCACATTTTAACAGAAATGTAGACAGAACATGTTAAAAAAGAAAAAAAGCAGATATTAACAGTAAATGAACAAGTAGATTAATAATTAATTTTCTCCCACTTGTCCTTATACATGTTGACAAAATAATATAATGATAAATGACACTATGTTACTGCATAGTCAGCAGACTAATTAAGTAAGTAAGCCTTTGTTTGCTTACTTACTACTAAAAGACAAGTTGTCTTGTATGTTCACTATTTTATTTAAGGACTTAACTGCAATAAGAAACATATGCTTAATGTACCCTAAGATTTTTTGTTAAAATCAAGCCAATAATGCATTTTTTTGTGGTCCCCTTTATTTAGAAAAGTACGGAAATAATTTTAGTACCGGTACCAAAATATTGGTATCGTTACAACACTACCCTGGACACATGACGACTTTGAATATGACCAATGTATGATCCTGTAACGACTTGGTATCGGATTGATACCCAAATTTGTGGTATCACCCAAAACTAATGTAAAGTATCAAACAACAGAAGAATAAATGATTTTTACATTTGAACAGAAGTGTATAGAACATTTTGAAAGAGAAAGTAAGCAGATATTGAACATAATGAACAAGTGGATTAATAATTCATTTTCTACCACTTGTCCTTAATTTTTTTTTTTTTACAAAATAATAGAATGATAAATGACACAATATGTTACTGCATATGTCAGCAGACTAAATTAGGAGCCTTTGTTTGCCTACTTACTAATAAAAGACAAGTTGTCTTGTATGTTCACTATTTTATTTAAGTACAAACTTGCAATAAGAAACATATGTTTAATGTACCCTAAGATCCATCCATCCATTTTCTACCGCTTATTCCCTTTTTGGGGTCGCGGGGGGTGCTGGAGCCTATCTCAACTACAATCGGGCGGAAGGCGGGGTACACCCTGGACAAGTCGCCACCTCATCGCAGGGCCAACACAGATAGACAGACAACTTTCACACTCACATTCACACACTAGGGCCAATTTAGTGTTGCCAATCAACTTATCCCCAGGTGCATGTCTTTGGAGGTGGGAGGAAGCCGGAGTACCCGGAGGGAACCCACGCAGTCACGGGGAGAACATGCAAACTCCACACAGAAAGATCCCGAGCCCGGGATTGAACCCAAGACTACTCAGGACCTTCGCATTGTGAGGCAGATGCACTAACCCCTCTTCCACCGTGCTGCCCGTACCCTAAGATATTTTGTAAAAAATAAAGCCAATAATGACATTTTTTTGTGGTCCCCTTTATTTAGAAAAGTACCGAAAAAGATCAAAATATTAGTATCGGGACAACACTAATGCACACTCCAACGTCCTCCCCCTTTTTTTACTTCAGCCATGCTTCAGTACAGTCTTGATTGATATAGCGACGTATAGTCATGGTTATATTTGTTTTACGGCATGCATAACAAGTTACATCACATGTATACACTTGCACAATTCAACATGTCTGAAAAGGAGTAAGAAGATCTAATTGAAGCCTACCTTCTCCATGTCATAGTTTGTTCACTGGCGGTAACGTACCTCTCCAGCTTGCCCGGGGGCAAATGTGTGCCCTACGCCCATAGGGCTCTCAGGTACTCTGTAACGTGACATCATCCTCAAGAGCTTATTAAATGCCTTGCAAGAGGTTCCCCTTATTTTACCCTAACAAGTGCCCATTGTGTTCATCTTTATCATTATTTATGAGGAAAAACAAATTCAACAAAAACAACTAAGGGTATATTACCTTAGACTTTTACGCCATCAAGTGTCCACCTGTTGCTGATCTCCGGTTCTTTTCTTTTTTTTCTTCATATAAGTCGGCTCTGTTCCGCTCAGCGTTGTTTGTGAGGTGTAGGCGAGATGTGCTGCGCCCAGTCTGCCGTCTCCTGACTCCAGCTGCTGGAGTGAAGTGCGTCAGAGCTGCGCGACCTTTTTGGTTGCGCACTAACAGACTCCTGCAACTGAGATGTTGGAGCATTGCGCACACGTCCCCGTGATAAGTGATAGTGGTAATACTGTAATAGACATTTGTGTGTAGGTCATGGAGCTTATTAAAGACTCTCCATCAACTCTTGGAACAACCTTTAAGCTTGAGTCAACTTATAATGATTAACTATGTGTTTGTGACACCTTCACTTTGTGGCCAATTGAGAACATTGAGGCGGAAAAGGCATCATTTGCTCTGCAAATTGCGCCATCGTCCAACGATAATGATTTGGTAACTTTTTCTTTCAGCCACAAATAATAGAAAGAGCTCTCAGAATGATGCTGCCCAGTTGTACGCCTTTGCAAACTCCCACTAATATAATAGTAAGTAAGTAAGGACATTTGTGGAGGGGGGCGTGGCCTGCGGGCCTGCCGCGGAACGGGGTGTGTCAGGACCGGCCTCGAAGACAGCGATTGGTGGGTAGATGGTCCAGGTGGGCCTTGTTATCTAATCACCTGTCGCCTTTATTAGCAGCAGCCGTGAGGAAACGAGTAGTTGGAGTTGCTGCTGAGAGACACGGACGCAGAAAAGACACTGTGCTGAAAAGCAAAAGACTTTGCACCATTGAAGGAAAACAAAACGGTGTTATATCCTGAATTCCTGGCAGTCTGTGGTGGTCTGAAGAACCCACTAGAGGGCAACCTCTACAACATTTTATTTATAAAGCGCTTTTCACAGATAAAATCACAAAGCTCTGTACAAAACATAGGTGAAGTAAAACAACAATTCAATTAAAACAACAGGGGCAACATCATAAAAAGGATACAAAGTGGATTAAAAATGATAGTTAAAAGGTGCATTAACTAAAAGCTTTACTAAAAAGAGAAGTTTTCAAATATTTCTTAAAAGTTTCAACACAGTCAAGATCACGGAGGGACTGGTGCAAATTGTCCAAGAGTCTGGGAGCTGTAGCCTGGAATGCCAGGTCTCCACGGGTTTTAAAACGAGTTTTGGGGATCTTTAGAAGACCCTGGCCTGAAGTCCGGAGGCTGCGCCCTGAGGAGTGGGGTCAGTGATGTACTGAGGGGCTGGTTGAGTATTGCTATTGTTAAATCAATACCTCCCTATGTGGCCCTAAACAAGATTTGGTTCGTGGCCCCATTTGGGTCTTTGATATTACTTTGATACAACAGAACAGTCTGTGCTCTTGTGTCATCCTTTTGTGTTCCTGGTGTTTCCCTCTTGTTTTCATGTGTTTTTTTTTACCTTTTGGTTCGGGGCCCTTTGGGACTGTGCGACAAGGAGTGGCACTTTCGTGACTTCTGGGGTGCTTTTTTGTGAACTTCTGGATCTGCCTTCGGGAGCTTTTTGGCCATAGAGACCAGCTGCTGGGTCTCTGCCACACCAGAGTCCGTTTGGAGAGACTGGAGGAGACTGCAGAGCTGGCGCTGAGTGCCGGGACGGACAAGCTTCACAGTGTCTTGGCTGAATGAGCATGTATCGGACACCTCGGTCTCCTTAGACGCATCCTCGCTCATCCATGCAGACTGGACACTGGTCGAGAGTTAGTGGGCGGCCGAGGGTGGAGTCGCTCTTTGTTGCTTTGTTGGGTCTGCTCCTGTCTCTGGCCATGCTCCCCCCATTCCAGCAGACGATGGCATGGAACACCGCAGAGGCCACCACAGTGTATATGTTTTTTGTTGTTTTTACTTTTGTAGCTGTTTGTACAAGTGTCTGGTTGCATCAGCTCTGCTCTTTTAATGTCTTTCATGTCCTTTGCGTTCTTTGATGTTTGCCTTTTACACTTTTTTTCCTTGGCCTCAGTCTGGACCCCCTCTCCGGGGGCCCAGGCTTAGACTGCTTTTTTTTTTTCACCCCCCAAACGTTTACCTGTTTCTCACCTTTTTTGTAAGGGGTGCCGGAAGTTGGCAGACCCGTCAGCGATCCTGTTCTGTCTCCCTGTAATGTTTGTCTGATCTTGAATGGGATTGTGCTGAAAATCTTAATTTCCCCTTGGGGATTAAGAAAGTATTTCTGATTCTGATTCTGATATTACCCCCATTCTATCCAGTCTTCATTGGCTTCCAGTCAAATTCCGCATAGGGTTTAAGATGTTAGTTCTAACTTTCCGTGCCTTGCATGGTGGGCCCCACAGTACATTGCTGATTTGTTGTGCGCCGACACTTCAGGGCACAGCCCCCGGTCTTCAGGCCAGAGTCTCTTAAACATTCCAAAACGCCATTTTAAAACCCTTGGAGACCTGGCATTCCAGGCTGTAGCCCCCAGACTCTGGAATAACCTGCACCAGTCCCTCCGTGAGCTTGACTGTGTTGAAACTTTAAAAAAAAACATTTGAAGACTTCTATTTTCAGTAAAGCTTTTAGTTAATAAACTTTTAACGATCTTTTTTAATCCACTTTTAATCCTTTTTATGATGTTGTTTTGATTTGATTGTTGTTTTAATTCACCTGTTTTGTACAGCGCTTTGTGATTTTATTAAAATTAAATCAAATTTACTGACTCCCTTACTCATTCAAACACTTGAGTTATTAGACAATCCTCTTCCCCCCACCTAACGTCACCGCCCCAGAGGCACGCTCAGTATGTTTACATGCACTAAAAAACTAATTGACTCAATCTGGTGGGGATTAGCTTCTTAAAACACATGTGCAACTTGAAATGTCTCCAGGATTTGTTATGGCAAACACTTTTATAAAAATGTTTCTGATTATCTGATTCATTTATGATTGTCATTAGTGTTAATTTTAATAAAAATACATCATTATTATATTCAGAATTATTAGTGCATCTATCGGGGGTTAACCATCCCCTGTCTTTAAAACCACTGACACCTCTGTTTTTTAACTTCAATCAAGATCCCTTGAACGCACCACAATTAAGCGCTATGCAAAAGTGAAACTTAAAAATAACTTTGTCCAATGCTGCCACAAATACATTTATTATATTTTTACCTTTCTTCTATCACCTCATTCTGTTACCAAATATTATTGCGTGGGTGCATGCATAAAGGGGATTTTTGATGACGTTATGACGTCTGTGTTGTGGTCCATGCTGGGTTTGCCCTACCCGGGGGAATGAACCATTTTGCATTTTGCAAGAGGGTGTAGGCAGTGATGGGCAAGCTACTTGGAAAACGTAGTAAGCTACAAGTTACTCTCGATTGAATGTAGCTAAGCTACAGGGGAAGCTCTCCCCAGAGAATTGTAGCAAGCAACACGGCAAAAGTAGCTTGCTACATCAAAGCTACATTTAACAGCGTTTATATCTATTAGCCCACATGTATAACATCAATGTTAATATAACCGAGAGTGTACAAACGGACACAAGAAGGGTCCAATGCTATTAACTATCTGTCATTTAGTTGGGGACACCATACAACCACCTCTAGGGGTCCCCACATCCCACCATATGTATTTATTTTAGTTTGCTTTTTCTTTGGCACACCCCTATAATCATACTTGCCAATCTTGAGACCTCCGAATTCGGGAGACTGGGGAGGTGTCGGGGGCGGGGTTAATGGGGAGGAGTATATTTATAGCTAGAATTCACTGACATTTAAGTATATATACTGTATACATATATATATATATATATACTGTATATATATATATATATATATATATATATATATATATATATATATATATATATATATATATGTATATTTGGGGTGTGGGAAAAAATCGATTTGAATTCAAATCGCCATTCTTACGTTGTACGATTCAGTATTGATTCTCATTTTTCAAAAATCTTCAAACAAAAAACATACTAAAACAAAAACATTATTTTTCCCCCATCTTTTTCCATTTTCAATCCTTTTTTAAAAATGCTCCAGGGAGCCAACAGGGTGGCACTAAAGAGCCGCGTGCGGCTCGAGAGCCGCGGGTTGCTGACCACCGGCTTAACCTTTTACTATTTTACAATTCAGACATTATGCCTTCATTCAATGACAACAAAATTAAGGAGACCTGTTTCGTAAATAAAGACCAATCGATGTGTTGCCAGTCAAATAAATAAAACCCAAGTAGCTCACCTCTCCTGTAGCTCTAATAGTGATGAAAGTTGGAGACCCCTATTGTAAATGATCATGTGCAGATGTATCTAATGAAGTGTTCCCCTCTTTTTTTCCTTCACAATTATGAAGACATTGCATGTTGTTCCTTAGGTGAGCAATGAACTATATTTAATTATGAGCTAGGAAATTACACCCACTTACAAGGTTTAGAGGGGAAGGAGCGAGCTGGCGTTACAGCATAATTCAGGATTTACACGTCTCTATATTTTCCATTTTGTTTGTCCCTATTAGAAAATGGTGGAGTCAAACACAGGTATAGGTAACAGACTATCAATAATTACTCAGATATTGTGAAGGCCAGGTTTGGATTAGTAAATAAACTCTACTTCCTCCTACTAGTGTTGTCCCAATAACAATATTTTGGTACCGGGACCAAAATTATTTCGATACTCTTCGGTACCTTTCGATACTTTTCTAAATAAAGGGGACCACAAAAAATTGCATTATTGGCTTAATTTTAACAAAAATTCTTACGGTACATTAAACATATGTTTCTTATTGCGAGTTTGTCCTTAAATAAAATAGTGAACATACAAGACAACTTGTCTTTTAGTAGTAAGTAAACAAACAAAGGCTCCTAATTTAGTCTGCTGACATATGCAGTAACGTATTGTGTCATTTATCATTCTATTATTTTGTCAACATTATTAAGGACAAGTGGTAGAAAATTAATTATTAATCTACTGGAACATTTACTGTTAATATCTGCTTATTTTGTCTTTTAACATGTTCTATCTACACTTCTGTTAAAATGTAATAATCACTTATTCTTCAGTTTGAATGCTTTACTTTAGTTTTGGATGATACCACAAATTTGGATATCAATCTGATACCAAGTAGTTACAGGATCGTACATCGGTCATATTCAAAGTCCTCATGTGTCCAGGGACATATTTCCTGAGTTTATAAACACAATATACATTTGAAAAAAACCAAAGAAGATGTGATGCCAAAAAATATCGACGTAATCTTAGTAGCATCGACTAGATACACTCATGTACTTGGTATCATTACAGTGGATGTCAGGTGTAGATCCACCAATGGTGTTTGTTTACATTTTGACGCCGGTGAGCTACGGTGTGTAGTGAAGCATGTTTAGCTATTCCTCGTCCTGCAGGGATGATACTTGTAAGAAACTTACTTTATTTGTCACCATGGAGGCAAGGATTAGTGATTTAGAAATATCTACAACACTGCCGACTGGTGCTGGACTTTAGCCGCTAGCTAGCTAACCATGTCTTAAAGTACCTCTTCCTGAAGGTGTTTCAGTGTTATAACTTCACCTTTATTTTTAAGCCAAAATGCGTCCGTTCTCCCTTTTCTGTCTACACACCGTGTCTGCTGGTAAGTACTCTGTGATTGTGCACTGCCGAACATGCTCCTCTGCTTGTAAACCAGCAATGACACGACGTGACGACAACAGGGGTGCGGGGGTTGGCGGGCCGGTACTTTTCAGAGGCAGTATAGTACCGAATATGATTCATTAGTATCGCAGTACTATACTAATACCGGTATACCGTACAACCCTACTTCCTACAGTACAGTACCACTTTTCCAACATGTTGAATTGTGTAAATGATAAATGGGTTATACTTGTACAGCGCTTTTGTACCTTCAAGGTACTCAAAGCGCTTTGACAGTATTTCCACATTCACCCATTCACACACTGATGGCGGGAGCTGCCATGGAAGGCGCTAACCAGCACCCATCAGGAGCAAGGGTGAAGTGTCTTGCCCAAGGACACAACGGACGTGACTAGGATGGTAGAAGGTGGGGATTGAACCCCAGTAACCAGCAACCCTCCCGGCCACTCTACCAACTTCGCCACGCCATCCCCCAAATGTAAACATGTGGTGTTTCTTAATGTAACTTGTTAAAACATCACCATAACCCAGTTTTTCAACCACTGTGCCGTGGCACACTGGTGTGTCGTGAGATACAGTCTGGTGTGCCGTGGGAGATTATGTCATTTCACCTAATTGGGTTAAAAATAGAGATGTCCGATAATGGCTTTTTTGCCGATATCCGATATTCCGATATTGTCCAACTCTTAATTACCAATTCCAATATCAACCGATACCGATATATACAGTTGTGGAGTCAACACATTATTATGCCTAATTTTGTTGTGATGCCCCGCTGGATGCATTAAACAATGTAACAAGGTTTTCCAAAATACATCAACTCATGTTATGGAAAAAAATGCCAACATGGCACTGCCATATTTATTATTGAAGTCACAAAGTGCTTTTTTTTTTTTAACATGCCTCAAAACAGCAGCTTGGAATTTGGGACATGCTCTCCCTGAGAGAGCATGAGGAGGTTGAGGTGGGCGGGGTTGGGGGGCGTGGTTAAGGCGGGGGGTGGGGGTGGGGGGGTTAGCGGGGGGCGTGGTTGAGGTGGGGGGTGGGGGGTTAGCAGGGGGGGGGGGGGGGGGGGTGTATATTGTAGCGTCCCGGAAGAGTTAGTGCTGCAAAGGGTTTCTGGGTATTTGTTCTGTTGTGTTTATGTTGTGTTACGGTGCGGATGTTCTCCCGAAATGTGTTTGTCATTCTTGTTTGGTGTGGGTTCACAGTGTGGCGCATATTTGTAACAGTGTTAAAGTTGTTTATACGGCCAACCTCAGTGTGACCTGTATGGCTGTTGACCAAGTATGCGTTTGCATTCACTTGTGTGTGTGAAAAGCTGTAGGTATTATGTGATTGAACCGGCACGCAAAGGCAGTGCCTCTAAGGTTTATTGGTGCTCTGTACTTTCCCCTACATCCGTGTACCACTACGTACAGCGGCGCTTTAAAAAGTCATAAATTTTACTTTTTGAAACCGATACTGATAATTTCCGAACCGATTCTCATAATTTCCAATATTACATTTTAAAGCATTTATCGGCCGATAATATCGGCAGCCTGATATTATCGGACATATCTAATTAAAAATATTTTTTGCAAACCAGTAATTATAATCCGCAAATAATGTGCCATTGTTGAGTGTCTGTGCTGTCTAGAGATCCACAGAGTAACAGTTTAATACTCATCCATATCAGTAGGTGGCAGCAGGTAGCTAATTGCTTTGTCATGATCACAATATGCTGGAGGCAGTGTGCAGGTCAAAAGGTATCCAATGCTTAAATCAAAAATAAACAGAAGGCAAGTGCCGCTAAGAAAAAGCACTGAAGCTTAGGGAAGGCTATGCAGAACGAAACTAAAACTGAACTGGCTACAAAGTAAAGAAAAACAGAATGCTGGACGACAGCATTCTGTTCAGACTTACAGCGTGCGGAGCAGAGAAGGCGTCCACGAAGTACATCCGTACATGACATGACAATCAACAATGTCCACACAAAAAAGGATAGCGTCCGCACAACTGAAATAGTCTTGATTGCTAAAACAAAGCAGGTGTGAGGAATAGCGCTCAGGGAAGAAATGAAACTGCTACAGGAAAATACCAACAAAACAGGAAAAGCCACCAAAATAGGAGCGCAAGACAAGAACTAAACAATACACACAGGAAAACACCAAAAAACTCAAAATAAGTCAGGTCGTGACAGTACACCTACTTTGAGACAAGAGCTATAGTGATGCATGCTTGGTTATGGTTTGAATTCATATCCAACAATTGCCAGAACAACTTTTTCGGCTGCTGAGTTTTATTTTTCTCATGTTTTCTGCTGGTGGTGTGCTTCTACATTTTTTTCAATGAAAAGAATATGCCTTGGCTCAAAACAGGTTGAAAAACACTGCCATTCATAAGCTTTCAAAATGGGTGTCTGAGGTAAACATTAGCATTGAATGGTACGTTCTTTCAAGTCATCATTTTCTGCACCTGCAGTGACTTCGCCCTTGGACGCGCTAGAGAAATGTCCTCCACCTCAGAGATGAATTGCTCTCACCAATGCACTCGTCGTTTTTTATATCCAGGGTGGAAGACATTAACATGTCAATCTCACAGAACAACCATGAACCCTGGTGTGGGGTTGAGTGAATCGTATTCTACATTATGTACACTATCAAACAAGTATGGGACTTAAACTCTACAATTTAGTATTCTCTGAAAACATAAAATAACCATTGAAAATAGCACTTCTACTGCTGTCTTTCATTACGACTTTTTTCCTTCAAGGAGCAATTTGGAGAAAAGTGTTTTTTGAAAAATAAGCCATATAAAAAAGGAAGGTTTGAAGTGAGCACTTGAACTTAACTGAAAATGTTATTTGTTTCCCCCCTTACCATTTGACTGACAAATGAAAAAAGGCTGACCTGAAACTGTGGGGGGAGCATAGATATTGTTCATAGGTAAGGTTAAAAAAAATGTTGTGTAACCAGTGGTGACCTTTTGGCTCATGGGACTCCGGAGACAGCGGAGAGATATCGACAGGCCAAGCGGTGTACGGTTTTGGCAGTCGCAGAGGCAAACACTCGGACATGAGAGGAGTTCGGGGATTGACATTCGGGTGACTTCGAAGCGACTCTGGACCTCTATCCGCAGTCTGTGGATCGATGGAATGAATACATCGAAGACCTTCTCCATCCACTTTCTATGAGAAAGAAATGCATGGGGACTCTACTATTTCTGGCGACATAGTTAAGAAGCTCCTCGGTGGGAGAGCCCCGAGGGTGGATTCGATCCGCCTGGAGTTCCTTAAGGCTCTGGATGCTGTGGGGTTGTCTTGATTGACAAGACTCTACAGCATTGCATGGACAATGGGGGCGGTGCGGCGTCTTCAGTAATGCGGACGCTGTATTGATCAGTTGTGGTGAAGAAGGAGCTGAGCCGGAAGGCAAAGCTCTCAATTCACCGGTCGATCTACGTTCCCATCCTCACCTATGGTCATGAGCTTTGGGTTATGACCGAAAGGACAAGATCACGGGTACAAATGGCCAAAATTACTTTCCTCTGCCGGGTGGCGGGTCTCTCCCTTAGAGATAGGGTGAGAAGCTCTGTCATCCGGGAGGAGCTCAAAGTAAAGCAGCTGCTCCTCCACATCGAGAGGAGCCAGATGAGGTGGTTCGGGCATCTGGTCAGGATGCTACCCGAACACCTCCCTAGGGAGGTGTTTAGGGCACGTCCAACCGGTAGGAGGCCCTGGGGAAGACCCAGGACACGTTGGGAAGACTACGTCTCCCGGCTGGCCTGGGAACACCTCGGGATCCCCCGGGAAGAGCTGGACAAAGTGACTGCTTAGGCTGCTGTCCCCGCGACCCGACCTCGGATAAGCGGAAGAAGATGGATGGATGGATTTAATTGTGTAATGCATCAGCCTGGTGGAATACATTGTGGTCGTCTACCGCTTCCAAAATGCATCCGCGTTTTCTTTCAATATGAGGCTGAAACCTGCTTTCCTGTCTTCCCTGCCGCTTCCATTACGTACTTGAGGACCACAGCATGCAGGCCCACATCCTCGCCGGTCGACATCACGCCTTCCGAGTGTTCTTGCACATCTGCCTTGAGATGTCCTAATGTCAGGCAACGTGACACTTCCACCATTGCATTCTTTTGTTGAACGCCATAATAGGCGAGGCGGGAGCCCAGTGGGGTTTTGGATGGAGGAGTGGAAAATCAGTCATAATGTGACCATGACGTCCTGATCGTAAAAGCACTGCACAATTCACAGGTAACAAACGTACTCTTCCCCTCTTCATACTCGTCCTGTCCCTCATGCCATTTTCTCCCCATCACAAAGCACAAGGAGCCCTAAATTGCCCTTCAATTGTAAAACTGAAGGTCAATTCAAGAGCATCTTTCACTAGCAATGGCCATGTGTATCCAGAATTAAACCACATAGTGTTTTTGTGCTACATAATTGCTAATACAGTATAGGCCAGATGGTAATGTTGACCAGTCCATAAACAATAACTAAACATAAAAGGGTGTGAGGTTTGAAAAATATTAATAATATATATTGCCAGCAGATGTCAGCACTTTCTCACGTCTCACAGTCCTGTAACAGTTTAGCACAAGGGTGTCAAACTCATTTTCATTGAGGGCCACTTTGCTGTTTTGGCTGCTCTCAGAGGACATTAATAAAAGAAACATACACGTATAAGGATTAGCGGCATGACATTAATAAAAGAAACATACACATATAAGGATTAGCCGCATGACATTGTCACACGGTTACCTATCCATTTGATTAGTAAATGTATATTTATGTATATTGTATGGTATATTTACACTGTATATACATTGATACATATATACATACATATATATACACTGTAGGAAAAAAATGGCAGAATTTTACCATCAAATTTACAGTAAAATGGTCACACTATTTTACTGTAAAATTCTGGTGATTGAGCTGCCAGTTTTTTGTTTTTTTGCATAAAAAATATGGTTGCCGTTTTCACAGTGTATTACTGTAAATGTAAAAATGGCACCACAGTTTTTCCCCTACGGTAGGATTCTGAAGATTGAGCTGTTTAAAAAAAATAATATATATATATATATTGTCATGTTTACAGGTACAATTTCATAGATAACTTGCTTTGAAGTGAAGTGAATTATATTTATATAGCGCTTTTCTCTCGTGACTCAAAGCGCTTTGCATTGTGAAACCCAATATCTAAGTTACATTTTTAAATCAGTGTGGGTGGCACTGGGACTGGGAGCAGGTGGGTAAAATGTCTTGCCCAAGGACACAACGGCAGTGACTAGGATGGCAGAAGCTGAAATTGAACCTTTAACCCTCAAGTTGCTGGCACGGCCACTCTACCAACCGAGCTATATAGCCCCAAAAATCATAAGGCTAAGTTAAAGTACCACTGATAGTCACACACGATTACCTATCCATTTGATAAGTATATGTATATTTATGCATATTGCATATTGTATTGTATATTTACATTGTATATATACACATATATATATATATATATACACATATGTATGTATATATATATATATATATATATATATATATATATATATATATATATATTGTAAGAAAAAAAATCTGTGTATTTTGCGGTCAAAAAATGGCAGAATTTTACCATAAAATTTACAGTAAAATGGTCACACTATTTTACTGTAAAATTTTGGTGATTGAGCTGCTGGTTTTTTTGTTAGTTTTTTTGCATAAAAAATATGGTTGCTGTTTTCACAGTGTATTACTGTAAATGTAAAAATGGTACCGCAATTAGTTTTTTACGGTAGGATTCTGAAGACCAAGCTGTTTTAAAAATATATATATATATTGTCATGTTTACAGTGTACAATTTGATGGGTAACTTGCTTTGAAATCATAGGGCTATGTAGATATTTATGTGTGTTTTTACCCCAAAAATGTTTTAAATGTATGATAATATAATATATGTTGCATTATTAGATAGATAAAGTTTAAAAGATATATAACTGCATGCAGTACATGTCTTTTTTTCTGTCAAAACAGAAAAAGGCCTTGAGTTTGACACCTGTGGTTTAGCAAAAAAAACTGTATTTTTGAACGCCTTAATTCCCCAAAATAAATGAAGATATAATAATAAAAGCCATAAAGTTTTGAAAAATCTTTTAAAAAATGTGGGTATTTTGAAAATAATATATGAAGCGTTCAGGCACAACAAAAAAGATACGGTATCTCCATTTTCCTTGTTTTGAGTAAGTCAATGTTTTTTGTAGAGCTTTTTAAGAAACCGCCCTGCTAATGTGTGTTGCAATTAAATGTTTCTAACAACCAAAATAATAGCTGAAATTTTAAAAATGCTTATAATTTTGCACACATTTTTTTTTAGCAAAAACATAACTGTAAAGAGCATTTCTTTGCAAAAGCAGACTAATTCTATAGGGTGCCAGCTTGGCCCTAAAAGTTAGTGAAAACAGATATTTTTTTTCAGAAGAATGCTTATTCCATCACTGTGATAAATTAATTTCATCCAAACAAACTGTCCCTTTGGTGCCGCATACTTTTGCGGTATTCGTCTCCCCAAGATCCAGAAGGATGTCCGGAAACAGCGTGCAGTTAAGATAAATTATTTATTCCAATAATCAAACCAAAATACGAACATACCGATAGCACGGGAAGCTACGGCAAATGCTTAGTAAAAAAGACTAGCTAACAAAAAGAGCAAGAAGCAAACAAATCCCAAAGTAACTGTCACGTGTTGCGAATAAGACCGCAAGGGAAAAATGAATAGCTCTCTGATTAGTGACCGGGAGCAGGTGAGCGTCCCGACCACGAATCAGAGGCACGTGACAAAAATCAGCACACATGGCAACAAAGAAAACAAACAAGGGTGCTGAAACAGAACTAAACAACTAAGGTTATATCAAACCAAACATGACCCGGGCAACGGATCATGACACAAACACAGTGGCGGACCGTGCGTTTCCCACCTAGGCCTTCAGTGATGTCTGACTTCAAAGATTACTTGTCAAAATACCATAATTGATGTCACCACATGACCATTGCTGGAGAAATACTATACAGAAACACATTTATGCCCTGGAGGAAAGTTCTGTGGTTCTAGAATTAAGGTTTTAGAATGGCCTTCCCAAAGTCCTGACTTAAACGTGTGGACAATGCTGAAGAAACAAGTCCATGTCAGAAAACCAAACAAATTTAGCTGAACTGCACCAATTTTGTCAAGAGGAGTGGTCAACAATTCAACCAGAAGCTTGTGGATGGCTACCAAAAGCGCCTTATTGCAGTGAAACTTGCCAAGGGACATGTAACCAAATATTAACATTGCTGTATGTATACTTTTGACCCAGCAGATTTGGTCACATTTTCAGTAGACCCATAATAAATTCATAAAAGAACCAAACTTCATGAATGTTTTTTGTGACCAACAAGTATGTGGTCCAATCACTCTATCACAAAAAAAAAATAAGAGTTGTAGAAATCATTGGAAACTCAAGACAGCCATGACATTATGTTCTTTACAAGTGTATGTCAACTTTTGACCACGACTGTACATTCAATGACCGCTATAACACTAACTATTGTTGCGTTTTGGACCAGTTGTTCCTCCCAGGGAATTCAAGTCACAATTCGCTCCCAAGTTCTTTCCGACACTTAAAGCTGAGTTGAAAAACCACCAGAGACAGAATAGGTATGTTGTTGTATATTCTCAAAGCTTTGCCAATATACATTGATTGAGACCAGTCTAACCCTAGAACATTCTATTGCGCCTCCCAAAATGGTCTGTCTTCCCGATCCCACCACCCTCTCTCTCGTCCCATCTCTGTAGACAAAACAAATGCTAGTCAAAACACATTCCAAAGAACTCAAGGTTAACACACACAGTATACTTGCTGACAGAGCATCAAGAGAAGAAATGGAAAACACGAGCTGTTTTCAAATATGACAAAGAAATGGAAGAAGTACAACTTAAATTCGGATATATGTAAATATCTGCCTCCGACAATTCCCCCTTCAGATCTTCTAAAAAGATCTTTATTACTAGTACAACACTTCTAAAATACGCCCCTCTTTGAGCAAGCTAGTAAAAAATTAAAAGCATAGTTACATGGGAGATAAACGGATGGAATCTATGTCAATGTCGTCACTCTCAGGGAAGGAAACTAGCATTTCTCGAAAGTCACCACTTTGCCAGACCCCCTTCAGTGACATAGCAAACCCAGGTTGTTCAGCAAGCCCCTCAACAGCATCACGAGTCAGGTTGGTCAGTCTCAACAGATTATAAAAAACATAGTTAATGCGTTCTACATTTTTAGTAGCAGTCACAGGGAAAATAGCACCAATTATAGGAAGGTTCTCGAAACCTGCACAGGATTCACACCACAATGTATGTTGTGGTGGGACCCCCCTTGGTTGTCCAATTGCATCAAAGTAAACACTCTCAGGGTTTCTCATCAAATCAAAGGAGCCCGTTACACTCCTCTGAGATAAAACATGGCGTCCTCTGCGGGAAGTTAGAGAGGCCGCTGAAACAGGAGTTCCAAGGGGTGTTAATTTGGTACCGTCTAGGGTGACTGGGGTCACCAGTCTAACCATAGCACAAAGCCCAACGGCTGACGTCGGGATTCTAATGTACAATCTATGCTCCCCACAATACCAGAATAAGTCAGCTCGTGCCCAAGGGCCTATCCTTGAGCCATCTATCAGGGTGGTGCACCAGGAGGGGTTAATGTCACCCAATTTGTAGGGGGATGAAGGGGGTCCTGTAAATTGAAAACACGTGTATTTCAGCTTTTAGGCCACAAAGGGAAGAAGTCGGGTGAAATTGTCAACAGGAGGGTACACACTAACCAACAAATCACAACCTGGCGGTGTGGGTTCAGAAAACAAGGAGATAAGACAGTTTGAGCCATTAGTGTCAGTCAACTTAAAAGGGGCGGGGTAAGTGTGGGGAAAGGGACGTCCAGCGGAACAAGCAACACAGTCACCCAGGTCTTGGCTCTTAGCCATGCTAGTCATCCACCTAAGCCACAGGTTGCCTGCACCTGCTCCTAAGGTCAAAGCTACCAGGTCTTCAAGGGGGCAGAGGTAGTTAACGCCCTCTCAAGGACATTAATTTTAATAATTCCTTTAGGGTCTGTACCTTTCTGGTCAACCCCCAAAACAACATAAAAGGGACTAGGTATAACACCTGTTCTGGCAATTGTAAGGGAAAGAGGGTTCTGGGACCGATCAAAGTTCCTCTGAAAGGTCATCCCTCTTAGAATAACTTTGAATTGTGGAGGTATGTTGGCATATAAAGGGTCATGGTAGTCTAAGGGCCCTGTGTAGTGGGTTACCTGCTTCCATAAGGGGCACCACTTACCAGAGTATGTTGTCCGCATCCGACACCAATAGTTCAGGTTTGAGTCGTAACAAAGATAGAGGTTACTAGCACGGTAAGAACTATTTTTCCCCTCGCACTTAATCACACTACACAGGTCAGAAAAGTAAGTCTTGCTGTCCCCCTTGACCAAGTCTATTTCAAGTCCGCCGTACGTTCTAAGACACTTGTCAGTCACTGTCGTCGGGAAGGAAGAATTGAGACACAAGGTCAGTAGAGCAAGCCCAAACACCAGTCCGTCAGGGAATCCTACTGGGTATAACATCCTGCCTTTCAGAAATCAAAATCAGAGTAATTCAGGTAACGAGACGGGGATAAACAAACTTTTCACTTAATGTAACGACACAAATAGTATGCTGAAAGCAAGCAAGAAAAACTAAGAAACATCTAGCATATGGACTGGTCTCACAATCAATGGTATACAATATTGGAGTTGATCAGAGTAATGTAGGTAGAAAATCTGGAAGATCTACACGACGGTAGACGGCAGCTCAACAGAGAGAGGTGTCTCTCAGCGTCGTCTTTTGGGCCCCTTCCGTGGCAGGCTCCTCCGCGGGAGTGCGGAGGTAGAGGTGGTACCAGGTGTCCCCTGTACCAGCTAGTCGAAGGGCGTGGGACGTCCGTACCACGACCTTGAAGGGACCATTCCACCTGGGCTCCGTACACTTGCGTTTGATGACCTTGATCTTGACCCTCTCAGTGGACGGAAGGGAATCTGGAGTGGCGGGCTGTCATCCTCGAATCTGTACAGAAGAACTGGCACACAAATTCTGCATTTTGTGTAAAATACCATTTTGGTTTTACGCTGATTCCTTCTTCCAGGGGGGTGTTGATCCTGGGAAGGGGCTGACCTGTGTGCAGTTCATAGGGTGAAAAACTCAAAGGGCGGTAAAACAGTTTTATTCACGGACATTCGAATGATCATTAACGCTAATTGCAACATGTCAGTCCAATCCAATTTGGTCTGTGCACAGATTTTAGCCAATTTGTTTTTGATATTCTGGTTCACCCTTTCAACCTTACCTTGGGACTGAAGATGGTACCCCCAAACCGAACCTGTGTTCTAGTAAAAGAGCATTTTCGACCAAGGCTAAGTGAGTAATTTTAAAATGGGTGTTTTGTCTGACCTAATCTTTTTGGGGAAACCATGTCGGGGAATTAGGTCATTCACAAGCCATTTAATTACTGATTTTGCATCCTCTTTTGAGGTTGGGGTTGCTTCCGGCCAACCACTGTGATTGTCAACACAAGTCAGCAAGTATCTTTTCCCTTTCACCGGATTGATCATATCAATGAAGTCAAAAACTATACATGATTCACCCTCACCTCCTCCATATTCCAAATTGATTTACTAAACTACTATCGATGTGAAAAATGGCTATTTTCAAGTTAAATTTACAAACTTACAACAATTTAGTTATAACTTCTTACCCACAGGCATATTGTTAAAGCTATTTTGTTGTACGGAGTCTGAATCCAAGAGTCTGAATCCACCCTCACCTCCTCCCCCTTCTGTTTCTGAAAAAGAGACTGTGTCAGTAATACTATCACTTTCAGAAACATCTAAGAATAAGGTCAGCTAATAGTCAAGTACAGCAAGAGCAGGGGCGGAGGACATGTCATGTTTGAGGTCAATGAAAGTCATTTCAGTCTCTGTGGACCACTGGAGGGTGGTATTAGGGTAGGGGACCCCTTAGCGAAATCAGAAATAACTCAAACTCAACTAAATACACAAATACTAGAAAAATACTAACCTTATGGCGGATGCCTTTGCAGTAGTAATTTGAAATTTCACCACGCCTGGTGGCCACAATAACAAATTAAGTCAAGCTCATGTTGTAGAAAGTCGAATGATGCGGACACGTTTGTTACTGAATACTTTCTATCAGACTTCTGTCATGGCGACTGTGTGTATGTAATAAGCAACTATAATTGTTTGATATGCTTAAATGTAATGTGTCGTTTTAGCTCAGCTGTTGTGTAGCTGCTAGCTCCTCGTAGCCTACAGCCGGGGTGTCCAAAGTGCAGCCCATAGCTATGTGCTTAACAGAAAACTTAAACAAGAGGAAAATGTGGTTTTGGGGTGTCGGTGCAATGAGTGGCAGCTACGCCGTGTTTTGAGAATTGGACCTAAGTCTTTGGTTTTGTAGGCGGGGCAAAGAGCAAGGGAACAATGTGGGACAGCAATTGTGTCCATCTTATACTATGCTAGTTGTAGCAAAGATATGTCAATATGAGCAGCCACACCTTGAGTTCCAACATATATAAATATAAAGGTGTCAAAGGCCTCCTGGCATGAACATGAGGCGAGTCGGGTGGCGGTACACACGGAAGCATCTCAGTCAGCCAGGGTTTTCACTGATAGAGCAGTTGGAGATGTCAGCCATTTCTGGTGTTTCAGGCTGTGGTAGGAGCTCATGGAGGAGCTTTGGTAGTGGTGTCGCAGCTTGGTGGTTGAGCCGTCAGGTAACACCAGGAAGGTTCCTTCTGTGCGATATTGAATGTCAGGGTACAGTCTGTAAAGGAGGTCATTACCAATTAGGCAAGGTGTGTGCAGGTCAACCACGAAGGGGTGCTTCAGTGTGTGTCCAGCAATCTGAACCGGAAGAGGTTTGGTGACCGGTAACATTCTTGTGACCTCAGCGAAGCCTTCGACCTTCAAAAAGGAAGCACACAGTTTCTTTGGTACCTCTGCATTCAGAAATGAGTGGGTGGCACCAGTGTCAATCACAAACTGATAACATTGTCCGTTGACACTTATGTCCAGCAGGGGGCCTGTCTGTATTTCATGCTGGGGCTTCTGCCTTGGGCGTCCTTTGCCATGCCTGTATGATGTTTTGGCTGCAATTGGGAGCCTGTCTCATTCAGAGGAGTTAGGACATTCACGTTGCCAGTGACCCGGCTGGTCACAGATGAAACAGTTTTCACCCTGTCTTGGCCTTAAAGCACCGTGTCCACCACCCGAGTCCAACCGTCTGGTCGCACGTCTGTTGAGGATTCTTTCCTCCACCTGCTGGGACTCAAAAGCAAGGTCACCCACTGCTGAATATACACTAGCTGATCTTTGACCTTTTGGTTCTTTTAACTTTTCATCTTCAGCGATCTGTAATTTAAGTAGTTGTTTCCTTGTTACTCTACCACCATCCTGCTCTGTCCAATTTTGCATGTGATGAATAAGATGTCCCTGCCATGTGTTGTTTTTGGCACCGTGTATATCAGGGTTATCATCCATCCTGCGTCTCACCACAGTTGGCATTGCGTCAAGTACTGCTCGTCTACAAAACTGTCGGTGTTCCCCTTCTTTACTGGGATGCACACCTGTAGCACGTGACCACTGCTCTTTAGCTTGGTCTATAAATACATAAGGTGACTCACCATCTTTCCACCGATATGTAGGAGTGGTATTTTGACACGGAAGAGGAAACAGACTGCGCATAGCAGTAGCTATGCCTCTTATGTACGGTGTTACCGGTGAAGTCGAAGATTCAGCCAATAATCCTGCTTGTTGTTCCATATTTTGGCCATCTTGTGTGGAAACACAACGATACAAAATGCCTCTAAAGTCTGCTACGGAAAGAGTGTATCCCGCTGTTAGTTTGTCTAACGTGTTAAGCCAAAGACTCCCTCCTTCAGACACAGGTGGGAGTTTGTCAACAATGGATTGCATGTCTGCAACATCAAAAGTCTTATATTTTGAAATTGGCCACTAATTTCAGGAAAAAGTGGATATGCATGTCCTTCTACCTTTTTTTTTTTAGCGTGTGTTGTATGCATGTGGGTCATGTGGTTGTTTGTCAATGTAGCCTTCCAGCGAGCCTTTAGCGGTTACAGGAGACCACAAAGTCTGCCTCTGTTGTGTATTATTCAAGAATGTCTGTTGTGCACGTCAGAGGTTGTTATCTACTGGGGGAAAATGGTCAGACGTGCAAAGGAAGGGGTTAAGAATTTGAGCCGATGGTTTAGAGAGGGCGTGTGAGTACCTCCCTCTCTTGGCACTTGAGTAGGGGGCGTTGGCTTAGTCAAAGTCTGGGCGGGTCGTTTGAATAGTCTCGTACATGCGCGACAGCCCGTCCTTATCTAATTCGCCTTGTTCCCCCCCTACGTCTCTCCCCGCGGACTACACCGTCACCAATAGCAACACACACACACTCAAGCACGTGCACACACACACAAGCACACACACACACACTCACAAGCACGCACTCCCACGCAACCAGCAACACACACACACACACAAGGAAAAAGCTGCACGAACGCTCTTTCTCTGCGTTTCACTTAACCATAAAACTTCCAGTTACTTTTCTTTATTTACCAAACGTTTGAGTTCACGACTTTTCGAGTATTGTAAACTCCCTCTTAACCCTTATTTTTCAAACGTTCTCCTTTTTTCTTTTTTTCTTTTTTTTCTTTTTCTTTTTAAACTCTACCTGCCAATTTCATTGTTGACAACAGTACATTCATCACACTCCCCCCCCCCAACCGCCATCACATTCCGTGGCCATCTCGTCTATTTTTTCTCAATCTTCACCTGTGCTCTTTATTGTATCATACAAAAGGACTTGAACCCAGAACTCTTTTAGGGGAGACCAAACCCCCAGGGCGAGCCACACCCGACTATTTGTTTACTCGTCAGTGAAGCAGCCCGTCACGGTAATCTATCTTTATCGTATTATTCAAACGGACTCTAACCCAAGAATATAACATACGAAAGGACTTGAACCAAAATCTTTATCGTATTATTCAAACGGACTCTAACCCAAGAACATAACATACGAAAGGACTTGAACCAAAATCTTTATCTTATTATTCAAACGGACTCTAACCCAAGAATATAACATATGAAAGGACTTGAACCTCCAACCATTCTAGTCACAGGTGAAAGATTTAAGACGCAATGACATGAGTTGGCCACCATATGCAATGGCGGACAAGGCAAAATGCAACCAATCCATCAAAATGTCCACTCTGTGTCTGGGGTACAAACAGTGTTTGACTTACATACTTCAGGACAGACTCCTAAAGCAGATTTTAGAAAAAGGCTCTGCTTACCTTGTTTTATGTTTGGCCACTATTGAGTCTGTCCAGAAGAGTGTAAGAGGTGTCCAATTCTCAGCGTGTCGCCCGGACGAGCCCCCAAATTGTTGCGTTTTGGACCAGTTGTTCCTCCCAGGGAATTAAAGTCACAATTCGCTCCCAAGTTCTTTCCGACACTTAAAGCTGAGTTGAAAAACCACCAGAGACAGAATAGGTATTTTGTTGTATATTCTCAAAGCTTTGCCAATATACATTGATTGAGACCAGTCTAACCCTAGAACATTCTATTGCGCCTCTCAAAATGGTCTGTCTTCCCGATCCCACCACCCTCTCTCTCGTCCCATCTCTGTAGACAAAACAAATGCTAGTCAAAACACATTCCAAAGAACTCAAGGTTAACACACACAGTATACTTGCTGACAGAGCATCAAGAGAAGAAATGGAAAACACGAGCTGTTTTCAAATATGACAAAGAAATGGAAGAAGTACAACTTAAATTCGGATATATGTAAATATCTGCCTCCGACACTATCCAGACTGCTATCATTAGGTAAACATACCCAGATCTAATGCACATGTTAAGTATACGTACGCAGTTACGTCATTACGTCCTAGAGGGCTGGATATAACGCTGAAAATACATTGCACCCATCTGTGGAAATTGGCTCCTTCAACAGCTACACATTTGGACAGCCACTTGTTGCTAGGCAGAATTCATGGATCTCTATCATTTGTGTTTCAAAGCCCAAATAAAATGAACTAATGAATTAGTAGTTTTTCCCCAATTAGCATGTGCCCTAATGCCTAATAAAAAAATGATTTGTTGTAGCACATCAAATACTTAACATGCAATGTTTGTTGGGCTCTTTTGAAACCAACCCCCGGCATATTGTCTCTTAGAATGTGTTCAAGGTCAGCGGGAATAATGACGTGTGCAGGAGAATATATGTTTTTTTAGGGAGCAAGGCCAGGGCAGGCATATTTCCAGCCAGTTTGCATTTTAATGCCTTTCAAAAAAACAAGTTTCTACCTGAAGGGGCCATTTATTGGTATGCAGGGCACACAGTCCACATCTCCAGTGCACTTAGCATGGTCTTTTGGCGCTGAGTGCACCGTTTTGGCTGAGAGCACCTGAGTTCATTAAGATTCAGCACTAAGAACAGACAGCAGTCAAAAGTATTTTTTTTTTTGCTGGGTGCAGGACAAAGCAGATATAGGATTCTGCAGGAGACCTGTGTTGTAATCCCCTCGTCGACAACAATGTCAGACACGAGACATAAGTCGGGATTGAAGCGGTAGTAGTTGTCAGGGGAGGAAGTGTCAGACTCATTTTCATCAGGGGTCACATCAGTTATGGACGCCGTCAGAAGGCAGCTTCATGATATCACTCATCCATCCACTCCCCGCGACCGCAACTTGGCCCGATCTCCGCAATTTCCCCCCTCACATTTTGGCCAATAATCAATATTTTCGGCAATCAAATTTGTCCCAGCAGCACTCAAACGCAACTGTCTTTAACCAATCAAAAAGGGGAAAATTTCCACAACTTTTTGAAAATGCTGCAGCAAAATCAGGCATTTTAGGCCACGACGATCCCAAAAGAAGCCCGTAAAGTCCTGGAAAGACTGACTATTATCACGCATGATAGCTGGTCGTGTGACCCCGAGATGCAGAGACAGCAGACAAAGTGCAGAAAAGTTATTTTAATTAGGGGTAGGCAGGCAAAAATCCAGAAGCACACCCTTTACATTAGTAACAATTGACAACTAACTAGTGTTGCAAGGAAGGCGGCACTGACAGACCAAGTCTCCTGATTAGTGATCAGAGGCAGGTGGGTCCACTGATCACTAATCAAGAGCAGGTGTTGGGAACAGCGCTCAGAAACAGCGGTGAAGTCACTGCGAGACATAACCAAAACAGGAAGTGGCACAAAAATAAGAGTGCTAGACAGAAAATAACACTAAACCAAAGAAAAGAACACAAAAACCCTACAACTGTCATGCAGATCAGGACAGGATGTAACGATTAATGAAAAATCACAGTAAAATTTCCCTATGATTAGTATTACTGTTTCAGTTTTTAATCATCGTAAAACTATGGTTGATTTTCACACGTTGAAAAACTTAGTGATTCTGATAATTTCCTAGAGAAGCAGCTAGTGTGCTAAATGCCAGCTAGCTTAAAAGCCCACATGAATACAAGACACATTGATGCTTTTGAAATTAAACTTGGCTAAAAGATCTCACTGTGTCTACAAGTACTGAAGTGAATTAATTAACTCATATTATGTTTTGGATATGGTGAATGTTTATATTCATCTTGGAGAAAGCAAACCACCAAATTTAACTGAATAGTGGTATTTCAGTTCGAGCACATAATAAGATAAGGCCCCTTTGTTTGATATTCGCAGGTGGATTGGATCACTTCTTGTAGAAAAGAGGCCCTAATTGGGACTTTGGAATGCAAAAGTGATAGCCCTATCCTTGAGAAGAGACTACCTGTCTAGCTCAACGCCAACATTTAAGTTATGACTTAAAACAGTTGTTTTCCAGACATGAACATCTCCTTTTATGGTCAAGATGTGCTCTCCTGACTTAGCACCCACACACAGAGACAGATGGTTTGGCTTCTCCAAGTTGGGGAGTGCCTCATTTTCTTGACCTGACCTCTTCCAGGAACTGCAGTCCTGTATAATGACATCTCTTTTGATCCAGCCACACTGCCGTGTCGCCCTTCTGCCCGGACGAGGATGACAAGACCAGAAATACACATCGGTACTTTTTGAGCACATTCGATGATAAACGCGATTATTTTGGTCACAATATATGTGATATAAAAATGTTCACATTGTTACAACTTCATTAAACAATTGCTGATCAATTTGATTTGTTATCATTATTTATCAACAAACCGATGCTTTTGGAATTATAAGTCAAAGTGACGAGCAGATATTTTAGTTTGGCTAGTGTATAATTTAATTCGAAAAGGGTTTATGTGACAACAAAACGCTGCGGGCTGTGTGTCGGGCCCCACCTGGATTAATTGCGGCCTTGGACGTGCTGGCCCCCGCCAGGTTCGGTCTTGTGAACGCAAGATCTTTGACAAACAAAACTTTTATCCTGAAGGATTTCTTCACTTCCCGCGGACTGGACTTCCTCTGTGTGACGGAGACATGGCTGAGAGCCGGTGAGTCCGCCCCTCTTAATGAACTTCTGCCTCCGGAGTGTTCCTACTTTAATTCCCCACGGCCGTCCGGTCGAAAAGGAGGAGGATTAGCAGTCGTTTTTAAAAATGACTTTAAATGCCGTCAGATCCGCCTACAATCCTCCTTTTCAAGCTTCGAACTGTGCATGTTTGAACTGGGTCTTTCTGATGTCGTCCTGTGTGCCGTCATCTATCGACCACCCAAGTACCACAAAGACTTTATAACTGACTTTTCTGAATTTCTGGCTGAAATCCTGCCCAAATATGATCGTGTCCTTATTGTGGGTGATTTTAATATTCACACCTGCTGTCCAGATGAGCCGCTTTCCAGGAGCTTCCTGAATATAATAGACTCATTTAACTTTGTACAGTCTGTGTGTGGTTCTACACATGAACGCGGGCATACACTCGATTTAGTGCTCTCGTATGGTTTGTGTGTTTTTAATTTGGACATTTGCGACGCTGTGTTCTCTGATCACATGCCGATCCTGTTTGATATTGCCACGCAGTGTCCAGTTAAATTGTGCGCACCGCCCCAACGCTCTCGCATGTTTAATTCTTCGTCTCCTGCTCGGTTCTCCTCTATTTTTTCGACTCTTTGTGATGATAATTCTGCAGCATCTGTGTGTCTGAATACTGAAGAGTTGGTTTCTGGGTTCAACTCTATCTGTTTACAAACACTGGACACGATCGCGCCTTTCAAATGCCGCCGCGCTAAAGCTACGCCTCAGCTCTGGTTGAATGACGTCACTCGGGCTGCCAGGCGCGTATGTAGAAGAGCAGAGAGAAAATGGAAAAAAGACAGGCTGCATGTGTCCTTTGCCATTTTTAAAGAAAGCCTGTTTTCCTTTCAGATGACTGTAAAAGCAGAAATGAATATATATCTATCTCAGATTAAATCTTCTAACTGTAACAACCCCAGAGTTCTGTTTAAAACTATTAACACTGTCATTGATGCTCCCAAATCTGCTGGTTTTGATGCTTCTTTTCCTGTTTAAGGAGGTACTTGCTACTATTGGATCAAGTGTCCTTAACATTATCAATAGTAGCCTCTCTTCTGGAATAGTTCCAGTAGAGTTTAAACATGCAGTGGTACGACCTCTACTTAAAAAACCCAGCCTCGACCCCTCTCTCCTCTCTAACTTCAGACCTATCTCTAATCTTCCATACATTTCCAAAATATTAGAGAAGGTTGTCTACAGTCAGTTGTTGCCCTTCTTAGAGGATAATGGTATCACTGAGCTGTTCCAGTCCGGTTTTAAAGCCCTCCACAGCACAGAGTCAGCGCTTCTAAAAGTTTTTAACGATATCCTCCTGTCCACTGATTCTGGTAAATATGTTGTCCTGGTGCTTTTAGATCTGTCTGCTGCGTTCGACACCGTCGACCACGCCACCTTAATCACTCGTCTTGAGAACTGTGTGGGCATTAAGGGCGCCGCCCTCAACTGGTTCCGGTCGTACCTAATCGACAGGAGTTTTTGTGTAAAAGTAGACAGTTTTATGTCGTCCACAGCTCCTTTACCACATGGGGTCCCCCAGGGCTCAATCCTTGCCCCAATTTTATTTGCGCTTTACCTTCTCCCCCTTGGTTCTATTTTTAGGAAGTACAGTATTGCATTTCATTTTTATGCCGATGATTGCTAGATTTATTTTCCCATGGCACAAAATAACACGGTTCAACGTCTTATTGACTGCCTGCACGACATCAAAGTCTGGCTTTCAGCTAACTTCCTGAGCCTAAATGAAGATAAAACAGAAGTTATGTTGTTCGGTCCAAGTCGCTCTCCCTCCCCCAACGTTGACCTCGGCACTCTGACCCCGTATCTCAGCGACTCTGTCACAAACCTGGGGGTAAAGTTTGACTCAGATTTTAAATTCGAAAAACAAATCAGCAGCGTCATTCAAAAAAGCTTTTATCAATTACGCCAAATAGCGAAAGTGAAACCGCTTCTATCAAGACATGATCTTGAGAAATTAATCCACGCTTTTATCTCGACTCGTCTTGATTATTGTAATGCCCTGTATGTTGGCATTAGCCAGGCCTCCCTCGCCCGCCTGCAGCTCGTGCAGAACTCTGCTGCTCGTCTGCTAACACAGACCCGCAGACGTGAGCACATCACCCCTATTTTAGCTTCCCTTCACTGGCTCCCTGTGCGTTACCGAATACATTTTAAACTCCTTTTATTTGTTTTTAAATGTCTAAACAACCTCGCGCCAACCTATCTCTCCGACCTCCTTCAGCCTTACTGCCCCACCCGATCCTTAAGATCAGCCGATCAGCCGATCAGCTGCTGTTGACGGTCCCCGACACAAGGCTGAAGCTTAGAGGTGACAGAGCTTTCGCCGTTGCTGCTCCCAAGCTCTGGAACGACCTACCCCTGAGTGTTAGACAAGCCTCCTCTCTTCCTGTTTTTAAATCTCTCTTAAAAACATACTTTTATTCCATGGCTTTTAACACTGAGTGATATCCATCCTGCAATGGCGCCCCATAATACACCTGCTGTGATCCTGTTTTTATGTTTTTATTAATTCTATTTTAATTATTTATTTTTTATCGTGTTCTGTTTGTGTTGTGTTGTGTTTGCTCGGTACTCGTTTTATCTTTTAACCTGCTCATTGTACAGCACTTTGGCTACCCCTGTGGTAAATTTTAAATGTGCTCTATAAATAAAGTTGATTTGATTTGATTTGATAGAGTAGCTTGTCGTTTCAAATATCGTGTTAAGAACCGCGTTTGCATGCATAACCTTTTTTTCAGTCAAATGAAAACACATTCATCAAGAAATATGAATTGCTTTATACAGTCGTGGTCAAAAGTTTACATTCACTTGTAGAGAACATAATGTCATGGCTGTCTTGAGTTTCCAATCATTTCTACAACTCTTATTTTTTTGTGATAGAGTGATTGGAGCACATACTTGTTGGTCACAAAAAACATTCATGAAGTTTGGTTCTTTTATGAATTTATTATGGGTCTACTGAAAATGTGAGCAAATCTGCTGGGTCAAAAGTATACATACAGCAATGTTAATATTTGCTTACATGTCCCTTGGCAAGTTTCACTGCAATAAGGCGCTTTTGGTAGCCATCCACAAGCTTCTGGTTGAATTTTTGACCACTCCTCTTAACAAAATTGGTGCAGTTCAGCTAAATTTGTTGGTTTTCTGACATGGACTTGTTTCTTCAGCATTGTCCACACGTTTAAGTCAGGACTTTGGGAAGGCCATTCTAAAACCTTAATTCTAGCCTGATTTAGCCATTCCTTTACCACTTTTGAAATACAATTGCCTCATGATATTGTTCCACAATTGCCCATGCATTTTATTATTATAATTTTTTACTAAAAATTTGACGGACAACTTAATAAGAAGTCAAGGTGACAAGCAGATATTTGAATACGTATAACAAGAAAATGCTTGGACTATCTTGTAGCATGATCAGATAAATACGTTATGAAGAACTACAATTGCAGTACAATTTCTCAGTCAAAATTGAAATTAAATATTAAAAAGGTATTACATGAGGAGAAAAAACTGTCAAAGCAATTCTGTAATCTTGAATCATTTTAATTTTTAACATGATCAGATGTCAGAAAAAACAGAGATATCTCCATGTAGAACACTCAACCAGTCAAGGAAAATGAGCAAACTACATAAATAACATCCTCTAATTTGATTTTGGTATTATTTTTTTATCTTGATGGATTGAAAATTAACACCATTGAGTTGACTGATTTTGATTTGATTTGATTTTTATTAAGGATCCCCATTAGCTGGTTGCCTCAACAACCCACTAGTCTTCCTGGGGTCCACAATTCAATACAACTGATGAACATTATCACATAATTTATTCAGAAAGTATAAGTAACGACAAATAAAGATAGAATACTATTAACCGCAACATGTAAGTGTAAAAAAAAAAAAACAACATTATGTAATTTGTACATTTTCAGAATGTGCTTGTTCTATTTTTAAACAAAGAAAACAATCTGAAGTCGTTTTTATTTTTAAGTTATCGTGCCGTGATTTTCCCAGTCCGGCCCACTTGGGAGTAGATTTTTCTCCATGTGGCCCCCGATCTAAAATGAGTTTGACACCCCTGGTTTTAAACCTTTTAAAAAGTATTTTTCTCAAGATTGTTTGAATCCACTCCATCGTATTTCAAATATTGTTTCATGATGGCTTTTTTATTTGCCTCTAAACCTTTACCCTGATATATTTTGTATCCCCTGACACGGGAGCGCGCATGGGGGCGGAGCTCTGTTCCTCGTTTAGACAGTGGCAACACTTGAAGACGCGCATGCGCAAGACCAGTCACTTCCAGGACTTACATTTTTTAAGACGGAGTTCTGCGACGTCACGTTCTGTGATATTTAAATGTTTTATTAATGTTTTGTATAAAAAAATTACTTGAATAAGAGTAAAAGAGAACGACAATATAAACACGAACAAGGGGTAAAAAAAGAAAAGAAAAAAGGGAGCATTATCGCCGCAATTTCAACCACCTTCACGCTCTTGTCATTGCAATGAACGACACACGGGGGCGCCACTGACTACATAAATCCATCCATTTTCCTACTGCTTACTGACTCCCATTTATTTGTTTTAAATGTAGATTTATTTTTTTAAACAAGGCATTTACTTTAACTTATTAGTAGCAAAAAAAAAGAAGAAGATTGATTTATATTCTTTGCTGAGCGCACCGTTCAGGTTTCTGTACGGTTTCAAAATAAATGCTGCATTCTTAAGTAACGTTCGTTTTCTTTTGTTATGCAATCTTTTTAATGACATTGTTATTCAAATGAAGGTTACTAAAAAGAAAACAATGGTAACAGTGACGGCGTGCATAATTGCCGTAAAACAAAATTACGTAAATGCCGTAGTCTTCGCGCGGCGCCGCTATAAATAGTTTATCTGCGGAAGCGCTTATAATAACAATATCACTTGGTTAATATTCAAGTCACGAAATGTAGATGGAGTATTGTTGGCACTTTTTGGGTGTTTTTTTATTGGGTTTTATGGGCGGAATAGAGGTCCTCCTATTGGCTCCGGGTGTAAGCGGACTTTTATTCACTAGTTAGAATGCATTAAAACAATACATCCGTCGTCATGTCTTTCTTAATGATTGTGAACAATAGGCAAAATTGTAAAAAAAAAAATTTGCATTTCAAATTTTTGCTGAGTGCTTCGTAAAGCACCAACTCAGCGAGTCTAAATAAAAGAAAGCAAATATGAGTAAAACCTAAGAGAATTAAGCTTTTACCAAAGGCAGTATAATAAACAAAGCTTTCTGCACGTACAAAATGCATATTTATCCAGGAGAGTCTTGATACCAATTTCCTTGACCCAGCCACACACAAGCAAGTTGTAGACCTCCATGCTTTTCTCAAGTTTTCATCCATTTTGTAGTGTAGAAATAAGGCGTATATTTACAGCTAGAATTCACCAAGTCAAGTATTTCATATATATATATATATATATATATATATATATATATATATATATACATGTATATATATATATACATATATATACTGTATATATATATATATATGATAAAATAAATATATATATACATATATATATGTATATATATATATACACATGTATATATATATATACAATATATATATGTATATATATATATATATACATATATATACTGTATATATATATATATATGATAAAATAAATATATATATATATATATATACATATAGCTAGAATTCACTGAAAGTGCAGTATTTTCTTATATATATATATATATATATATATATATATATATATATATATATATATATATATATCAAGAGGGACAGAGACAGCGCACAGTGCAGTTTGTCTGTTGCCATCTCCTGGTGAATGTTGGCTATAGCGTACTGGGGTTACTTTTTGGTTGGCCAACGATTTACGTGGTGTTGCGCACCTGACGTCAAGCGTGTGAGTCTGTTCTGAAGTCTACAGTAAAGAGACATACTTCATCCCCTCGCCTGGTTATTGCCTCCAACTCAATATATTACAACAACATTAATCCATGCGGACCTGGAGGGGGCGTGGCCTCCAGGTCCGCCTGAATTTCAGGAGATTTTCGGGAGAAAATGTGTCCCGGGAGGTTTTCGGGAGAGGCGCTGAATTTCGGGAGTCTCCCGGAAAATCCGGGAGGGTTGGCAAGTATGCCGTTAGCGGATGAATTTGAAAACACAGAGTTGAGAGACAGTTGCGATAGCCAATCAGATCACAAGTTGTTGACAGTAGCCTATCTAGGTAGCATGATGTTAACTAGACTGTGATTGGATTCTCACTTGTCATTCCAAAGTGAGTATCCAATCACAAGTTTCAATTTAGCAGGAAATGTTGCGCCGTAGGAGAACAAAACGTTGATTAGGCGTCAGATATAAATTTGCAAGGCCATTTTCAAGAAGGATATTTAAAAAGAAACTACATCTTGTGAGACGATGTCGGCCAACCCCGGAAGCTAGCTCAGCTGTTCTGGCGATGAAATTGGGAAATGCTCGCCATTTCCACTTGAATAAGCCGCCGACGAGGGGTACCACTGGCTTATACAGCGTCGAATAGGTGCTACAAATTGTCAGCTCAAATATTTTATTTTTTCACGTTTTATATGTTTTTTTGCAATTTTAATTTTCACAGTACCACATAAGATATGTTTTAATTGCTGATGCGTTTTAATTGATTTTCAAATGCGACAGAAAATAACCCGTTTTGTACACTGTTGAGGTGATTCAATGCGCAGTAGTGCGTAAATGTGTTTCTGTATAGTATTTCTTCAGCAATGGTCATGTGGTGACATCAATTATGGTATTTTGAGAGGTAATCTTTGAAGTCGGACATCACTGAAGGCCTAGGTGGGAAACGCATGGCCCACCGCTGATATCTATTCCATTGTAGTTTTTTGTTTACGTCTGCTTTTTGCAGGAGGTTCTAGGCCCCTTGCATACTCACTTCGCGCGCTGCTCACTGCACAACAGCAATCTTGGCTTGGTTGACTTTCACTTCCGGGAATGAGTCACGAGTCAGAATACAAGAAATTCACGAAAATTCAGGCTGTCTCTAAGAATTATGTGCGGCCTCGCAACTTTGTCCAAGACTCGCAACTTCTCCGCACATTTTGGCCAATCCAATTCGTGCAATTGGTCTCTGAGCAGCGCTGAAACGCACATCGACTGTCTAATTAGAACTTGTGTTTACTTCTTGTCTTGTCTCAATTCAGTTGGCACAACAGTCCTCCCCCCGCGTAGCTCTGACCTACTTTGGGTTTCTGTCTACGGTACTAAGCCTTCTGGTATACACTTAGCAACACACCGGCGTCCTCACGTTCGAGGTTACTTGTATTTATTCATTAGCGAACCTTTATTTATCTCGGATTAAAAAAAAAAGATTCTCATTTGCAATGCTGACCTAGGGAAGAAGGAAGCATCTACATGTCAGTCTCTCATTTAGCAACAACTACCACAGCCTGGGCAAATTAAGGCCCGGGGGCCGCATGCGGCCCGTGAAGCTTTTCAATCTGGCCCGCCAGACATTCCCAAATAATGTTTTTAGATCTTTAAGATGGAAACTGTAGCTGTCATTATGATGTGCAGTGATGTTTTCAAATGACCGTAAGTCTTGAAGTATACAAAGTATTCCAATGGTTGGAATCTGCGCTTTTGCATGATAATGTAATGTAATTAGTTACTATGGTAACCTAATTAGTTACTATGGGGATCTACGTCACAGCAGCTCAGCCGAGGCACCAAGCAGTGTGGGTGGGGAGTGTTTCCACAGAGTGTTTCCAGAGTGGTCAGCCTGAAATGAGGGTGTCAGGGACAGACGTGGAAGGAGATTTGAACAACAAAGTTCTAAAGCTTAGTGATATATCAGATTGTAGGTGGGTTTATTTTTTCCCCACTGCGTTCATATTTTGCTGTATTTGTTGGATTTTTGTTGCGTTTCGCTTGATTGTAAAATATGTCGATCGAAAGCAGGTGTGACGATCATATGTTGTCAATATTCAGTGTTTTATCGTTAATAGTTAATATTGTAAATCCCACATTCTTTATTTTCATGTACATTCTGGGTGTCTCATTCAGGAAAAAAAATTAAAATCCCATTCCGTTTTTAAGGCGGTCTGCCATAACGCTTTTAGCTTTCAATCAGACATTATTGTGAAGTTTTGTATTAGTGTTCCTAAAAATAGATATACCCGCCCCCAGACACATTTTTTTCTCTAAATTTGGCCCCCCGAGTCAAAATAACTGCCAAGGCCTGAACTTAAACAATATATCGCTCTCAACGGTTCACAGATGCTCTTAATGTGCGCAAATAAATGTGTTGTAACATAAATGAATGTTTAAGATGGACAAACACCTTTGAAACGTAAAATAAACACAAAGAATGTCTGCAACTTATGCTGGACATAACATTGGACAAAAAGGAAGTCTTTGGGGGGTTTCTCTTTAGAATTATTACAGTCATTTGAAAATGAGCTCTTAGTAAGTGCTTTTACTGCCATCTAGTGTCTACTTCCATGTGGTATTAATGTTGTGAAATATCAATACAGTATTCGTTTTCCAATTGTTACTGAAATCCTGTGCTTTTTGAATTTAATCTTACAACAGACTTTACACTTACAACATTGATGACAAATTCATAAAATCACAAGTTGATTCAATGTTACTGAAAAAAATAAACCTCATCAAAACATTGCAACTTTTGCCACAACAGTCTGAAAAAGCTGCCTTGAATTATAGTTAAAGTACCACTCTCTAAATTTGACCCATCCTATTGTTCCACCCCTTGGGAGGTAAGGGGAGCAGTGAGCAGCAGCGGTGGCCGCGCTCGGGAATCATTTTGTTGATTTAACCCCCAATTCCAACCCTTGATGCTGAGTGCCAAGCAGGGAGGTAATGGGTCCCATTTTTATAGTCTTTGGTATGACTCGGCGCTTGGACACGCCCCGCTCACGCTGAGCGCAGCACGCCCACGCAGCAACAAGCCTGCATGCAATTGCCTATCCGCACACCTGGGACTGATGAGGGTGAGCTGGATAAAAGACCAGTGGACCCATGGATCCACGCGGGAACTTAGTTCTCATATGGTGAACCGTAAGCGAAGCTTTATGCTCTCTTTTGCTCTCTCTCCGTCATTCTTTCCCGGTGCTTGATTCGTCTTCCTGTTCCTCTTCGCCTCAGACGATAATGCCCTCTTCGTGTCCGGCGGGCCGTACCACGGTGCCGTCCTCCTCTTCGTTGCCGGCGGGACGCACCACGGCGCCACTCGCGTCCGCCTTCCCGACGGCCAAGATGGTGGCCGTTCCTTGGTCGCCCGCCTCGCCGGCCTCAGCGGCGTTCTACTCGCCGCCGCCACCAGACTCGTCTCCGGTGGATTCGGGGACCCTTGGACCAGCGACCCACCTCAAGTTCGCCCCTCCGCCCTCCCGTGACTTTTGTTTCCGTGTTTCTTGTGGTTCCAGCTAGAGGACATCTGGGAGCTGTCCATAAGGAGGGGGATACTGTCACGGCCAGGGCGCATTCCAATGCGCCCACATCTGTTCGTCCTGACGAGCGCACCTCGGAACGCGCCCACGGCCGCGGCGCACATCCAGGGACGCGCCGCGCGCGTCTCCGCTCTGCAGCAGCCGCCAGCTGCAATCATTCACTGGCAATCGGCGCACCTGTCGGTAATGAGGAAGCTGCCTTCATAAGTCTGCTGAACCGGCCATCAGGCGCCGGAATTTAGTCTCCTGTATAGTAAGCTATCATCTGCTGCTTGATACAATCCTGCTCTCTCAGTGTTTTCCCTTCCGTGTTTCATTGTCGTGTCATCTTACCGCAGACCTCCATTCTATTGTTTATTTGTATTGTTTGATTATTATATATATATATATGGTTAATATATATAATAAATCATTGTACATACTGCCCCCTGGTGTCTGAGCAGTCACCTCCCCTTAGTCCAGGGGTCGGCAACCCAAAATGTTGAAAGAGCCATATTGGACCAAAAATACAAAAACAAATCTGTCTGGAGCCGCAAAAAAATAAAAGCCATATTACATACAGATAGTGTGTCATGAGATATAAATTGAATTAAGAGGACTTAAAGGAAACTAAATGAGCTCAAATATAGCTACAAATGAGGCATAATGATGCATTATGTACATATGGCTAGCCTAAATAGCATGTTAGCATCGATTAGCTTGCAGTCATGCAGTGATCAAATATGTCTGATTAGCACTCCACACAAGTCAATAACATCAACAAAACTCACCTTTCATGCACAACGTTAAACGTTTGGTGGACAAAATGAGACAGAAAAAGAAGTGGCATAAAACACGTCCTAGAAAGTCGGAGAAAGTTATACATGTAAACAAACGGTGAGTTCAAGGACCGCCAAAATTAGTAGGACAAAACTGCGCTCGCCAAATACTCGAATCAGTGAAGCATGTTTAATATAAACAGTTTGCTTTGTAACAATTAGGGAGGCTTGTGTCATGTTTGTCCTCCTACATAAACCATATTAAAACAAAAAAAATTTTTTTTTCCCCTCATCTTTTTCCATTTTTCATACATTTTTTAAAAAGCTCCAGAAAGCCACTAGGGCGGCGCTAAAGAGCCGCATGCGGCTCTAGAGCCGCGGGTTGCCGACCCCTGCCTTAGTCCAACCACAACAACAATCGCAAAAAAATGACCGCAAAATCCTGGAGACTGAGAGACTGAAATGTCACTTAATGGTGTCACACTTCCAAAATTAAAAAAGAGGGCAATATCTCCTCAAGATAAAAAAAAAGCACAAATGTGTGACAAGTTGAAAGTCAAGTCATCTTTTAAGACTGGATCTCATTCATTGTTAGAAAAAGTTTGTTGAACACATCTCAATGGATGATCCATTTGACCTGTTTGACCTGCTGCCCTCAGGAAGGCGCTACAGCAGGGGTCACCAACCTTTTTTAAACCAAGAGCTACTTCTTGGGTACTGATTAATGCGAAGGGCTACCAGTTTGATACACAAATAAATTGCCAGAAATAGCCAATTTGCTCAATTTACCTTTAACTCTATGTTATTATTAATAATTAATGATATTTATCTTTGCAGAAACACTGATTATCTTAATGATTTCTCACAATAAATATATATAGAAACAGATAAATATCAATATGCAACACTATTTTTATATTTTCTCTAAGTGCACATTTTTCAAATTGAACATTTTCAAATGATCACTTCTAAAACAGTCTTATGAAATAACAATATCCTATTTCAACACTAACATTTTTTAACAAATCATGAACTACATTGCACCATGTTTGTACAAATAACTCATGTAAAATACAAAAGTCAACTCTCAAATTTTTAAATAAATCATGTCACACTTTGAACTGGACACCAAATCTGTTATCTGTTTCTTTGTCAGTTAGTGAAGACCAAGTCTTTAAAATATTTTCTTGGATTTTCAAATTCTATTTGAGTTTTGTCTCTCTTAGAATTAAAAATGTCGAGCAAAGCGAGACCAGCTTGCTAGTAAATAAATACAATTTAAAAAATAGAGGCAGCTCACTGGTAAGTGCTGCTTTTTGAGCTATTTTTAGAACAGGCCAGCGGGCGACTCATCTGGTCCTTACGGGCTACCTGGTGCCCGCGGGCACCGCGTTGGTGACCCATGCGCTACAGGGTCATTATGTCTAAGACAAACAGACTCAAGAACAGTTTTTTTCATAAAGCCATAACCACGGTGAACTCTCACAGGCACTGATTTTATAGTTTAACACCTCTGTGTGCAATTTTTATTTTCCACCCACAGTCTTAATGCTTCTGTATACATGTATATAGTATAATATTGAATATTTAAACACATTCAGAACATTCGTTCTCAGGACCGGACTGTGTACCTTATCTCCTTTTGCAATATTTTCATTTTCTTTCCTTCCTAAGTCTTGCATATTTGTAGACTGTCCCACTGATATTGGAGTTACTTTTAATCTCTTTGTACCTGTGTATAGTGACAATAAAAGGCATTCTATTCTATTCTATTCTATAAGGTTTTTCTGGTCCTTTGGCAAGCCTGCCTTCTTCATACTTAAATATTTGTCTCTTGCTGCTTCGAAGGAGCAATGCCCGCACATGCTCGTAGAGCGCACCGTAACACTTAGCACGATACTTATGGATTCGGTGAAACTGAAACTCCATCTTGCAAAATATTTTTTGTTTGACTCTTCCATCATTGCGCATTCCCAGTAGGCACAAGACATTGATACAACGTTGATTATACATGCATGTCCTTTAAAACGGACATTGAAACAACGTTGCAAAATAGTTTGATTTGTAAACTGAGAAAACGTTGATGTCCAACGTTGGATCCACATTGTTGGTTGGTAAATAACCACATTTCAATGGTCAAATCAACGTCACAACCTGACAGACATTGTTTCAACATTGTATTTGTGTTGTAGAATTTTGGCTGGGAAATGACTAAAATTCAATGGTCAAATCAACGTCAGAATCCAACATTGATTAAACGTTGCCAAAAAGCATAATGTCTCAATGTTGTTTTATTGTCCTGTGCCTGCTGGGTTATCTTAAATAGGGTTCATCTTGCCTGTCTGCTATGCTCTAATCAGCGTCACAACACATACAAATGTCATCACTTGGGTGAGAGACTATATTAATAATAATTTCAAATACAGTACCTGCAAAAAAGAGCACACCCCTCACAACCTCCAATACAGCCAAGTTTCCCATGTGAGGTCACAGTATATATGTTGGAATTCATCTTTACCCTGAATGAACAGCAGTTCCGGCAGCACTCATACGCCATGCTTCACTGTATGCAAGACACACTTACTTTGCTACTTGTGTTGCCAGCTATTTAGGCAATAATGGCTGTGTTGACACATTTTAGGTATACTGCTATACACCGTCTAAGTACATCCAAGGTACCTTTTAAAGTATATTGTTCCTTAGAAATGGTTGCTGAACCACTTGACTTTGTTGCTGAGGGGGAGCAAACGTTCTGTCGCTATCGCAGGTTGAGGGCGTTATTAAAGATGAACGAGGTGGAGGAGAGTGCCGTAAAAAAAAATCAGAGCAGAGCTGTTACAGAATAAACCATCTGCTCCTCTGCATGCACTATTTGTCATGAGTGGCTCAAACAGGAAGTGACACATTTAAACAGGAATAGTTAATGGCAAATTAAGACATTTTTTTATCACAGGGGTTCAAGGGCTATTTATAGTTTGAATGTCTATAAAGAAAAAAAGTAAATGCATTGCAAACAAAGTGTATTATTGTTGTTATTAATATCTAAAATACACATGTAAGCATTTAGATCACAACCTGTAGGGGGTGCTACAAGTGTAATTATGGTAAGTAAGACACTAATTGTAGCTTATTGAGAAATATAAGATTTGTAGTGCCAGAGGTGTCCAAACTTTTTGTATAACTGTAAATGTATAACTGCCAAAAAGGAAAGGACTCAAAGAACGCCTCAGTTATGTAAATCACAGCGTTCTTTGTTTGCTAACAAGGCTAAAATATTATTGCAAGGATCTGCCAATGTGTTTACAGTGGTCCTTGTTCCTCTATGCAACAGGAGCACTGTTTTGTTTTTAGGAATTTGCTGCAACAATGTTTGTCCCAAGTTTTGAACTAAACTCAGGACCTAATTAATTAATTGACGGCCTAATTTGGCCCCCATGCCGCCAGATGAATAACAACTTTTTTTGAATACATACACTATAGTGGCCTAGTGGTTAGAGTGTCCGCCTTGAGATTGGTAAGTTGCAGAGGTGGGACCAAGTCATTGCTTTGCAAGTCACAAGTACGTCTCAAGTCTTTACCCTCAAGTCTCGAGTCAAGTCCCGAGTCAAGACAGGGCAAGTCCGAGTCAAGTCCAAAGTCAAGACTGGAAAGTCTCAAGTCAAGTCCCAAGTCCTGCATTTTGAGTTTCGAGTCCTTTCAAGTCATTTAACCACAGACTAATATATTTACACAGATTGTGTATGCTTTTAAAACACTGTATTTATTTATTAAAACAAGTGCATTTGAAATTGCAGGGAAAAAGATAGTGCTGACATTGCACTTCAAAATAGCACTATTAACCAGTCATTTTAAACATGTAACTCATTCCTTTACAGAATAAACACATTTGAAAAAAAACAAGTGTAACTGTACTTATTTGCACAAAAGTGTTAACATTGTATTTCCATGGCATATTGCATTGTAACTAGTTCCACAGCAGTTTCTATCCTGTTCTTACCTTATCTCATTGATCTCATCTCATACTGTATGTGTGTTTATGTGTGCGGACACATGAAAAACATAACAAATATATGAACATAACAATGAACAGAGTTGTACTTTTTAGATGTCAGGACCCTATGCAATATGTACACATACTCTTAATATAGTATACATTTTAACTGCCCTTTATTTGACTATGTTTGTCTTTTTGTAGGTGGCTAAAATACGCGGTGCTGCTGACTGCCGTCTAACGTTACGTTACTGTGTGTGATACATTGACTAACGTAACGTTATGTGTAGGTACCTCATGCAACCCTGCTTAAAAAAAATCACTTGACAAAAAGTATGAATAAGGTAGCAAACTGCAGTGGACGCAACAGATTGCCGTGTTTGCAATGACGTTATAACCATAGACATCTTATAAGTAGACGCAGCATTGGTTGCTGTGACGCGAGCAATTTGGCCGCCATCTTGAAGTGCTGATGAGGAGCCGGCGAGCAGCCGAAACTGACAGATGACAGGTAGAAAACAAAGATGGGGGTGTTCAGCGTTTTCCTGCTCAAATGAGCGGACTGTTGAAAATAGGAATCGGGGGATTACTTTTCACAAGTGAGATTTAACATTAACGTACTATTGGTTGTATTTTATGAAAATAATATTACCACAGAGTGGAGAAGGATCAAAGATCTTCAATATTTGTATGTGAAAATCACAAAGAAATCTTCTGGGGGAGGATGACGCCCCTACAGGGGTTTGGTTTACAAACTTTCAGCCCCACCTAAAACAAAATTCACCAGCCACTACTGATTATGATGCATTCTCATTTTAGGCAAAGTACAAGACAATACTTTCTTAACAGTATAATTGTAACCAGGAATCAGTCTTCAAGTAACAATATTCAAATACTAACATTGTTGGGTTAAACAGAATTTGGTTTTATTCTGAATCCAGTGAAACAGATTGGTGGTTTTCCATCCATCCATTTTCTACCGCTTATTCCCTTCGAGGTGGTTTTAGCTGATATGAAGACTTTCAGGTGTTTATATATGTTTAAGTATTTGGCAGACGCTTTTATCCAAAGCGACTTACATAAAATAATACATATAAAACAATCACTGCAAACATTATCATTTAAGGGAAGAATGTAATAGAAAATATCAATACAAAGTGTCAAGACAGAATAAACTCTCTGCTGCTGAAGCAACAGAGATACAGTCTATAGGTCCCTAAGATATATAGATATCTAATGTATTCATACATTGTTTATGTAGGATACACACATATGTATATATACCTAATCATATTGTTTCTTCAACTTAAAAATAGCTGACCGTTTTTTTCCCCCTTCTCTGGGATTATATTCCCAGTTTTCATCTCAGACGTCTGGTCACTTATAGCGTATAAGAATATTCTATTACTGTTAAGCAAACTATGAATAATAAAACACGCCAAAATATGTGTCTGTTATCATAGCTACACGTATGACAAAAAAGGGGGTGAAAATCAGTGGTATTCAGTGAGGTAAGATGAATGAAATGCGCTGACAGTTCATTGCTCCTGCCAAATGAATTGCACTGAGTGGAGCGGATCACCACTCCAAGATGGCGGCCACACGCCTCGTCTGCGCCAGTAGGCAGTAGCGCTCTATGCTGCGTCTACTTATAAGATGTCTATGGTTATAACGTTAGCAGTGAGTTTGCAGCCTCACTGATTTAACTACACAGCAAATAAAAGTCACGTTACTTAGCCAATAAACGTTATCTTACATTCAAAACTTACCCTTCTTTGTGCAACTTCAAATGTCGAACGAAGTTGGAAGTTGTTGCGTATCCGTCTGTAATATCCGAACTGCGTGATTTGCATACCGCAATTCGTTTTTTGTTGACCAAGTCGTAGTTTTTATACCCGAACGAAACCAACTTTAACATAATTGTTTCTCACTGGCACGTTGTTGGACAACTCTTCTTCATTGGTTCTCCTGCAATTTGATTGGATGAATGCTGTGTGATGAAAACAACGTAGTTGTCATTTGATTGGCTGTTGTACTGACAGCACACCAGCTGACAGGAATAACATGCTGATAGACAGACGAAGAAAATGAAAAATACGGAGCGCTCCCAAATAACTTTTTAAGCTTTGGATTTTGGGGAAAGTGGCAAGTCATGTCAAGTCATGTCAATTCAAAAGGCTCAAGTCCAAGTGAAGTCACAAGTCATTGATGTTAAAGTCTAAGTCGAGTTGCAAGTCTCTTCACATTTTGTCAAGTCGAGTCTAAAGTCATCAAATTCATGACTCGAGTCTGACTCGAGTCCAAGTCATGTGACTCGAGTCCACACCTCTGGTAAGTTGTGATTTCAAACCCCGGCCGAGTCATACCAAAGACTATAAAAATGTGACCCATTACCTCCCTGCTTGGCACTCAGCATCAATGGTTGGAATTGGGGATTAAATCACCAAAAATGATTCCCACCGCTGCTGCCCACTGCTCCCCTCACCTCCCAGGGGGTGAACAAGGAGATGGGTCAAATGCAGAGGACAAATTTCTCCACACTTAGTGTGCGTGTGACAATCATTGGTACTTTATAGTTAGAACTCTAAGACTTATTTACAATTGTTCAAAATTAGCACAATATGGGATGTTAAAATCCAAATATGCCTATGTCCACTAGAAGTTGCAAATATTCAGAGACAACTGAATGATTATGCTGAAGCCGGATAACCCTAACAAAATATGACTTGTGCGTATGAAGCTTTGATAAAAATAACAACTACACATGCCCAATGCGGCTCCACCAAACCTCTGCTATGGTTTGCCATTAGTAGACTGTGTGTCCTTATCACACTAGGTTGAAGCAGAGTGAGGAGGTGAGGAGGTTCGCTTTGAATAAGTTGTGCACACTAATTGATTTTACGAGGAAGCAACAGCGGTGGAAGTGGAAGGGAGGGGACTGTAGTCTACTGTGCGCAGCAGTAATCCCTATAGAGTAGAAAGCTATCTTTCTTTTTGTCTTTTTTACCGCTTAATCTTTCATGGCTGGCACATGAATTATGAATTGAGAAAGTATAAACTACAGAGTTAAGTCGGCTTGCAAAAAGAGATCATCTATCATTCTAACAGAGTTATTGTACAGTAGGAAGGCACAATGAGGAGCTGTTCCTTGCGGATTTAATAAAATAGAATAGATTAGAAAGTACTTTATTGATCCCTGGGGGAAATTCAGCACCACAGTTCGCTCACAATTGACAATAAACACTTAGGTATTTTTTACATGTGAATAATATAAATACAGTCTATTATACAGCATTATTCACATGTGAATAACATAAATACAGTCTATTATACAGCATTATTCACATGTGAATAATATAAATACATTATACATTTACAGTACATGTATTGTACTGTACTGTACATAAGATGCTACGCACAATGATTGCTTACTGTAACGTCTTAAAGCTGTAGAACTGATTATTAAGGCAATTTTCTGCGAAACTAAGGGAGGGCATTAAAGCCACAAAAACCCATCATGCACTGTGCACACCTAAAATATGGCAACTTATCAATTAAGTGGTCTCTGTATTACAAATGTATCCTCTTTATTTAAGCAAGGGGTCAAACACTATTTTCAGTGTGAAATATATATAAAAAAATATTCCCGATGCGGGTATTACAACTGAATATAATACCGTCTGAATCACACATGCAGGCAAGTACATTCAATTTGCTCTGTATTTAACAGTATATATTTAGAATGACTATTTAGTACAGATAGTATTAAAACATGGGGGGCGGGGGGGCTCACCCACATCTGCGGTCCTCTCCAAGGTTTCTCATTGTCATCCCACTAGGTTGAGTTTTTCCTTGACCTGATGTGGGTTCTGAACCGAGGATGTCGTTGTGGCTTGAGCAGCCCTTTGAGACACTTGTGATTTAGGGCTATATAAATAAACATTGATTGATTGATTGATACCTTTGTAAAAATTTCCTGACTCTTGTATCGCAGCAATGCAGGTGCACCTTACAAGTGGGCATTTAGCTAAAACCGCAGACAATGCATATTATTTACCTTGCGGTCCATGACACTAGTGTAGCCCTCAAGTGTTGATGATGCAAGCAGTCTCTGAGGTCTCTTTGGCTTCTCTATGGCGGACGCAGGACTTTCCCCATGGCGGGATGATGGTGATGCCGATGATCTGCCAACATCAAACCAGTAACCATGGTGATGATGATGCTGCCGCAAAACCCTTGGCACTGGAGCGACACATGGGACAGACATATTGAGTCATTATACAGTATTGTGGAAAATACAAAATACATAAAAAAAGATTTTTTTCTGCAGGTGTCATTTATTGCTACCATGCGCTTCCTTATTTTCCTATACGCACGAGAGGATTCTGCATCTCATCACAGAGCGTCGAGAGTCCTCAGCACGCATGAGCGGGACGTGAGTACACGGCTCAAAAAGAAGCGCCACGCTCCCACCCCTCACCCGTGCAAACTGCCGCACTGTGCTTCGTTCCCCGTGATCCTAAACACCTCCGTATCTTCCTGCATCTGGTCCTGGTGTGGCAGGGTCCACTGCGGGTTCATAGGAGTTCATGTGTGTATGAATAGACAGCTACAACGTATTCCCCTTGACATCTTTTGACATTTTCATAGATGTGGATGAAAATGTTATGAAAAACTGGGCCAGAATTTTGTCAATGCATATTTTCTCAAGGTCAAATTCTAGAAGAAAAAGTAAACTTGGACATACGGGAGCATAGTCAGTGTGCAGCTTGTATTGCAGCATATACCTGTACTTACTATCCACTGAAAGAGACTCATGCAGCCATACTCTAAATAACTGCCAACACAAGTGAGTACAACTCACTGTAAACACGTCCAAATAATATCCATTGTTATCCAGTGCAGGGATCCCCAAACTATGGCCCAGATTTGGCTGGCCAGGATCCATAATCTGGACCGCCACACTGCAAAAAATCAGTGTTCAAAAACAAGAAAAAAAAAATAAAATAATTGGGGGTATTTTATTTGAACAAAGCAAAAGTATCTGCAATAGAACAAGAAAATTCGGCTTGTCAAGATTTTCCGAAACAAGTAAAATTAGCTAACCTCAATGAACCCAAACATACCTTAAAATAAGGATATTCTCACTAATAAGTGCTCTTTTCTTGGTAGAAAAACCCAGACCTTTTTGCTCAATATGTTGAAAAATATTCTTAAATTAAGCAAATGCTAGTGCCATTATCTTGATATAATGATATGCGCTCGGCATCATTTTTTTTTTTTCATGCTTGAAGTAAGAAATTATTACTTTAAAAAACTAGTTTTATACTTATGAGTGTTAATGACACAGCATTGCAACAGTTGATATTCTAGTTTCAAGCATGTTTTACTCAATATAGGTCATAAAATCTCAGCTACAAGCTGTAATATCTTACTGAGATAATTTAGGACCAAAACACTTAAAACACGTAAAACACTCTTACATAAAATCTGCTTAGTGAGAAGAATTATCTTATCAGACAGAAAATAAGCAAATATCACCCTTATCTGAGATATTTAATCTTACATAGATTTCAGTTTTTGCAGTGCAGATTAATTTTTGACATTAAAATTTAAACTTTGCAAATGCGCTGCCATCTAATGAATTATTTCAATATCGTTAGTCTTTGACTCTGAGCATTACTACACCATTATCCAAGTGCTTTGAATTAATTTATATGAGCGTGAAGGAAAGGGAATGTGTTTCGCCACATGCCTGCAGTGCCTCATTGCAGAAAGTACACCTTTTTTGAATTGCTGGCAGGTAAGTGGAATCCACATATTTTTACAAGTAAATTCAGAATACCTTTCCCACCCATGGTCCAAATAATCCAAAACCAACACAGAAAGTTAATACTCGTGGTACAAAACACACAACCTGCCCACTAACTATGTGGACAAAAATGTCTAAGCACCACACACAATTCAAATATACACCTATTTGAATCCCCCACAGAGAATGATGGGTAAAAATAACTTTCTCTACACACTTTGACATGATTGACGCACTTTGGCTGCTTGATATTCCTGATTAATTACAAAACTTTAAGGAGGTCTTAGGGGAATTAAACAAGGTAGGAGTGGTTCACATACTCCTAATATCCAATGTTTTATCGCTTATACTTCATGTTGTAGTAATGGGGGGTGTCAATATTTTGGTTGTTCGGTTTGTTAGCTAAAGCTTGTTATAAATAATGGTTTAACAAACTGAAGTTTCGCTGATCATTTCCTGATAATATTGTAAATCTTATATCTTTTATTTTTGTACAAAATGATTGTTGTGCTGTGTGGCGAAATAAAGGTTTGTTGTGTGTATAATAATAATATATTGGCGAGTTCACCCCAAAAACCGGGCTTTATCGCAGGTTGTACTGTAATTTTACATATTCAGCACAGTGGCGCAGTAGTTAGCGTCCTAGGTTCGATTACCAGGCTCGTGTTCTTTCTGTGTGGAGTTTGCATGTTTTTCCTGTGACTGCATGGGTTGTCTCCGGGTACTCCGGCTGATTCCCACCTCCAAAGACATGCACCTGTGGATAGGCTGATTGGCAACACTAAAGTTAGCCCAAGTGTGTGAATGTGAGTGTGAATGTTGTCCGTCTCTCTTTGTATTGGTCCTGCGGCTAGGTGACGACTTTTCCAGGGTGTACCCCGCCTTCTGCCTGAGTGCAGCTGGGATAGCCCCACTTTGTGACCCCGGAAGAGACAAGCAGTAGAAAATGAAATTATGGATATCATGTTTGGCAAACTTCTCTCTTCAAGTTGATATCACACTTATATGCAGACTTAAATCATTGTGATCAGAGTTCCCGTGTTAAAGCATCTGTTTAAACAGGATCAGCGCACACACACTAACAATTGAGCAATAAATTGGAATAAATAATAAGATAGAAAAAAAAACTATTCTTAAAATTTTAACTACAAGTTACTTCATGCAGCTCAGAAGTGAAGTTAGTTTAGTGATTTAGATATAACATGTATTTAGATGCTTTATGTAGCGGTAATTAGATTACATTACATGCATCATATATCATTTTATTTTCATCTTTTAATTATTTTTTTTAACCCTAATGTGGCACTCCAGTCAAAAAGTTTGAGGACCCCGTCCTAGTCTAACCCCTGCTTGCGTCGACCAGTGAAGAAATCCGGATCACGGCACCAATGTAACACCTTCTGAATACACAAATTGTCGCTAGTTTAAGCCTCCTAGACTCTGCGTTGTGTTTGTTGTGATAATGATGGACAGGAGACTTGAGTGACACCGCTTACTTCTTGATGTAGAAGGAAATATGCACCGGTCAGTACGGTGAGGCTCAGTACCCGTTACACTAGCACTGCCTTAGTCCCTTTGGGCCGTTATCTCGGTACTCACTCGTGTAGCTTCCAAATTCAGATTGTAACGGCTGTCGGTTGACTGTAAATCTACACTGCCATACAAGCCATGCACAGACTACTCTAAAGTGTATCCATTTGTAATGTATTCCCCTAAAGGATATAACAAAATGCTCGCTGAAATGTCAAGGGTATACTCACTTTTGTGAGGTACTGCAGTATTGTTGGGCTTCATCTGAGGACAAGTACTAAAGCATTGTCAGTAGAGCGGTGGAGAAAGGGTCCATCTGGTTCTGCTGTGATATTAATCTATTTATAGCATCAAAACCCAAGTGCATTACACATTGTTAAACACCCGTTGCAAAAGATATTGTGTAAAACATCAGGAAGAAGATGACAACCTTCTCTTGATCGATGTAGGATAGTTTAAAACAAATACTTCCCTCCTAGTTTCCAGTCCACAGACAAGTTAAACAGGTGAATAATACTCAATATTATGATGTTCCTTGACTGCACTTAAATGTAGAGTATATGTAGAATATATTTATATTATTTATAAATTATATACCGGTATATAATACATTATATATATTATATTATTTATTATTATTACTGTCTATTGTGAGCGAACTGTGCTGAATTTCCCCAGGGATCAATAAAGTACTTTCTATTCTATTCTAATATTCCTAGCAATCAAATTTGAGAAGCAACCGGATTGGATCACAATATTAACCGTGCACTTGCAGCTTCTTGGTCACCCCGCCACCCACACCAGTTATTGCATACTTCCTACCTATTCTGGCACTTTATCCTCACTCATTCATCAAGGCACAAGAGGCTCAAGGATTTGGGCACTTCAGTTTGAGTCAAGCTGCAGACAAAAAGCAATATTTGTAAATATGCTAGTCTGCTCCCTGACTACTGTTGATGTGCCTTTAAGCAAGGCTATGAACCCTTGCTTGATGTCGGCTCAGGGAAGTTTGCATGCCCCTTCAGTCTGACATCTCTTTGCATGCTTGCATGTCAGTATAATACATGAAACATTAATGCATGTTGATAATTATTTTAAATATTTTGACTTAGATTCCTTATCACAGATTTGATTCAGAAATGCTCATCATGTATTTATTTGTTCACTAGAACAGTGTTTTTCAACCACTGTGCCACGGCACACTAGTGTGCCGGGGGAGATTATGTAATTTCACCTAATTGGGTTAAAAACATATTTTTTTAAATGTCCCGTTGTTGAGTGTCTGCACTGTCTAGAGGTCGGCAGCTTAACCATGTAATACTCTTCCATATCAGCAGGTAGCTAATTGCTTTGTAGATGTTTGTCGTGATCACAATATGCAGATGACAGCGGGAGGCAGAATGCAGGTAAAAAGGTATCTAACGCTTAAACCAAAAATAAACAAAAGGCGAGTGCCACTCAGAAAAGCCATTGAAGCTTAGGGATGGTTATGCAAAATGAAACTAAAACTGAACTGGCTGCAAAAGTAAACAAAAACAGAATGCTGGACGACAGCAAAGACTCATAGCGTGTGGAGCAGACGGCGTCCACTAAGTACATCTGTACATAACATGACAATCAACAATGTCCCCACAAAGAAGGATAGCGTCCGCACAACTTAAATAGTCATGATTGCGAAAACAAAGCAGGCGGAGGGAATAGTGTTCAAGGAAGACATGAAACTGCTATAGGAAAATACCAACAAAACAGGAAAAGACACCAAAAATAGGAGCGCACGACAAGAACTAAAACACTACACAGGAAAACAGCAAAAACCTCAAAATAAGTCACGGCGTGATGTGACAGGTCATGACAGCACACCTACTTTGAGACAAGAGCTATAGTGATACATGCTTGGTTATGGTTTGAATTAATATCTACCAATTGCGAGAACGACTTTTTACTGTCAATATCGGCTGCTGAGTTTAATTTCTTAATGATTTCTGCTGGTGGTGTGCCTCTGGATTTTTTCAATGAAAAAAATGGGCCTTGGCTCAGAAAAGGTTGAAAAACACTGCACTAGATGATAGTCTCTGTTTAAAAAACAAATGGGAAATATGCCACACCCCCTAAAGTCCACTAGGGGTCGTTGTTTCTCCGTGACGACTATTGCCAAGCACATACAAAACTGCAGTATTTTCTATTTTGAAACATGTATATTGATCGTCAGTTTGCCAGTTCCTCTGTTTTGTAGCCACTATTATTGATTCCATCCACATGTAAGGCAAGAGTTAGCAAAAAAAAGGGGGGGAACTAAACCCTAACAAAGAAAACGCTGCGGCCATTTTGGAATAATTAATGATGTCGAGCTGTAAACAAGACTGGCGATAGGATAAAGTATTATTTTCATATAATCTTGTCATGCGCTTACTAACACTGTCGTGTGACATGCAGTGACAAAAATGCTGCTAGACAGCAGCTTCCTACAGTATATGCATCTCTGAATCAATCAGAGAGTGTGCAGGTATACCAAATGTTGTGACCGGGTGAATCTATAGCCATGTTTGAATCTATGTTTGTAAAGTTTTTTTTCCGACAGTGTATGGGGAAAAAAAATGCAGCGACGAATTCAAGATATCTATTTAAAGTGTTAATTTCCAAAAGACAAATACTTTTGGAGAGTGAAGTGAAGTGAATTATATTTATATAGCGCTTTTCTCTAGTGACTCAAAGCGCTTTACATAGTGAAACCCAATATCTAAGTTACATTTAAACCAGTGTGGGTGGCACTGGGAGCAGGTGGGTAACATGTCTTGCCCAAGGACACAACGGCAGTGACTAGGATGGCGGAAGCGGGGATCGAACCTGCAACCCTCAAGTTGCTGGCACGGCCGCTCTACCAACCGAGCTATACCGCCCGTAGAGTGGGGTGTGCTTCCATTTGCAATCTGGGAACGCCTGCACAAACAAACATCAGACTCAAAAAACGTACTATAAAAGTAACTGTGGAGCAAAATCTACAACAAAAGGTATCCAATACCTATTACCTATACCACAATGAAGTGTTTTAAATGTAGATTAAAATCATCATAGGTCCCTTTTGAATGCACGTCTCTTGTTTGTTTGCACGCCCCCTCACTCTGACACCTCTTTGCATGCTTGCATGTCAGTACAATACATTAAACATTAATGCCTGTTGATAATTATTTTAAGTATTTTGACTTAGATTCCTTAAGACAGATTTGATTCCCTTTGTATTTGCTCACTAGAACCATGCCAGTCTTTGTTTAAAAAACAAAAGGGAAATATGCCATACCCCCTAAATTCCACTAGGGGTCGTTGTTTCTCTGTGACAATTGCCAAGCACACACAAAAACTGCAGTATTTTATATTTTGGAACATGTATATTCGCCAGTTTGCCAGTTCCTCTGTTTTATAGCCACTATTATTGATTCCATCCACATGTAAGGCAAGAGTTAGCACAAAAAAAAAAGGGGGGGGGGAAACTAACCCCTAACAAAGAAAATGCTTCGGCGGACCCTTTAAGGCCATTTTGGAATAATTAATGACGTCGAGCTGTAAACAAGACTGACGCTCCAACCTGCGTGGCCGAAGCGAGCATCCTCCGGTGGACCTACCGACCGACACTTCGCCAGCGCCACCCGGTCGCCGCAGATTTTGTTTCGGCTGACGTCCACGGCGGTTCCCACTCGTCTTATGCGGTCCCCGGTTACAAGACGCATTGGTCCCGTTTGAGTGTCATGGCTAGAAAGACCGACATTCCCCCCATCTACTACGGTGAGTCTTTTGTTGTTTCTTACCCGCCACTCTCCTGTAATATCACCGTTATTGCTGCCCGACGGTCGTGTTGCTCCAGCCAGCAGTAAAGGAATGTTAGCACGTCGCTATCAGACAGATGCTAGTGAAGTTACATTGTTCTTGTTTATTAAAACAGGTGCCGTGCTTTCAGCGGCGCACTTTCGCTTTCTGGCAACTTCTAAACAAACTATTCAAATTATCTCATTTTAGACCATAAAACATAACTTTAGGCAGCTACTCTATTGGTGGACTCATATGTCCTTTGTTATATTTATATATATATAATTTTTTTTATCCCTAGTAAAAGAGCCAGGCACCTTTTTTTTATTATTGTTTTTTTAAATTTTATAAACCTTTATTCATAATATGCAACATTTACATACAATCCATACAGCTTTTATCTAATTTCGCTGCCTTCTTGTTTTTAAATACACCTCTTTGCTCTCTGTTTTAGCCAGTGCTTTCATGTTTTTATTTCTATTTTTATCTATGTTTCTGTTTTATCTAGTGTTTATCCAGTGCTTTCATGCTTGTATTTCTATTTTTATCTGTTTCATCTATGTTTCTGTTTCATCTAGTGTTTTTATCCAGTGCTTTCATGCTTTTATTTCTATTTGTATCTGTTTCATCTATGTTTCTGTTTCATCTAGTGTTTTTATCCAGTGCTTTCATGCTTTTATTTCTATTTGTATCTGTTTCATCTATGTTTCTGTTTTATCTAGTGTTTTTCATGTTTTCATTTCTATTTAAATTGTTTATTATATATTCTGACTTTATATTTAAAATTTTTTTTATAACTTTGTAGCACTTTGAGATTTTAACAAATGTAAAGTGCTTTACAAATTAATTCATTATTAATAATATTATAATCCATCCATCCATCCATCCATTTCTACCGCTTGTCCCTTTCGGGGTCGCGGGGGGTGCTGGAGCCTATCCCAGCTGCATTCGGGCGGAAGGCAGTGTACACCCTGGACAAGTCACCACCTCATCGCAGGGCCAACACAGACAGTCAAGAAATAATAATAATCAAAACAAGTACAAAAACAGTACAAAACGGCGCCAGGGGGTTGTAAACTCAATAAAGTAACTCAAATAGAATGCAATAATAATAATAATGGATTAGATTTATATAGCGCTTCTCTACACACTCAAAGCGCTTCACAGAGAAGTGAGAACCCATCATTCATTCACACCTGGTGGTAGTAAGCTACATTTATAGCCACAGCTGCCCTGGAGTAGACTGACGGAAGCGTGGCAGCCAGTTCGCGCCTACGGCCCCTCCGACCACCATTCATTCACCAGTGTGAGCGGCACTGGGGGCAAGGGTGAAGTGTCCTGCCCAAGGACACAACAGCAGTGATTTTGGATGGGAAGGTTCGCAGGGAGCGAACCTGCAACCCTCAGGTTTCTGGCACGGCTGCTCTACACGCCACGCCAAAAATATATATATGTAACAAAATGTAAAGCCATAGGCTCACACAAGTTCCGTAAATAATCCAAATTTGGAGCACAGCATCACAGTTTTCACAGCTTTTTGGTTGTTAGAGGTAGAGAGCGTTTTAAAGTAGAGTTCTAATTCTTTTTTGAAGGCACAAAAAACAGGTCGGGTATTGAGAAACTTACATGTATGAATATAAAACTTAGCCAATACTATTAATGATGTTGCAAATGTAAAAATCATTTTAAAATGTGTTTTCATACAGTGTAAATCCAAATAGCACATCTTTAAAACAAAGCACAAATGTGTCATGGTTATTGTCCAGGATGAAACGACAGATGCCCTGCCATAGTGATCGAGTGCTTTCACAAGTCCAACACAGGTGGTAAACAGTCTCTGGATGCATGTTGCATAAGGGGCAGGTAACATCAATGTCCTTGTATCCAACCATGACAGTCTTTACACGGTAATAACCATGAATGATTTTGAAAGAAATCTCTTTGACTTTGTTCGTAAGGCACCTGCTTTGTGATGACAAAAGTGACATCACAAATATATGTGCCAACGATCAAAGTTACGCAGATTTGCATATCAATCTTCATTACTGAGTGGAACATTCACCACTGATGTAAGGAATCGAATGGTGAGCTTATTTATTTCACAAACACTGATTTTGCCAGGCAGATTTTATGACATGCTTCTTTCATGTATATGTAATTTACTGTGAATTTCAATGGAAGACTGCTTATCTCAATTGTTGTTCTGTAGCTAAAGCAATTATAACTACTATTAATACCGATTGCCTCCCAAATACAAAGTAATTTGTGAGCGATGTTGTATTTGCATCCTCCATAGGAAATGTGTTTATTGCCCAAGCTTATGCACAGAACGTCTGACTGCGTATTTACTCCAGTTGTCTGAGGCTATGTCTACACTAAGCCGAATAACCCCTTAAACGAATAATTATTTAGCCTAAGCCCCCGTTTCAGCCACACTAAACCAGCGTTTAAGGCCCCCCTCCTCTGACAAATTTTTACACGGGTAAGTGCGCAGTCTATTTCTTGAATCTTCAGCTCTTAGCTATGTATGGACTCATTGATCGTTTACAAACTGAGTTCAGAGAGGAAGTCAGAAAGACCGCGTCCCACACAGGAAGTGACGTCAGAAAGAACGCGCCACAGCCAGCTTCATAACAACCGGAGCGAACCACTGGAAAGATGGAGGCGAGTCATCCAGACATGCCCGTGTTTCTCAATCTTCTACATGTACAGACTCTTGTGGAAATCACACATTAATACCTTAAGAGAAGGAAACTCGCAATTGCAACTATTTGGAATACAACACTTCTCAGACGGCAAGAGAACTTTCGAAAATCTGGGTCAGCTGTGATTCTACTTACCAAAAATGTTGTCCATTTGTCGAAGGAGAGACAACGAGAATGCGTGAATGTGATAAAAAAAAAAGGTTGTGTGTGCTTTGTATTACCTGGCAGACGAGTGAAGACTACGGAAAACATCGAATGCATTTGGACTGGCAAAGCAGACTATCAGTTATTGTCCGCCATGTATGTCGCGGACTCAACGTCTAGGTCCAGAGTATATAAAGTCACCAAAAACGAATGGACAATGAAGGTGAAGGCAAAAGAGTGAGGAGTGTCCTGACCAGATATCTAGATCCCTAGATTGATTTTTGTAAAATGTTCTTTATCACATTGTTTACTTTCACAATGTCCATTGAAGATTTGATGAATTTATGATGGCTCAAGAGTGATTCACTACAATAGGGCCACTGGATAACCTTAGCCGGCCGGCTTAGTGTAGAAGGGGCCTGAGTGATCATATTCTTTATCAAAACATTTTAATCAGTTATGACCACCAGATGCCACACTGGTGAGTTTCAAAGGATTGTCCACTTTGAATCTTAGAACTTTACAGTGGATCTATTAAATCATGTTTTTGTAACAAGGTAGTGCTTTGGAAATTTTCAGACTTGGACATCTTGTTGTCACGTGGCATTAGTCCCGCGCTTGTCGACTATGGGCAATGACGTAATATAGCCGCAGGGTAAAGGATATTGGCCGTAGAGTCAATCTGATAAAGCAGCTAATCAATCCAACCCCAACTCTATTTGCATCACAATTACAATAACAGTTTGGAAGGTACCCCGGTTTGAAGGTCACAGTTGGGTTGATTTTTGATACAAATAAGGAACAAAATGCAAAACATATAACTGCTTCGCTTTTTTGTAAACAGCGTCATTGTTTAAAAAAAAAAAAAAAGAAAGCTACAAACTAGGGTTGTACGGTATACCGGTATTAGTATAGTACCGCGATACCAATGAATCCTTTTTGGTACTATACCGCCTCTGAAAAGTACCGGTCCCCCACGCCCCTGTCGTTGTCACTTCGTGTCATTACTGGTTTACGAGGTTTACGAGCAGAGGAGCATGTTCGACAGCACACAATCACAAACTACTTACGAACAAACAAACAGTGCGTAGACAGAAAAGGGAGAACGGATGCATTTTGGCTTAAAAACTAACAATAAAGGTGAAGTTATAACACTGAAACGCCCTCAGGAAGAGGTGCTTTAAGACATTGCTAGCTAGCTAGCGGCTAAAGTCCAGTCGGCAATGTTTAAGCTACTTCTAAATCACTAATCCTCGCCTCCATGGTGACAAATCGAGGAATAGCTAAACATGCTTCACTACACACCATAGCTCACCGGCGTCACATTGTAAACAAACGCCATTGGTGGATCTACACCTGACATCCACTGTAATGATACCAAGTACATGAGCAATGCTACTGTGATTACGTCGATATTTTTTGGCATCACAACATTTTCTTTCGTTTTTTAATATTTATATTATGTTTATAAACTCAGGAATTATGTCCCTGGACACATGAGGACTTTGAATATGACCAACGTATGATCCTGTAACGACATGGTATCGGATTGATACCTACATTTGTGGTATCATCCAAAACTAATGTAAAGTATCCAAACAACAGAAGAATAAGTGATTATTACATTTTAACAGAAGTGTAGATAGAACATGTTGAAAGAGAAAATAAGCAGATATTAACAGTAAATGAACAATTAGATTAATAATTAATTTTTTACCACTTGTCCTTAATCATTTTGACAAAATAATAGAATGGAAAATGACACAATATGTTACTGCATATGTCAGCAGACTAAATTAGGAGCCTTTGTTTGTTTACTTACTACTAAAAGACAAGTTGTCTTGTATGTTCACTATTTTAAGGACAAACTTGCAATAAGAAACATATGTTTAATGTACCCTAAGATTTTTTGTTAAAATAAAGCCAATAATGCCATTTTTTGTGGTCCCCTTTATTTAGAAAAGTACCGAAATAATTTTGGTACCGGTACCAAAATATTGGTATCGGGACAACACTACTACGAACTGCAAGCAAGTAATTCTACAATGGATACTGAACAAAGCCGGCAAACAGCTTTTAACTCATTTATCCACTTGGCTTTGTTTGTTCACATATTTCACCGAGAAGGCAAAGTGTAAAGACTTTCAAGCTCTGGCATGTCTTTGGCACTATCACTAGCTATGACTCCCTCCTGATAGCCAAAGAATGGGCTATGCTGTATTTGTGTGAGAACTCTCTATGCCTTTGTTTCGTACCAAATAAAAAAATGTTATTAAGAATACTGGTTCCTTTACAGCAAGGGTGTCAACCTCATTTTAGATCGGGGGCCACATGGAGAAAAATCTACTCCCAAGTGGGCCGGATTGGTAAAATCAAGGCACGATAACTTAAAAATAAAGTCAACTTTAGAGAGTTTTCTTTTTTTTTATAAATAGAATGAGCACATTCTGAAAATGTACAAATCATAATGTTGTTGGGTTTGTTTGTTTTTTACACTTATATGTTGCGGTTAATAGTATTCTCTTTGTCGTTATTTATACTTTCTATGTGATAATGTTTATCAGTCAACTCATTGGTGTAAATTTTCAATCTATTAAGATACAAAAATAATATCAAAATCAAATTACAGTATGTTATTTATGTAGTTTGCTCATTTTCCTCAATTGGTGCACTAACATGTGGTTTATTTATTTTTTTACATATGTAGCATCATCTACAAAGATACAAAGAATTTCTATTGCGACATCTGGTGGACACACGTAGAACAGCAGTGTCTTTCATTCTAAAATTTTGGCTCATTTTATACCTAGCAAACTCATCCGGATAAAACCTGTTTGCGGGCCGTATGTTTGACACCCCTGCTTTACAGCCTAAACACAATATTGTCAAATCATTTTATCTCGTGTTATGTTTCTTTTCAATTCCTGCCAAAATTCTTACACCTTGCTTTGTATAGCAAATGAATAGGCTATGGACCATCAAGGTTGAAGCGTCTAATTTACCAGATGCTTTTATTATTGTATAGTTCTGCCTCCAGACTCTTGAGTCTTTTCAGAATCCTCCTTGCCTACCACATCATTATCATCTCATTCCACCAAGCAGCCTTTCTCCCAAGTTGTTTATGACAATAACAGTTGTAGCTCTGCTGTGTCTGAGTGACACTGCACTGTTGTCATGATGCAGGCAACAACTTTGTTGCCTCCCTGCATGCTGCTGACCCCGTCTGCCCCCCTCCCGCGTCTCGTGACGGCAGCGCTCTGCCAATCATGGTCGTAAACCTGTCAGTGGTGCTGTGCGGGATCAAGTTACGCGAGGTCATCTGTCTTCATTTAAATCATGAAAGTAACGTTAAAGATTGGCGTAAAGGTGTAATTTCCTCCTTCGCGGTCGCGTCTGACTGCAGTGTGACAAGCCTCTGTTGGCTCAGTGTGAGGATTTAGGGAAGCTGCCCATGCGAGAAATTTCTTAATTAACTGTGCACCAGACTTGACACTTTTTTTTAGTGAATGGAACAAATATTTGGGCATGTCCTATACCCTGTCCCTAAATGGTAATACTGGTACTGGCACTTCAGTAATAGTCTAACCACAGGATCCTTAGATCAAGGGTACAGATATAAATCTATCAATCAATCAATCAAAGATTATTTATATAGCCCTAAATCACAAGTGTCTCAAAGGGCTGCACAAGCCACAACGACATCCCACATCAAGGCAAGAAAAAACTCAACCCAATGGGATTACAATGAAAAACCTTGGAGGGAACCGCAGAACATGTCCTTACTGTATAACAAGGAGCATGCATTTTTTTACATGTCACGCCATTTAACTAATTTCAAACAATTTCGTGAACACGCATGTAGCATTAATGCAAATGAGCCATTTTTTAAAATTTTTTATTTATTTATTTCTTTGTCATAAAAAAATACAATCATGCGTGCTTACGGACTGTATCCCTGCCGACTGTATTGATCTATATTGATATATAATGTACGAACCAGAAATATTAATAACAGAAAGAAACAACCCTTTTGTGCAAATGAGTGTGAATGAGTGTCAAAGGGGGAGGGAGGTTTTTTGGGTTGGTGCACTAATTTTAAGTGTATCTTGTGTTTTTTTATGTGGATTTAATAAAAAAAAAATTTTTAATTTTTTTTTTACATTTCTTGTGCGGCCCGGTACCAATCCCACAGACCGGTACTGGGCCACGGCCCGGTGGTTGGGGACCACTGATATACAGTATCACATACAAGTCTTATGACTACAGTTACATTTTAACAACATTATGCGTGGTTAGGCTATTGTGTGGGTGTTAAGACGGTGTTTTTGTTTTGCCTATTCATTTGCGCAATATGTATATAATTTACTATTCAGCAAATTTTTGGTTTTCTCATTTGTTTTTTCGTTGCGTGTGACTTTTGTGGCTGCATGTACAAATAAATGGCACAGCTGTGGTGGCATCAGGTTGCATCAGCTCTGTGACTTTTAATATCTCCTATGTTCCTTAGTTTTCCTCTTGTTTTCATATCTGTTTTACCTTGTTCTTTGTGGGCTATTTGAGCCTGCACTGCAACCATATGGTTTAAATGTGTGCCTGAAAGAGTGGCAGTAGAACACGGTAACTTCCGAGATTGTCATCATTTTACAATTGAGCTACTGTGGCTGAACCTCAAACGCCTACAAATCATTACCCCACATATCAAAGAAGTTCAGAGACCTTATCCTGGACTACTATGCCAACTTTCGTCTGAGTCCCCTCCGGGACAACAACCTCCAACTGGTACAAGCTTGAAAAGGCGATCATCGCCGGATATACGATCTCAGTCATCCTCTTTGCACTCGCCATAAACATGTTGGTGAAGTCTGCGAAAATTGAGTGTATGGGCCCCTTCACCAAGTCTGGAGTTCGACAGCCGTCCATCCGAACCTTTATGGACGACCAGATAGTGACAACTACATCTGTCCCAGGCTGCAGGTAGATCCTGAACGGTCTCGAGATGATTTCCTTGGCTACAATGAGCTTCAAAGTGGCTTAGTCAAGGTCTCTTGTACTGTAAAGAGTGAAGGTTCCTGGCGGGTGAAGGTTCCTGGCAAGTTCTGCTTCCCACTCGCACCACCAAAACACAATCACTCACTGAGGAACTCGTGAAAAGCTAGCGTAAGATGTTGAGCTGCAGCCTAAAAGACGCAGCCTCCATAGAAGCGACCAACCATGACCTGGAGACCTGGTTAGCCGTAGTGAACAAGTCTGGCCTCCTTACGGCAAAGGGTGTTTGTCGGCACAGGGAAGAGCTGGTCCAAGCAGCAGCAGAACACCTTGCTACAACAAAGCGTAGAGGACATAGAAAAGGTCGCTGATCATTGAGGAATTGTGAGCAGTTGTTGAGAAGTAAGCTCGCCAGATGGTGGAAATGCGGCAACAGGGTGTCTGGTCGAGATGGGAGAAAACTGCAGAGGACCAGGTTTCATCGACTGAGCTGTGGAAAACTGAACCCCATCGGATACAATTATTGATCCAGACGGTCTATGATATGTTGCAAAGTCCATCCAACTTCTTCATCTGGGGAAAATTGGGGACACCAGCTTGCTCCCTATGCCAGAGGCGAGGAACCTTAGAGCACTTCCTAAGCCTTTGGCGCTGGGCGAAGGGCGCCACCGCTGGTGACATGACCAGGTTCTGAAAGCTATAGGGATCAGCCACAGTAAAAGCCTTACTAAAGTGAAGAACACCATTGCTTTTATCAGAGCCGAGGATAAGTCTACAGCAGAAAACTTACCCAAGTCTACCCAGAACACCTCTGGCTTGTTGGAAATGGCATGCAATTGGGAGATGGCAGTTGATCCAAAGAAGCAGCTGAAGTTCCCTGAAGCGATTGTCAAGGCAACATTAAGGCCAGACATTGTTCTTACCTCAGTAGCCTCAAAGCAGGTGAGTCTCTTGGAGATCACTGTGCTTTGGGAGGACCGTATGGAGGAGGCTAACAAAAAGAAGAGGGCAAAATATGCTGAGCTAGTGGAGGAGTGTCAATGGTTGCTGAGCTAGTGGAGTAGTGGCAATGATGCAAGATGCCAACTATTTCTGGGATTTCTGGGACAATACCTCTGCAGTGCCTACAACTGCTGAGCATTACAGGGGCCAGCCAGTAAAGGGCCATCAAGTTTGCCACTGATGCAGCAGAAGTGGCGTCGAGATGGCTGTGGATCAGGAGGGGAGAAGCGTGGCATATAAGATAGCGCTACCTGGACACAAGCTGGGGCTTGAACAACCCCAGCTGGGTCCTCTGGGCGAGGGGGTCTGGTCTGATTGTTTAAAGACCAGAAACCCTGTGTGATCCAAGGTTACATCACTGACGAGGTGTCCAAGGGAACCAGACGTATCTAAAACTGTGTCAAACAATTTCCCTTGTGGATCGATAAAGTTTGTCTAAGTCTAAGTCTTGCGGGGAAAAAATGAATTAATCTCCATAAGTAAATAAAGATAACTTGGCTAACAATTTTGACTTAATTGTCCACTTCCTAATTATTCCTTAGACATACACAAACTGATAACTTACTGGTGATGGTCATTGAATGTTGTGTATTAAAGGGGTTGTTTGCCACATTTACACTGATGCCCAGAGGCATTTTAAGTATTTCAAGCATTATATCCCGCCCTCTTCCGGCTTCTGTAACGTAAAGACGTAACTATGTACGTATGTAACACATGAATGCGCATTAGCTTTGAGTGTTGTTAGCTAATGATAGCGATTTGGATAATTTGCATTAGCTGTCATTGAATAAATATTCTATCAGAACAAGACTGAAAATTGTTCATTAACTGTACAGGGTGAGTGACTACCGTAAACACCACTCATTTTATTTGGGCCGGAAAAAAAGTGTTACACAAACTCAGTAATAAGTGAAAAACAGACTGTTTTAACATATATGTTCTGGTAAACCACTAATGGTGACATAATCTAGCCAATAGTGTTCTTGTTATATTTTTGCTTTGTAACTGTAAGCAAGTTACAAACAGCTCCTTTAATATTGTAGAATTTCGCATAATGTGATATTATTGAAGCCTTGTTATTGTTGATTACAGCTGCATCAAGTTTAATTATTTAGTTGAGTGGATGTGTGTCGAGTGGATCTTTATCCTTTTCCTGAAGTTGTCTGGGATCAAGAGGTGGCCGTATACTCGGGGCGGGCTAATATGGCTTTCTTTATGTCAGGGGTGTCCAAACCTTTTCCACCAAGAGCTGCAAACTGAAGAGATAAGCATGTGGGGGCCATTTTGATATTTCCTTATTCTGTAAAAAGAATTCTAAAACATACATATTTAAAGACACAACTTTTTGTCAGCTTTGTGTTATAGGTGACATGATTGGTTGTACATGATATCGATATTGGAATGAGTATTGATATCAATATTGAGCCTACTTTTAATGTTTTATAGTGTGGAATGTAAGGAAACAGAACAATGGTAGGTTGACTTTGGCTGTCTTGAAGTTGAAGTGGAGTGATAATAGTTTTTTGGTGACACATAGTGGCCACAACAATTAAATTAATCTCATGATGCAGTAAATTGAACGAAGAGGAGAAGTTTGTTACTGAATAGTCTAATACGTTCTGTCTTGGGATATTTTGTATCTGTATTTCATATTTGTTTATATTGGCAAACATGGTGATTTAGACTGCAATATTGTTCAACTAAGGACATATGTCCAGCTTATGTGCTAGATTGTTTGCTTCGCTGTTGTGTAGCTGCTAGCTTCTCGTGGCCTTTTCTGTAAATGACTTCACTAAAACACAAGACCTTATTGGAGGGCATTTAGCTGATGATTGGCTGTCCAGCTTTGGCGTTTGGGTCAGAGGTTGCATTAGATATGTTTGTTGCAAATAATACAGTATAATACAATAATTCTTTTTTTTCCCTGAAATCCGATACTATTTTTGTTTTTTGCTGATATCGGACTGATAACTGATATAATATCGAATCAGGACTCCCCTGGTTTTTTATACAGTTCAGCTTTTTCTCACTACATACAGTCGTGGTCAAAAGTTTTCATACACTTGTGAAGGACATAATGTCATGGCTGTCTTGAGTTTCCAATAATTTCTACACCTCTTATTTTTTTTTGTCATAGAGTGATAGGAGCACATACTTGTTTGTCACAAAAACATTCATGAAGTTTGGTTCTTTTATGAATTTATTATGGGTCTACTGAAAATGTGACCAAATCTGCTGGGTCAAAAGTATACATACAGCAATGTTGATATTTGGTTACATGTCCCTTGGCAAGTTTCACTGGTTGAAGCTCTTGACAAAATCGGTGCAGTTTAGCTAAATTTGTTGGTTTTCTGACATGTACTTGTTTTTCAGCAATGTCCACACGTTTAAGGCAGGACTTTGGGAAGGCCATTCTAAAACCTTAACTCAAACCTGATTTAGCCATTCCTTTACCACTTTGGACGTGTGTTTGGGGTCATTGTTCTGTTGGAACACCAAACTGCTCCCAAGACCCAACCTACGGGCTGATGATTTTATGTTGTCCTGAAGAATTTGGAGGTATTCCTCCTTTTTCATTGTCCCATTTACTCTTCTCTGTAAAGCACCCGTTCCTTTGGCAGCAAAACAGGCCCAGAGCATAATACTACCACCACCATATTTGACGGTAGGAATGGTGTTCCTGGGATTAAAGGCCTCTTCTTTTCTCCTCCAAACATATTGCTGGGTGTTGTGGCCAAAACGCTCAATTTTTGTTTTATCAGACATCACATGGACACAGATAAGACGTTCTGGAGGAAAGTTCTCTGGTCAGATGAAACAAAAATTGAGCTGTTTGGCCACAATACCCAGCATATGTTGGGCATATCTGTTTGCTTTTTTTCTTACATTCATATTGCTGTTTTTTTGTTTGCTTTTACTTCGACAATAAGCTGCGGGCACATCATAATAAGACGCAACTTCAAAAGCAAGCATTTGTGCGCCTCTTCCTTCAAAAGCGGAGCAAACAATTGAGGGAGATGATAGATTCTTCTAACATTTGGTGCTCATAAACAGGCTCTAAGGATGCATTATTGTTAGAGCATTATTAAAAAGTCAATAGGGGAAGTATTAAACGGCCACAGTGTGGCACTGATAACCCCATTACTATTTATAATGTACTTGCTCCCACCAAGACTCCGCAAAATGCAACATTAGCTTGAGGCTTTTCAAACTATGACGGCCCAATTAACCTCCTTAATTGAGTTGTAGCACTTTTTGAAATAACACACGATAGATTGGTGCCGACTGACTGTGATGTACAGTGTGTAGTTTACTGTATACGGTTAATATTTTAGTTGACTACATCCAACTGCTGCAGCCACGTCTCCCCCAGAAGGATGCAAGGTCACATGGCAGCAACAACACTTTACTCCACGGTGCAGAGCAGCAGGCTCACTGTCAGCGGCTGACACTCTCAGATGCTAACGTCCCCTCCTGGGGTTCGAATCCCAACCCGGATCCCTGTGTTGTTGTTTTTTAAAAAGATGTCAGCTCTTTTTCTAGGCTGTTGGAGTACTGTTAAGAGACCATCCAGTAGGCTTAAAAGAAGCCAGATTGCTGACTACACCATCCTCTTAAGTAAGCTTGCTAATATTTAAAAAGATCCCTGCGGGAGGGAAGCCGCCAAGTAAATTTAAATCGCTGATCCTGGATGTTGATGTCTTGTCTTAGTAAGGACACAAAAACTTAAAAAGGTGCTGCTTTTCTCTGGAGGGAGAACATATGTGCAAGGATACAGCAAGGGCAATGGGGAGGAAAAAAAGGATGGATATTATCTTGAAACATCCTTAATGTTTGGCGGTGGGGTAAAAAAAGAGCCATCTGGTGCTTCTCAGCTGCAGTGATTGCTTCCGAGATGAACTCCAACAGGAAGTGTGGGAGACTTGTGTGATTGTGGTGTGTGAATTCATGCAAAGTACACAAATGGTGAAATGCCTGGCACACTGCTGCAAATCCACAACCGTAGTAGTAAACAAGCATGGCAAGTATTAGGACACCTAGATGGTATGAATACCAGCCACTAGTGTTGTCACGATACCAATATTTTGGTACCGGTACCAAAATATTTCGGTACTTTTCTAAATAAAGGCGACCACAAAAAATGTCATTATTGGCTTTATTTTAACAAAAATCTTAAGGTACATTAAACATATGTTTCTTATTGCAAGTTTGTCCTTAAATAAAATAGTGAACATACAAGACAACTTGCCTTTTATTAGTAAGTAAGCAAACAAAGGCTCCTAATTTAGCTGCTGACTTATGCAGTAACATATTGTGTCATTTATTGTTCTATTTTGTCAAAATTATGAAGGACAAGTGGTAGAAAATGTATTATTAATCTACTTGTTCATTTACTGTTAATATCTGCGTGCCTTCTCTTTTAACATGTTCTATCTACACTTCTGTTAAAATGTAATAATCCCTTATTCTTCTGTTGTTTGATACTTTACATTAGTTTTGGATGATACCACAAATTTGGGTATGAATCCAATACCAAGTAGTTACAGGATCATTCATTGGTCATATTCAAAGTCCTCATGTGTCCAGGGACATATTTCCTGAGTTTATAATCATAATATAATTTTTTTTTTTAAACGAAAACATTTTGTGATGCATATCGTTGTAATAATAGTAGTATCGACTAGATACGCTCCTGTACTTGGTATCATTACAGCGAATGTTAGGTGTAGATCTACCAATGCTGTTTATATTGTAGCGTCCCAGAAGAGTTGGTGCTGCAGCGAATTCTGGGAATTTGTTCTGTTGTGTTGCGGTGCAAATATTCTCCCAAAATGTGTTTGTCATTGTTGTTTAGTGTGGTTTCAATATATGGCACATATTTATGACAAGTGTTGGCATTGTTCATACGGCCACCCCTGTGACATGTATGGCTGTTGACTAAGTATTCCCTTCATTCACATGTTGTTAGGGTGTGTCGTCTAAATGGTTAACTAATCGGTCATATTGAAATCTTTTCTTGACTTTTTCAACTATAGACAAGATTTTAGTCATTCACTATCATGGCTCTGGTGTGTAGTGAAGCATGTATAGCTATCACTCGTCCTACAGGTTTGATACTTGAATTTATCGTACTTGATTTGTTGCCATGCAGACAAGGACTAGTGATTTTGAAGTTACAACACTGCTGACTGTGTACAGACATTAGCCGCTAGCTAGCTAGCCATGTCTTAAAGCACCTCTTCCTGAGGGCATTCTGCATGACACGACGTGACGACGAAGGGGGACCAGTACTTTTTAGAAGTGGTATAGTACCGAATATGATTCATTAGTATCGCGGTACTATACTAATATCGGTATACCGTACAACCCTACCAGCCACTCCTAGTGGAATACTTTGCACAAGTCCATTTGTGAGGTTAGAGGTCACTGATATTGGTACCTCGCTCGTTCTGTTCTCGTTCATCTCAAAGCGGTCGTTCATCTCAAAGCGGTCAGATAGAGTTGAAGTCAGGGTTCTCAAGTTCTACCACACCATAGTCATCGAAGCATGCCTTCTTTTGCACTACCAAAAAGGGAATGACCCAAATTCCATCAATCAATCAAAGTTCTACCACACCATAGTCATCGTAGCATGCCTTCTTTTGCACTATCAAAAAGGGAATGACCCAAATTCAATCAATCAAAGTTTACTCATATAGCCCTAAATCACGAGTGTCTCAAAGGGCTGCACAAGCCACAACAACATCCTCGGCTCAGATCCCAAATTGTTAACATAACGTTTGAAACCTAGACGATTCAATTGATTTAGAAACTAAATCATCATTAATGAATTGCAATATTGACGCAATAATGAGCCGATTATACATATTTTTCAAGACAAAACCAAAGACAAATAACGAAATAAATCAGTGTTATTGAAATAATCCTAATCTATTCCACTGGAACCTCGATTTAGGAACTTAATTGGTTCTTGAACGAGGTTCGTATATACAAAAATGTTTGTAGAATGAGAGCAAACTTCTTCATTAGAAACAATGTAAATATGAATAATGGGTTACAGCCTGGACAAAAGTCCATATTTTAGTAAGACTTTGTACACCTGAACAAAATATAAACGGCCATACAGGTCTGTATCAAACACACACAACAAGGGGTGATGGATCAACTTTCTATTTAACAACAACGCCGAAGCAACACTATTTAGCCCAGAGGTGTCAAACTCATTTTAGATCGGGGTCCAGTTGGAGAAAAATCGACTCCCAAGTGGGCGGGACTGGTAAAATCACGGCACGATAACTTAAAAATAAAGACAACTTCAGATTGTTTTCTTTGTTTAAAAATAGAACAAGCACATTCTGAAAATGTACAAATCATAATGTTTTGTTTTTTTACACTTACATGTTGCGGTTAATAGTATTCTACCTTCATTTGTCGTTATTTATACTTTCTGAATAAATTATGTGATAATGTTCATCATCTCATTGGTAATTTTTGATCTATCAAGATGAAAAAATATCAAAATCAAATTACAGTATGTTATTTATGTAGTTTGTTCATTTTCCTCGACTGGTGTACTAAACATCATGTGGTTTTTTTTTTTTTTTAGATATGTACCGGTAGCATAATTTACAAAGTTACGAAGAATTGCTATTGCGACATCTATTAGACACATTTAGAACTGCAGTTTCTTTCATTCAAAAATTTAGACTCATTTTTATACTTAGCAAACTCATCCCGCGGGCCGTATAAAACCTGTTTGCGGGCCTGATCCGGCCCTTGGCCGTACGTTTGACACCCCTGATTTAGCCACAACACACACATTGTCTCTAGCCTTTTTTGCACTCAGTTTGAAATGACAAAAATCCTTAACTATAACATGCCAGGTCGCTACAATGTTGAATAAGAAAATAAAATCAACTTTACCTTGTTAGTTAAACGTGTTTTGCCTGCAGCAGGGGGCAGGGGGGATGCAGTGTTGACAACACTGTCAACAAGCCATGTGTGGTTTGAAACATTCAAACCACACATGGCTTGTCCATTGCTTTTTTTGGAATCACATTGAGCTAGCAAAACTAGAAAAATTCTGTAAAAAGGCTAAAGGACACTTAAAAAGCACACAAAGTAGCAATTAGCACAGTAGCTATCGACAGCACTGCTCTGTTGACGGAGTTTGATCAGCCCGCCCACAATGGATGTGCTGCTGGGCACGGAGACTAAGTTAGTACAAAAAAAACATTTCTAATTGGTCTGTGGCTCATAAATAGAAAAGTTTGTATAATCAGGGGTTTGTGAATTGAGGTTCCACTATTTATATTTCCTAGCTGCAGGAAAGTTGATTACTCCACTTCTTTAATCTTAAACTTAGCTATAACATTTCTTTTTTTCCCAGACTTTTTCCGGGGCCGTCTTATATTTGGATCACTATGGTAATCTGTCCAGTTTGCCTTTAACATAAAGAGCTTTTTGCATTAGTTTTTCTCCTAGCTGCTGGAGTCTTTGTTTCAGCTGGTATTTTTATTGTTGAACACTCTTATTGTTGAGTTTGTGTGTGTCAGTTCCCAGATTGTGACGTTTCTTGTGTTATGTTTGTAACCTCAGTCACTGCTGTCGTTGGCTTTGAATACAGTACATCCCGGAGGAAAGCACAAAACCCGAAGTGTTTTGGTGTTGTCCACAGTGAATTGGCAGAAGTGTTTTCATCTAAAATAAATGAATATACAGTATAACACTTACTTAGATGTTGCCTCCATCCCAGAGAGCCGCATCATTTTTAGTATCTTGCAGAATTTTCATCCTTCCCTGTACTCTCCCCATTTGCATTTGTAGCGCCATCCTTCATCCTTCACCCAATGATGCTGTGTAAGTTGTGCTAAGGAAAAAATGCCACAACTTGAATACAGCACCTGCTATGCAGGAAGATAGTGAGTTTTTCTTGCCACGTGGGCATGTACAGTATATGTGCGTACTGGATGCATTTACAGTGTAGGAAGGTGGAGTTTTACTTGCATCCTTTCCACAAGACTTTATGTCCATTTGTGAGGTCACTTGTGTTAGATCCTGGCTTGCCATTTCTTATTGACACATTCTAAAGCTGTTTGAGGGGGATAAAGTAAGGTTTTTAACACATAAGTAATTCGAGCATGCCTTTTTTGGTCATTCGGTTCCCCCAAAGTTGGAAGCATAGGTTAAAAGTAGAGATGTCCGATAATATCGGCCGATAAATGCTTTAAAATGTAATATCGGAAATTATCGGTATCGGTTTCAAAAAGTAAAACTAATGACTTTTTTTTAAAACTTCGCTGTACGCAGCGGTAAGTACAGAGCAGTTGCGTTTCCAAGGCAGCAGCCCCTCCCCTCTCCCTACACAACACAGGAGTTGACGACTGCAGCATGAGAGGTTTACTGGCGACGCTTGATGACCTCATCAAACCGCCGCGCACGGAGCATAACAACAAGAGTGTGTTGTTGCCGGTGCTGTAGCCGTGGCTAACAAGCCAGCTCGCTTGGTGACTGACTAACGACACCATGTCTATGGTTTGAGATTATTTTAAAGTGTGTCTGATGGCCAATGACTGCAAAAAGTTGGTTATGCGAGGAGGAACCAAGACGTCTTCTTTTAATACAAGCAATTTGATCTCCCACCTCTTCAAGAATCATAAAGAGATACAAGATGAATACAAGCGGAAGATGGATGAAAAGCAAACACCGAAAAAAAGTAGTACCACACAGTTGTCGCTTAAAGACTCAGCCGAGAAAAAACAAAAATACAACAAAAACCACCCCAAGGCGAAAGCCCACGTTGTGGTCAGGAACAACACACGCAGTATGGCAAAAACTACGGTGGAGTTTGGTGTGGCTAGTCTGCCCTGCATGGCGCACACTTTGCAGCTTGCAGTGAACGTATACTTTGGACTGAAGCTGTGTACCTTCATTGTTTTTGTAGCTGTTGTTTTGAGGCATGTTTAAAAAATACAAAAAATAATGCACTTTGTGAAAGTCAAAGTATAGTATTTCCCATAGTTGCAGTGGGTATCAGGATTATCTCAGGGAGAGCATGTCCCAAATTCCAAGCTGCTGTTTTGAGGCATGTTAAAAAAAAATAATGCACTTTGTGACTTCAATAATAAATATGGCAGTACCATGTTGGCACTTTTTTCCATAACTTGAGTTGAAGTTGTTCTCTTATTTTGGAAAACCATGTTACATTGTTTAATGCATCCAGCCGGGCATCATAACAAAATTAGGCATAATAATGTGTTAATTCCACAACTATATATATCGGTATCGGTTGATATCGGAATCGGTAATTAGAGAGTTGGACAATATCGGAATATCGGATACCGGCAAAAAAGCCATTATCGGACATCTCTAGTTAAAAGAACTATACATTAAACTAAACCATCATTAATAATTGACCAAATGTACCCTAATACAGCGCTTTTCAATTACTTTCAGTATAAAGAAAACATTTCACATTTCGTTGTAATGCCAGTATGCTAACTTTATCAGCTAATTTTACACTTTTTTCTCCGATTCCACAGCCATAGACCTTAGTTATATAACTTATGTGGCACATGCTAACTGTTAGCATGTTAACGTTAAGATGTGAGCATGCCAACTTTTTCAGCTCATTTTGCAGCTGTTTACCCCAGAGTCATATAACTTGGTACATGACGCATAAAAATTATGATTCTAATGTATTGATTGCGATTGAAAATTCTGTAATACCCTCCCACTCTCCATGACTGAGGTTGCCAGATAGCAGCCGAATCCGAATTCTACTCCCAAGGAACTTCAAATGGCAATCGCCGAGTCCTACGCTGTAGGTTTCTCTTGTTTATGCTTCTTGCAAGATGGTTTACTAAGTAATTATGCCACATTTTACTGATGTCGATTAGTGAAATGTATTTGTAAAGTTACGCAGCAATATTTTCGTCGGGAGTCGGGACAGATTGTTGGCATTACCCTGCTGTCCCCCAATGTCTAATTTGAACACGGACTACCATCGAAATAATTATAAATAATAATATATAATATATTATATATTGCATAGCCCTACTTTGATGGCAAGTCAAGGCCAACAGTAAAATTACCACCACATTTCGTTCACCATAACTCTACGTTGCATCCAACCTGACTGACAGTCTGACCCAGTTTGATTTAGAATATATATTTACTATATATACTATACTATACTAATATTACCTCCATTTATTACTATTGCAGATTTTGGTGCTTGGTTTCCTGTTGAATATTGTTCACCTTTGACACTTTGGGGTTTAAATAAATATTTGTAAACTGTTCTAAACTGCGTGCCTTGCCATCCTTGGTTTGAAAGTCTGGTTTACAAAGGTTACATTACCTTCACCTGAGGCTGGGTGTGACAAATGGTGGCAGCGGTGGGATGGCCAGCCGCGGTGGGATGGCAAGCCGCGGTGGGATGGCAAGCCGCGGTGGGATGGCCAGCCGCGGTGGGATGGCAAGCCGCAGAGTTTACAACAAACCTGGCAGAGGGCGGGCCAGAACTGGTTTGAAATCCAAAGTGTCTAAGGTGGCAATGACAGAGGAGGCTAATGAGATGGCCGGTCGAGGGGCCAAGGCGATGAGGCTGGACCGGGCGACCATGGCTGAGGAGCGTGAAGTTGGGTGGAACACCAAGGAGTCTGAAGAAGACGGAAAAGGTTATGAGAACTCTGGGGCTAGGTGTAAGCAGCATAGGAAGGGGTCTGGGAAGGCTAGGTGTTATGCTGAGCCACCGAGGCCTGAAAGAGTGCTAGGTGAACCTACCCTGGTTAACATGTTCTAAGACTTTTTGATTGGACAGCAACGTCGGGAAGGTGTCCTGGAGTTAAAAACTGCCTGTGCAAGGCCTAGTCTAGACCACTCACTCACTAACCAAAATGCTAACCGTACTCTTGATGATAGTCGTTGTGATCAGTCGCCCAAACCCAAACCCAGAACTTGCCCACATCCAACTCTTAGTCCTCAAGCGTCGCTGTCCAGAGATTCCTTCCCACCTGACCATCATCTCCGTTAAGGCCCAGCAGGGTGAGGACATTGAAAACGTTCTTGTCCGCTTCGTCGCTCGCACCTGGGGCTGGCCTCAGTCTGACTGGGCATGCAGACTCGTTCCAATCTTGACTGGGAAAGCCCTGGATGCCGACTATGTGATGGAGGAAGATGCTTCAAACGTCTACGCTGACCCCCTGGTTAATCTCCCAAGGAGACTTACAACAGACTCAAAGGTCTCTACAGAAGATGGATCAAGCCAGAGAAGCGTTCCAAAGATGAAATCTCAGAGCTTTTCATTCTTGAGCAAATACTTCGCATGCTGCCCAACGAGATGAAGACTTGGGTCAAGAAACACAAGCCAGAAGATGGACTTACTGCTGCTAAACTTGCAGGTTAGTACTTGAATGCTTGTAAAGGACTCCGAATGCCAAGGCAGCAGAACAACCATGTAGCAGCCCAAGGTGCAGCCGACCTGTCACACCAAAGAGGTGAGCAGAAAGCAGGTGGTTCCAGCACCTCAGGGGACAAGAAAGGGTTCCCGAGACAGGGTTCAGTGAAGGATCTCATCTTCTACCATTGTCAACAGCCAGGGCATCGAGTCTCAGTCAGTCCCTTGAAAGGTCCAAAGCTTTCCAGCTTCAGTCATGGCACCTGCTCTTGCACCCGATCCTGAACCTGAGGCCGAACCTGACTCTGAGCCTATCATGATGTCAGCTCGCGTTAATGGCTGTCCAGTGCAAGCACTGTTGGACACAGGTAGTAGCCCCATGACACTGCTGAACCATTCTATTGTGTCACTTGGCAATCTTGACTATCAGCATGCCACAGTCATTCAATGTGTCCATGGTGATCAAAGAAGATATCCCGTGGCTGATGTGACCGTCGTCATTGATGACCAGGGTTTCTTGCTCTGTGTGGGGGTTCTTGACCACATGCCCCATGACATGATCTTGGGCAGAGACTTTCCTATTCTGCATGATCTTGTTCATCAGGCACGCAAGCAGAAAGCATTCTACTCCAACCCTTCAAGAGGCTGATCAAGTACTCACCTGGGCAGGAGCTTCTTCCTGACTTGGACGCTTCTCTATGCCAGGGTAGTCAGAAGGGCCCCCTGAAAAGCAAGTGCCAGCGCCGCCTGGAGAAGATCCAAGGTACTCCACTGTTGGGTGATGTGTCAAGCTTGAAACCTGATGGAGAGTGGCAGGTACCTGAAGACATCCAAGCTACAGAGAGCTGACGTCTCACTGGCTCCCCTACTGGCTAAGATGCTAACATCCCTTTGCAGCCAGACCAGGGTGAGAAGTATGTCCTGGAGGATGGAGTCCTGTATGTAGCAGATCAGCCAGAGAAACGCTTAGTGGTCCCTACGTAGGCCCCTTGTACTACATCTTGTTCATTCCATACCCCGCCTGGTCATTTTGGGCAAGACAAGACACTCTCTCGAGTCAAAGCTTGCTTCTTTTGACCTTTAATGGTCGAAGATGTTATCAATTATTGTTCACCTTTGACACTTTGGGGTTTAAATAAATGATTGTAAATGTTTACAACTGCGTGCCTTGCCATCCTTGGTTTGAAAGTCAGATTTACAAAGGTTATATTACCTTTACCCGAGGTGGGGTGTGACACTGACGCACTGCATTGTCTTCCATTTACGCACATCACTGTCTTTCAGTGCAGAGTGCAATTCTATAAGCCAACCCACGTTACGCAAAAACCACGATACGCATAAATCATATAGCCTACTACCATGTCAATACACAAAGTAGAAAATCATTACATGTAATGCATTATATTGTGCCAAGCAAATACCACCCCATATGTGTTTGATGCACATACTGTACCAGAAACCGCAATTAGGCGTGCTAATGTTGGAACGCATTTCCTCAGCATATCAGCATATTCAGAACGAAATAGGCATGGACACTACCCATATCCACTTAGGCTAACGGGCATATATTTCCCCCTAATGTTGATGTGTCATTGACCGGGCTAGCATGCTAAGTATTCATTGCACGAACATACTAGCTGTGTTAGACAAGATCATAGACTGTATTAGACAATACGAAATGTACCATTTCTATTTATTAAAAGTAAAGTTAAAGTTAAAGTACCACTGATAGTCACACACACACTGGTGGTGAAATTTCTCTCTGCATTTGACCTATCCCCTTGTTCCACCCCCTGGGAGGTGAGGGGAGCAGTGAGCAACAGCAGTGTGATTTAACCCCCAATTCCAACCCTTGATGCTGAGTGCCAAGCAGGGATGTAATGGGTCACATTTTTATAGTCTTTGGTATGACTCGGTCGGGGTTTGGACTCACGATCTACCGATCTCAGGGCGGACACAAAGAAGAAAACGTAAATGCCTGACTTACATATCAAGGAGGAAATTAGCAAATTTGGCGTCAGATGAAAAAATATTCTCCACCTTCAATCCTCTCCATCATTCAAATGCATCCCCGATACAAATCCTTGTTTTGTTCCTGGCTTTGTCATGAATAAGTTGAGAATCGTAACAACGCCTTTTAGATTTACTAATGTCTGACATGTTTAGTAACTTTACCAGTGGCATTAGCTCGACGAAGAGGGCCGTGCGTAACTGGCAACCTGGATGTGACACACTCAGACTTTTTAATTGGTCAAACGGTAGAGGGCGGGGCATCAAAATAAAAACAATAACAATATTTCAGGGCTGTAAGTAATTTTGAAATGAACATATCCCGGCTGAACTACCGTTATGAGGTTATTCAAAAAGAACATTATTTATTAATGGCTTTTGACATATCAGGGCCATTTAATGATGACTTGACATGAAATTATTACATATGGCACCTTTAAGATATGTTCTGAGTTACAATCTTAGTCATGCAACAAATCGTGCTCATAAGTTAAGTAGCCAATATATGTGTGTAAATAAGTAAAGATTCTTTACATATAAGATCTGTACATTGATTTCCCTTTTTAATCGGAGGAATGTTTGTTTGTACTTTTTTTTATGTTGGTTCCTCTGATGTAAATATTAGTGACCACAGCTATAAACCCTAATTGAAATTGTACTGGGATGTTTACAGACCAATCCTTCATTGCTTCATCCCCTCCGCCTAACCACAATGATTGTCACGTGTTGTGACATTGTCCAAAAAGAGCGCCACATCCATACATGAGTAAGCAGCAGCTAAAGGAGCTCGTAACGTACGCGGCCACAGCGTAGAATGCCTGCCAGGCTTTTTCCAAACTGTTGACTACAGTTCTCCATTCAGCCTGACCAAAAGCCACTATTGCTTTGCAAACTGCAGTGCAGGCCAAACAGCTGTCATCTAATGGCATCAATGGCCATCCCCTTCCTCATTACCACTTAATCACCTATATGTTGTTATTTCAGCACTGTTTCTTTTTTCGTTCATTTGTTTGCTGAATCATGGGGAAAAAAGTACGATGTCGACTATTTGTGCATAAGCCAAGATAAAACACTAAATTTTGGCACGGATTCCGATAAAAGTGCTGATCATTTGTTTTCCATTTTTCTAAACAATGCAAGTTAATTTTCTCTACTATTGATGCTGACACAAATTAGTACTGTCCTTTGTGATGTTGTAATGATTTTGCACCCTCATTAGTCTGTCTGTAGCCTCAGATCCTGCTAGCTATTGCTAATACTACTGACCAACTCCGCAACTCTGAAGTAAGCATAGTTACTTCCGAGTCAAGTAACAACACATTTTTTAACCCAATCTGTTGTCTCAAAAAATAGGTCTAGTTTGTTGACTCGCAATCTGCCCCCCTGCCACCATCTCTCATTGATGATCGCTGTGTGGTTTCTGCCTGCTCCATATGGCCAAACCTTTTTTTATCCTGCCCTGCAGGTGTCCAGCACATGCTTTGCAATCCACTCTAGCAACAGATGAAGCCTACTCGGATGAGAGGCGAATTTCATCTTCTAAGACAAACCAAACAGTCCAGTTGCGATCGATTGAATGCCCTGAGATTACAATGACGTAGATGAATGAGAACATTCATAGACACACTCTAGCAATAGTTATTGACGTGCTAAATAAACTTGACGAACAATTTGTTTCTTGGTCAATTGCTGATTTAGATACATCCACTCAGTCATATTTTGTCAACCTCAGGGTTCAATCCTTGACCCGATCTTTTTTTTCCCTTTCATCGATATGCAGCTTATATCATGCTGTTGATTGGTCATCTCCTTTTACATACACCCAGCTTAATTAAAAAGTGATTATAACCAACCAAGATCAAACACTAATATGCATATTTTCTTGATGTTTCATCAAAACCAAAATTTTCCCAAGAAGCTCGTTCATCTTGTTTTCTTTTCGTATGCTAAAAAATATTGCCAGTTTTATTTCATATTTTTCTTAAAAAGAGCTGAGAAAATAACCCATGTTTTTCTTTCTTCCTTTAAGGATCCCAATAGTGTTTTGTTTCTAAAACTAGTCTGTAATTACAAAACCTCCTTTGAGTAGCTCCTTCAGCATTAGACTTACATTCACAGTGCAGTTTTGTTGTATCTTATCTTCTATCTGAGTGAGCAATATGTAGTATGTATTGCTATTTTTTTTTCCTTACGCTTTACTTCTGTTACTGAATGTAAAAACCTGCACTGCAACAACGTAATTTCCCCATGGTGGGATAGATAAAAGTCTACCCAAACCTATTCTATGCTGCAGAGACAGAGCTGAGAAAGGCTTTTTGGCCCAATTTACTCCATACCAATCCCTTTTACTTCAAAACATTTTTAAGGATTCTACTGATCACATTCAGAGCCCTTTGTGGCATTGCATTATCTGAGAATTTTTAAACCCCTAACCCAGAACTCTCTACTAACTCATCTCACATCTAATTGCTCCTGAATGTCCCACATTTTAAATGAGGATTTTCTGGCTTTGCCTGAGTTTACCTCCCTTCATCTCCATTATTAATAGTGGACTTAAAAAGTTCTTACTTAAAACTCTAGCTGAGCAAATGTTTCTCTGATGTGAGTTGATGAGTCAAGCAGCAATCCCGAGCTGAATAAGTATTTTTTATAAGCATATCTAAAGATAAGCTAACTCTTGACACCAGACTACAAGGACTGTGTTTACACTTTGGCACACCTATACACCAGGTGGTATGTTTTATGTATTTTAATTTAATATTTTTAATGCCAAAAAATATACAAACACCATTACGGTTTAGCATATGAAGTAGTTTAGTGGAACAGATTTGACAAATTTGCGTAGGGATTAAGGCTGAAACGACGCGTCGACGTCATCGGTTACATAAATACGTCGACGTTGTTTTTATGCGTCGACGCGTTTACGTCACACTGCCGTCATGGCGGAGCGCAAAGCAGATGATGCGAGCGGTGCGAGCGAGGGGAAAAAAGCACGCCAAAAGTCGTCAAAAGTGTGGGAGTATTTCAATAAACGGCCTAATAATGTCTCGTCAGCTGACGCGCAAGCTCGCAACCGTGGCTGTTTAGCAACCAGCCAAACCCCACTTAATAAAATTATATTTTATCTTAGAGCACATCCGCATCCCTATTCACCTAGGCAACCCCAGGAAATGTATATAATTCGGCATTATTTCGGCCAGTCGGCTTATAAAATCAGAGCCGATCAGTTTACGTTCACGCGCAGGTATAACGCGGCGCGCTCCTGTCTCATCTGCTGGTGCGCGAGCCCAGTAATTAGACCGCTGTGTCAAATCAAGGAGTACAAAAGACGCCAGCGCAGAGTGGAAAAGGGTTTAGTTCATTACAGATAACCAAGAGTTGTGCCAAAAGTATGTAAGATTTAATATTTCTCTTCGTGGGTGTGGCGCACCTATTGCGCTGGTGAGATTGGAGATTGCTTCATCAGGAGGGTGAAGTCGCTCAACTTAAAGTGTTGGATTTAACTGTGTTGGATCATTGGCTGCTGGTGAGGGCATAGAAAAAGGGGCATTTTTCTACCAGTAGACAGCGTTTAAGATTGAGTGTTTCACTGCTAAATTAATAATATATTTATATTGAATATAGATTTTAAATATGTATCTAAATAGGTGGTTAATTGGTTAGGTATTTATGTATTTGCATATTGGGTTTTCTGTTGCATTTATCTATTGTGTTTCTGGGTTTAAATGTATTTTATATGTATCTTGGTGCATTTATGTTGAGACAATTTATTTAAAATCTGTTTTAACTTAAAGGGAAAAGATGTGTCCATTTTCTTGCACTTGTTTAATGGTTAAGAGTTTGATAGCCTAATTAATAATTGTAATTTATGGGATTGATAATTGATTGATTTTTTACAGCATGTTAATCTTGTGGTGTTTTGTCCTTAAAGGTTTTTCACCTACTAAAGAAGCTAAAGGCTACTAAAGACAGCTAAAGAAACTAAAGTCTACTAACACTGCTAAAGACTGCTAAAAAGACTAAAGAAGAAAAAAGAAGCTGTTTCTTCGTTGGAAAAACTGTTGCAAACTAAAGGAAAATAAAAGGAAAAAGTAACTACGGTCTGGTCTTTTGAGTGAAATCCAGAAGCCACATTCAGCATTGGTACATCCCTTCAAGTGTGGGATAAGCACAGCGAAAAAAGCAAAACACTTGACAGTTGTTGTATGCACACTGTGTCGAGCGGAAATGGCCTATCATAGCAGCACAACGGCTATGAACGAACATTTGAAAAGAAAACACCCGACAGCGTTCTTGCCATCACCATCAACTAGTCAATCGTCCGCGTGAGTATACGTTGTCATCATTACACAAAAACATGAATGTGTCATTTGTATCTGCGTTGTAAATTCATAAACTTAAACACTGTTTCGCTCTGAGAGGCGCGTTTGGCGTGCCTGTTCAGTGTTTACAAAGACGCGCTCCTCTTTAACGCTAACGTTAATTAGTTGTGCAAATGCCTTTTACAACATTAACAGTTACATATACTATGTACAAACGAACAATTAACTTTCACTTTAATCATACTATCATTGTTGTGTTAAGCAAAATAAGCAATACTTTTACTTTTGTTGAAATGTTTACACTGTTACAGAATATTTCGTTTTGCACTTTTTTGTATTGGATGTTTATCTTTATTTTTTGCACATTTTAAAGCAAAATAAGCAATACTTTTACTTTTGAAATGCTTATACTATTGCAGAATATTAAGATTTGCACTGGATGTTTACTTTTATATTTGCACATTAAAAAGCAAATAAGCTACTTTTAATTTTGTTAAATGTTAAAAGTTTTAAATGTTTACATTGTTACAGTATATTTTGTCAAAAAAAGTCATGCCTTTTGAAAAAATGGCCTACATTTATTTTTTCATCTTCATTTTAAATAAAAAAAAAAATTGGTAAAAGGAAAAATAATCTAAATCGAAAAAATAATCTATAGATTAACCGATTAATCGAAAAAATAATCTATAGATTAATCGATAGAAAAATAATCGTTAGCTGCAGCCTTAGTAGGGATGGTTATAGAACTTGGTACTTTTATAGGCACTGACCGAATTCTGTCTGTACCACCAGGTATGGATTCACGTAAATTCAAGCGGTGCCATATTTCGATATCTTTGTTACACGTGATGTCACGTCCGGTTGTAGACTTGTCACTTCTGGTTGCAGACTAAACACCAGAAAGAAAAACTTCCTCTTAGTAATGTTGCAATTTATCAACAGCAACAAAGCAAATACACTTGGTAGAAAACGCTTGAACGTCAAGTAAGGCTCCACTCTTCCAAAATGCGCTAGCTTGATGCTAATCCACATTGGATTTGCCATGGAGAGGCTACTATTAGCATTAGCAATTTTACATGGCGATTTCAACACCTCCAAATATGGTAATGACAACTGTGATGAATGCACAGTACTTGCGCAACGTAACACATTCAGCTTCGGGGAAAAGGCTACTACATACCATAGCCTATACCAGGGGTTTCCTAACCTTTTTGATTTCAGGACCCAACTTTACAGAGGGGACCAAGGCCCACTTAAATATTAACACTGAATTAGTCATCTTCAGTTTTAAAAATGCACGTTATGGTTGCTTTTTTGGCGTTGAACCGATGAGTGAAGTCCCCTTTCCAAACACTGCTTTTGTATCATACCGTTATCCTTTTGCTGCGTAACTCACTTTGCTTGCATGCTTCACAGCCCCATATTTACACTCTTTTGTTTCCAAACTATTGAGTTTACACAAAGAAGCATTCTCTCTTGCTCAATGCCAACGCTCTCGCTAAGTGCTGCAGTGAGCACCTGATCCACTGACATTGTCCTTGGCTCAAAAGTTGACACACTCCATCCAAAAGCATCTCCCATTTTTAGACCTTAACGAAGTGAGCGCCTTCAGTGAAAGGATATCCAATGGCTCCAAGCTGAGGTTTATAGCTGCAAGGACGTAAAGATAAAAGTGACATGGAGCCTTCATTCGTCCATTCAGTCTCTCGATGGCAACTGAGCAATGTTCCGTCTTTATATCAAAGCGGAAAAAGGAAAAGGCTATTAGCACCTGAGACTCACTTACCTAGTATAGTAAGTTGTACTAAAGCAGGGGTGTCAAACTCATATTAGCTCAGGGGCCGCATGGACGAAAATATATATATACTTCTGTATATATGTATATGGTATAATATTTATTTCCTGTAAATAACACATTGAACATAACCCATTCTCAGGACTGGACTGTGCACCTTACCTCCTTTTGCACTATTTTTCTTTTCTTCTTATGTTTTGCATATATTGTAGACTGTCGTACTGATACTGGAGTTGTTTTTAATCTCATTGTACCTGTGTATAGTGACAATAAAAGACATTCTATTCTATATTCCCACGTGGGCCGGACAGGTAAACTTAAAAATACAACTACGACAACTTCACACTGTTTTCCTTGTTTGGTGCAGTTTCAAAAACACCATGAAGAACACAATGAACTTAGACTTTATCTCAGTGTATCGACAAAGCAATTAAACTTAAGTCAAAACCCATCTAGGATTGAACAGAAAACAAAAAAAAAGCATATAATATGTATCAACTACCTCATTTGTCATTTCCAGATATTAATCCCGTACTAGCTCAACAAACTACAAAAACTGGGGAAGAAACTATTCAAGAGGGTTGCGTTACTCTCTGCCTTCTAGGCATCACTGTATATTGATAGAAAAAGAAAAGCTGTGCAATGTGTGAACAATTTCAACAAACCAAAAATAAAAACTTAAAATCCTGACAGTTTTGCAGTAAATCACAAATTGTTCACTTTCTTTAAATTTGCACAGAAGACAATTTTCATAGAACTATATAAACGTGCAATATCTCATGCAGCATTTTAAGTAGGGTTATCAATTGTTTATTTTACTCCCGTTTGTTCTCCGTTGGGTCGAGGGGGAGGAGTCACAGCCCCGCTTTACTGTGTACCTCTTGTTTGGTATACTGTTTGTTTGGTATACTGTTTGCTTGCCTAACAGAATTGCTATTGCGACATTTAGTGGACACATTTAAGAAAAGGAGTTTCTTTAATTTAAAAATACAGCTCAATTTTACACTTATCTGGCGGGCAGGATTGAACCTGTTTGCGGGCCTAATCCAGACCGCCACTCGCATGTTTGACATCCCTGTACTAAAGTTTATAAGGATCAATCTATGTTTGCCTTATCTAACCTAACTGCATGTTCTGCATTTTATTACAGGTGAGCCACAGAAGTTTGACCCAAACTTCAGAGGGCCAATTCATAACAGGTATTGACTATTGTCACCATTGTTTCAAATAATGCTTTTGAAAGCGCTTGTTTTAAAAAAAAGTCCCAGAGTATGCAAGAGTGACATTCAATGATAATTTGAGTAATATGTACAACACATTTATCTACCATCTCCCTTGTTCGCTCCATTTTTGAGAACATTCTCACTTTTGAAGTACAGGCAGTGTTCTATTATAGTAGGGCTCACTTAAAGCTTAAATTGAGTACAATTCAACATAAATGCTATTTTTTGGCCAAAACACTTCTAAGACACTATTCTGGGACTTAATTGTTGAAAAATATTATATGTGACCTTTTAAGGTTGGCAGTCTTTATAGGCAAACTACATGTACTCAAAAAGCAATTGCAGCATTCTGACGTGTGTGTATTGATTTTTGGATCTTGTATAAGTTTTCTGTCTGAGAGTTGGCTGATTGATCATTTGTCATGTAGCGTTAATATAGATGGAGGCGGTGTGCTGGCAGCGCTCACCGCTCCACCTCACACATCAATGGCCATAAGTCAAACTGGTGGCATACATTGTGAGGGTACACACACAAGCACTCACGCACAAACACAGTAACCCATTTTAAAAAAGATAAGAATGTTCAGTTTTCAATAGTTTCTAATATTTTTATATCTCATTAGCTTTTTGAGGCAATATGCAAAATATTACAAAAAACTGAAACATTTTCCAAATAAAACAAAGAACATGAAGAAAAAATGTTCCAAACAAAATTGTGATTTAAGTTCTATAAACAAGCCAAGTAGTTAAAATATATATAATTGAACGTATCTGATTGGTAATGCTCAGCTGTGATTTACATCAGTGTTGGCGTGAACGCACTTTTTGTGTCTTTTTACGCATTGAAATCAAAGGATGCGCATTGGTTTTTTATTACCGACACTGCCTTTTCCGTGTCAAAACGATGTTTTGTTTATATTTGCCGAGTCAAATTTCTGTCCCCGTTTATTGCGTTTTTATTGGTCGACTTCAAAGTAATTAACTTTCGCCGAAGGTTTTATCGATCACAAATATTGCATTTCCGGTATTAGGGCTCCCGCGTGTTATTGTTTTCGTCATGGCGAGCAATAAACCCAAGAAGCCAAGCTTCAATAAAAAGTGACTTCAGAAGCCACTTTTCAGCAAATGGCTCACTTATGAAGATGGATAGATGTTTTGCACGCCATGTAAACGGGCTCAGAAAAAGAACACCTTTACGACCGGGTGCACTGATTTTCAAAGATCCAGCCTCACCAGTCACCAAGAAACATCATGTTACATCCTGTTTGTCTGCTCCCAGACCGTGGTCGAGGAGCGCAGGTCCGATATATTGTCAGGGGTAACAGACTTCACTTTACCCTACAGTTCCGCTCTTTGGTCAATGACGAGGCCGTCGATTTGTTACAACTGTATTCTACAAAGCCAAGCCGACATCCACCATGCTATTAATACTCCTGAGCGCTCCCTCTCCTAACTTGCCCACTCACTTACACACGTCACTCACCCCACACACCCCCATTCTTAAAGGGGAACACACAGTTTATGGCCATCACGAAGACAGAGATGAAATGCTAGAGGCATTGAGTGCCACTGTATTAAATTACATTGAAACTAGCTTGCCAAATTCTAAGTTTGTTGGCAATATTTGCCATGAAAGCGTAGATGTGGCGGTTTTTAAACGGCTGATGATTTACATACAGGTGAGAATAATCAATTATATTTGTGATATGCATGAATGCTCTGGCACACGATTATTATAATTTCATAACCAAGGGCAAAAAACTTTTTACACTTTCATACTGAAATAAATACACCTACAACTTATTAAATGAAAATTTGGAAAAAACTGCCAGCAGCGGTAAAGTTTAGATCTTTGAAGGAAAGAAAAAAAGGAATGAATGATTATAACTGAATATGAATACAAACGTTTTCTTTTGTATTATTATTTAATGAATTAAGTAACGTTTATGACAACCTTTTTCCAAAACACAATATGGAATGTGAGATATACATTCCATATTGGGGCGGTATAGCTCGGTTGGTAGAGTGGCCGTGCCAGCAACTTGAGGGTTGCAGGTTCAATCCCCGCTTCTGCTATCCTAGTCGCTGCCGTTGTGTCCTTGGGCAAGACACTTTACCCACCTGCTCCCAGTGCCACCAACACTGGTTTAAAAATGTAACTTAGATATTGGGTTTCACTTTGTAAAGCGCTTTGAGTCACTAGAGAAAAGCGCTCTATAAATATAATTCACTTCACTTCACAATTCACTTCACATATAACAGGATAATGCATACATTTATCATTTGTTTTCAAAACGGTTACAAAAAAGTGGGACCCAAAAAATGTACTTTGGAACCCGATTTTTATGACTTGATGCGGTCCGTGGGACCCCATTTTGAAAATTCCTAGCGCCAACACTGTACATCATCAGAAAATATTGAATTAACGATTGTTCACGATGAAAACCTTTTGCTAGCAGGCACAAGACTTTGATACAACGTTGTTTATAAATACATACATGTCCTTTAAAATTGACTTCTAAACAACGTTGCAATATAGTTGTACCAAATTTCAATGGTCAAATCAACGTCACAACCTGACATTGAATGAACGTCGTCAAAAAGCATGTTAATTCAATGTTGAATTTGTGTTGTAAAATATTGGTTGGAAAATGACAAATTAAATTGTCAAATCACTGTCAGAACCCAACATTGATTAAATGTTGTCAAAAAGCATCTTGTTCCAAAGTTAGGTTTGAGTTGCTCAACATCAGGACCTAATTCAAAAGGTTCTTAATGTTGTTTTAATGTCTTGTGCCTGTTGGGTTATTAACTGTTCAGGCATTAGTCATTTTAATGGAAGAAAAGGTTCACCAATGCATAATAAAACAATTATTTATTTATTATCACAGAATAATAAGCAGTCTGCACTCAGTAGACTTATTAACTTTCTTGTACACATTTGTTTCTTTCCTCATTAAAACAAAATTGGTAATTTAGGTACATATTAAATACATATTGCTAAAACATGGAGAAGGGTTAGGATTGATCATTATAATTTTTTTTATATAGACCTTGATCACAAGTGTCTCAAAAGGCTTCACAAACTTACGACATCTCATGATCTAAACCCAAAACTCCCCAGAGTGAGAGACCTCAGCTAGGGAAAAAGAAGAAACCTTGAGAAGGGATTGCATCTGTAGGGAACGGCCCTTACAGGTTGATAGGCTCCAATGGATGTTGAGTGGGTATAATTAATGCAGAATTTCCGCTTAATGTTAACTGAATGTGGCGCACCGCCACGGCAGTATCATGGCCGCCACACCTTGAAAATATTTGTTTTTTACATGAAAAAAAAAAATTTGAATAGATATTATTATCTATTCACAAGTGATGCACTGAAAACTCGGCCACCGAAAAAGACTTAAGCACCAAAAACATGCTGCCGAAACCGGATGTAAACAAGACGTACGGCATTGTCTGGAACGTTGTCAGCATGTCTGTGATGTAAACGTAACTTAAATATATCTCATAAATACCTGCAGAAAGTCTACAAAATTTGCAAATTTTAATAGGACAGTGGTGACCTTCAAGGAGAAAGTCCGACTGGAGCGGCAGCAAGTGTGATGTCATGCTCGCTGCAGCAAGTGTGATGTCATGCTCGCTGCAGCTTGCCTCTTTCGTCAGCGATATCGAGGGACAGAAATAAAGTCTTTCAACACGAGTACATTTTATAATAACACCAGAAAAATATACTAGATTTGTTGCTATTAATTTTTTATTTAAAATGTTTTTATTAAAAGTCTTGAACAATTCTAAACAAAGTACATTGTACATTAAGCAGCAACAATTGAAAATATGGCAAAACGAAATAAAAAAATGTGCTAATACTCATAATAGATTTGTTTTTAAACTGAATTAAATTTCATATGATATTTTGAGCCTTTTTAAAGAAAATCATATCGCTATAGCAAACTATGCAAAATATGTTGATAGCAGTGAGCTAATGCTAGCTTACGCTGCTATTGTTTACACACTGAGCCGGCAGCTGCTTCTGCTTTGTCTCAAATTTGCTAAAAGTAAATTCTAGATTATAATTCATGCATCTTTCACCTGGTAGTAGACACATGTGGCCATGGACTCAGAGGCTGGTTGACTTTGACATCCCCCGAGATGGCGATAAAAACACTCGTTGCGGCAACTTTTTATTAACCCTTCGTGTGGATTGTGATTGATTCTTCATCTAAACGGGATTATGTAAACGTCCCGTCGGTCGGCATCCCAGCGAGAGTGGAAATTGTACAGTAAGTGTTGGTTTTAATAAATGTTGGTTTTAATATGGTTTATTTATGGCAACACTAAATTGGCCCTAGTGTGTGAATGTGAGTGTGAATGTTGTCTATCTGTGTTGGCCCTGCGATGAGGTGGAGACTTGTCCAGGGTTTACCCCGCTTTCCGCCCGAATGCAGCTGAGATAGGCTCCAGCACCCCTGCGACCCCGAAAGGGACAAGCGGTAGAAAATGGATGGATGTATGCTGCTGATGCTATAGCAGGGGTCGGGAACCTTTTTGGCTGAGAGAGCCATGAAAGCCAAATATTTTAAAATGTATTTGCGTGAGATATATATAATATTTTTTAACACTGAATACAACTAGATGCGTGCATTTTAAGTAAGACCAACATTTTTAGAGTATAATAAGTCTCTTATTCTTTTTAATAACATGTTTATTCTGAAGCTAACCAATATTAAATAAAATACTTCTTACCATTAATGCGACTTCTTGAACAGGTGCAGTAGAAAACGGATGGATGGATTAAAATGCATGAGAATGTTTTATATTTTGAACGTTATTTTTAACATTGTGATTACCAGCTGAATTATTCATTACTTATTGTGTTAAGCAATGTCAGCTAAGATTTATCTGGGAGCCAAATGCAGTCATCAAAAGAGCCACATCTGACTCTAGAACCATAGGTTACCTACCCCTGGGCTATAGTGTTTCAATAAAACTCCATCATTTAGCACTCAGCTTCTAAAACTTATTGCTCATCCTCCTTGTGTTCAGGCTCAAAAATATAAGCTTCTGGATCATAATTTTGCCCAAAGTATTCGTTGTTGGTGCTCACAAACTCTGCATGATTAGCATTGTTGTTGATGGGGAAGGGACCTCTGGTTCCTAACTCTTTCTCATTAACTCTCAAAATGGCTCAGGAATATCTGTGCGATTGATACTATTTTGATCATATTTATAAATAGATATGATGAAAGTAAGTCTTTTAATGTCATAAATTATATCTATAAAATAATAGCTTCAATATAGAGGCAACTTGGTTTTCCATTCTACTGGTGCTTTAATGCTGTCACTGTATAGTGCAGGTTTACCTAATAAATTTGCTGATGGATTTCAGTGGCACAATGTAAATGAGATGTTTGCATTAAAGCACATAACTTCCCCTGTGGGCCTCACCACAGGCTTTATTTTCTCTCCCTTTTTTTCGATGATTTAGTCATTTTCAGAGGTAATGCAGTATCTTATCTTTGTTCGGTTCAGTGTCTGCAGGCTGCACGCTGCATGTTTCAGTCCTCCTGTGTCTTTTCTCCCCTTCCTCTGCAACCTATTTCTCTGCCACATCTGAGCAAAGAGGCTGCATGGATACTTTGATGTTTTTTTTTGTTAGGCTTTTTCCTATGGAGAGAACATATTAGTACACGCAGTTTTCTCAATTCCTAAAACAGCCAGACTTGTATGTGCCACACGGTGGTTTAAAACTCAACCTGTCATCTACTTTTGCACATTTCTTCAAATAAAAAAAGTATATGTATATAAACTGGTATAAAGCCAGGATGGAGAAAAAATTAATTTGCAGACTATATGGCCTGTGTTCCTGAGATAAGAGAACAAAGCCGAATTGTTTTCACACTGTCAGCTTCCTTACGCATCGCTCACACGCTTGTGAGGTGACTTTGTATTAGCTGCATGCCGCGCTACTGCTGTGTTTGCACTTTGTCTTAATAATGCGCACGTGTCAATGGCGGCGAGTTGACACATCTGCCGCGACACTCTCGTTACTGTGGACGAGGAGCAAGGTCAGCTCCCAGCCACGACCTCAGATCTCGCCGTCTAATCGCCTGCAATGATGCGCGCCTCGGCGATCATTAACTTACACGTTCACAAAAGCCTTAAAGGATGACAAGGAAAGAATTGCAGCCGTTGCCATGGCAACCAGAGCGCCTCTTAGCCCTGTTTTTTGTTTGATTTTTTTTTTTTTTTCAGATTGGAAATGTTCGCCATTGTTTGCTGTTTTAACTTGTCTTTAGGCTTGTCGTGTGATGGGCCACTTCTTGCTTACTGTCAGTTTGAAATGGCGATTGTCATCAGCAGTGCCCAGATTTATTGTTTGTGGTCTGGGGAAAAAAAGGCTGTTGTGCTTTTAGGCAAATGCAGCAAGCGTCCAATTAACACACACAGATAAGATAGTCACTTCCTATTAATGTTGGCATATTGACAGTGCAGGTATCCGCAGAGAGGTGATTAGCACATGTGAGACAAATGAGTACCGGTACTTGCAGAAAAGACCGGGCTCACTTCAGCAAACAGCCCTCATTAATGGTCGTAATTTGCAACTATTCCAGGATAATTTGCTCTTTCGTGTATAAATTAGCAAAAAGTGACCCCCATAGCTAATAGGCTGTGGAGCATAGTTTGAAACAAATATTTCGACATTAAATTTGTCTGGAGATTTAAATACAGACAATTTAATTGGCTTTTTTCACAGACAGTGGTCATTTTACTGGCTATGTCCAAAATGCAATTTGTGTAATAATATATATGTTTAGCATACAGTCACGGTCAAAAGTTTACATACGCTTGTGAAGGACATAATATCATGGTTGGCTTAAGTTTCCAATAATTTCTACAACTCTTATTTGTTTGTGTTAGAGTGATGGGAGCACATACCTGTTTGTCACAAAAAACATTCATGAAGTTTGGTTCTTTTATGAATTTATTATGGGTCTACTGAAAATGTGACCGAATCTGCTGCGTCAAAAGTATACATACAGCAACATACATTATCAATTTTGGTGATGTAGAAAAGTTACAATCAAATCAAATTAGCTTCATGGCATGGCCTCTTAACTTCATATGAGTGATTATGATTCACGACACCCGTTGACTTCTCTGAACCCATTTAAATAGGGCTCATGTGATGCAGTCATTAGACTAGGTTACAAGCGGGAAAGTAAAAGGAACTCGGCACAGATCTGAAAAAACGAATCATTGACTTGAACAAGTCAGGAAAGTCACTTGGACCCATTTCAAAGCAGCTTAAGGTCCCAAGAGCAACTGTGCAGACAGTTGTTCGTAAGTATAAAGTGCATGGCACAGTTTTGTCACTGCCACGATCAGGAAGAAAACACAAGCTATCACCTGCTGCTGAGAGAAAATTGGTCAGGATGATCAAGAGTCAACCGAGAACCACCAAAAAGCAGGTCTGCAATGAATTGGAAGCTGCTGGAACACAGCTGTCAGTGTCCACAGTCAAGCGTGTTTGGCATCGCCATGTACTGAGAAGCTACCATGCAAGAAGGAAGCCCTTGGTCCAGAAGCGACACCTTAAGGCTCGTCTAAAGTTTGCTGCTGATCCCATAGACAAAGATAAGACCTGCTCAGTGGCCTAGTGATTAGAGTGTCCCCCCTGAGATCGGTAGGTCATGAGTTCAAACCCCGGCCGAGTCATACCAAAGACTATAAAAATGGGACCCATTACCTCCCTGATTGGCACTCAGAATCAAGGGTTAGAATTGGAGGTTGAATCACAAAATTATTAACGGGCATGGCCCCTGCTGCTGCTCACTACTCCCCTCACCTCCCAGGGGGTGAACAAGGGGATGGGTCAAATGCAGAGGACACATTTCACCACACCTAGTGTGTGTGTGACAATCATTGGTACTTTAACTTTAACTTTACCTTCTGGAGAAAAGTTCTGTATACAGATGAAACAAACATTTTGTTGTTTGCCCACAGTACCCAGCAATATGTTTGGAGGGGAAAAGGTGAAGCACTTTAATCCCAGGAATACCATGCCTACCGTCAAGCATGGTGGTGGTAGTATTATGCGCTGGGCCTGTTTTGCCTCCAAATTCTTCAGGACAACCTAAAATCATCAGCCCGGAGGTTGGGTGTTGGGCACAGTTGTGTGTTCGAACAGGACAATGTGATTACAGTGTCCGCCAAAAGTGGTAAAGGAATGGCTAAATCAGGCTACAAGTAAGGTTTTATAATGGCCATCCCAAAGTCCTGACGTGTGGACAATGCTGAAGAAAAAAGTCCATGTCAGAAAACCAATAAATTTAGCTGAACTGCACCAATTTTGTCAAGAGCAGTGGTCAAAAATTCAACCAGAAGCTTGTGGATGGCTACCAAAAGTGCCTTATTGCAGTGAAACTTGCCAAGGGACATGTAACCAAATATTAACATTGCTGTATGTATACTTTTGAGCTCACTTAATATCCTTTAGTTTTATCTTTTTGTATATAATTTAGTTTTGCATGTTTCATGAAACATCTGTATGTAATATTGGCTGTATTTTAGATAGTTGTTTGTGTGCCATGTTGTTCCAGACCACAGCAAACACCTAGTTTGCCAAAGATTGTAATAAATCTATTAAGCCTTAACTTGGATACACACATCTATACCTTTGGTCATTATAAGCCAGTAATTTCCAGGAGTTATCTCACCTTCTGAGTAGCCTCTGATTTACTAATGGTTTCCAATGTTGTAAAAATTTGTAGAATGAATATTAAATTTCAACATTTCTGTCAACGAAGATTTGCTTCAGCCTGCGACACATAGTAATTTTGATAGTAGGCTATTATAGCTATAATGTAGGCTATTATAGCTATAATATAGACACTTATGTCATGTGTTGCCTTCATTTTACGACTTATATACGGCTTTTCATTTTTTGCGGCTGCAGACAGTTGTTTTTTGTATTTTTGGTCCAATATGGCTCATTCAACGTTTTTGGTTGCCGACCCCTGGGTTAGGCTTAGGCTGGCCACTATAATAGTCCATACAAAATGCAGGGCTGCAAATTCACATGTTATCCTAACCATTATCATAAGGTAAAACATTTCATTGTTAAAATGTCCGGAGTTTTTAACATTTCGGAAATAGCCTCTCTTCAATGTCTCCAGTCTTGATTGTAATTAGCAACCCATCCTCTTTGGACTCTAGATACGGCCCAGCTATAATTGAAGCATTTTCGGTATTTCATTCAAGTTTGTACATAAATTTGACAACTCTCCCTGCATTCACAAATAATATTTTGCCTCAATAATATTCTAAACAAAATACATTTTTGCAAGTCAATCTGTGCAGAAGCCTTGCTTGTGGTTGTGCTTTGTACATCTTCAGATCTGGGACAAATGAGTGGTTCAACTGTGTTGTTTCTTTAACTAACTTAAAAAAGGTTGAAGAGATGAGTGTCCCGATTCAGTTTGTGTAGCGGATGTTGTGCACATGTCCATTAAGTGTTTACGGGTATTGGGCTCACTGCTGAGTTGTTTTGCCTTTTCAATGACTTCAAGAGGCTGGACTGACAGCATCTCGTCTGTGTGCGAGCTTGTTACGAAGAGAGGAGAGCCGTCGCTTTTAAGCGAGCAGGCTATTGTGGAGACCAAGCCAGCCTTCAAATAGACGAGCCCCGCGGGACAGTTCTCCCCTGGAGGGATTTGTGAGAGTCTCAGAAAGTCCATAAAGCCTCACAGCAGTTCTCGAAACGGATTGTACGGCTGTCTCCTTGTCCTTGGGTTAGTGGAGCCAAGTAAAGCCTGAAAAGTACAGCTCAAGGATTTAAGACTACTTCCTTAATTGTCAGTCCACCTTAAGTTTGTCTTGGCTGGTAGCAACTTCGATAATATTGTTATGTAGATCCCAATGAGGCGCTGTGCTAACTCTTGCTATTGATTAGGATTTTTAAAAGCCTCAAGCTACAAGGCGCACATTTTTTTTTTTTTACCGTTGTTATTAAATAAATGATAAATGGGTTGTACTTGTATAGCGCTTTTCTACCTTCAAGGTACTCAAAGCGCTTTTGACACTACTTCCACATTTACCCATTCACACACACATTCACACACTGATGGAGGGAGCTGCCATGCAAGGCGCTAACCAGCACCCATCAGGAGCAAGGGTGAAGTGTCTTGCTCAGGACACAACGGACATGACGAGGTTGGTACTAGGTGGGGATTGAACCAGGGACCCTCGGGTCGCGCACGGCCACTCTTCCACTGCGCCACGCCGTCCCACGCCGTCTGATATTTTATGTTCATGATCCTCTTCTCTTCCCTTACGGTTTTTGTCTTTGCAGGAGCTGCACGGATGTGATCTGTTGTGTTATTTTCATCATCTTCATCATTGGCTACATCGCACTGGGCACCGTGGGTGAGTGTGACACACTGACGCTGATTACATCACACACATGTTCCATAATCACGTACAAATACTCAATGCGAAAAGAGAGCAAACGTATCTAAATCAATTCTTGTTTTTGGAGCGAAAGCCCAGTGTCGGAATGCAAGTGAACGCAGCATGAAAGAAAGTTTCCTACAGCCGATCCCTTCTGAGCTTTGCACAAAGACAGCTGTTGGCTATTTTCCTGCTTAGGAACCAGGATTGAAGCAAACCACCTTTTCAGGCATTATTGGTCCTTGTCAAAGCAAGAGCCCTTATGATCGGGTCTTGACCAAGATGGCCGAGGTCGTTTTGTAATTTGTTTTAAATGCTGTACTAGCCATTATCTTAAACCACTTCCACAGCCTACAAGATTGTTTATTGTCATATGCACAGTTAGACAGTTTGCCGTACAATGAAAATCTTACTTTGCTAGTCCACCCTTCAACAAGTCACACGGTACTTAGCTAAAATGATATCACACACACAATCCTACTGATACTGTAAATTATCTAATTGTAGCTGGGGCGTAACTGAACTGCAAAGATTGACGGGGTGTTAATTGGAAGCAAGCGATAATTGGAGAGATGCTGTTATCTACAAAATGTAAAAAACCCAAACAACTTAATAGCATAATTAATTACCTGGAATTGATTAACTAAAATAATGTAATTTAATTCATCCATCCATTTTTTACCGCTTGTCCCTCTTGGGTTTACGGGTGGTGCTGGAGCCTCTAAGTAATTTAATTAATTAACTAAAATAATATAATTTAATTAATTAAATCAGCTGAATAATTGTATTAATTAGAATGAATTTACTTCCTTAACTAATGGTTTGGAGTGCATGGTAAAGGAAAATTGCCAACTGCACAGACCGCATTAATTCCACTGATGAATTCAGTACGGCGAGCGTAACATGCATTTGTTTTACGCCATCAGCTGAGTAGCACAACCAACATTTTAAAGCGCATGCCGAGATACGTAAAGCTGTTGGATGCTGACTACTTTTGATACATCAAATGCAGCTACCGCTATCTTGTGATGTTTAATAAGTAAGTCGGACCCGTTTCCAGTGAGGGTTGGATTCCGCCAAGACTTGCCTTTGTCACCGATTCTGTTCATAACTTTAATGGACAGAATTTCTAGGCGTAGTCAGGGCGTTGAGGGCATCCGGTTTGGTGGCTGCAGATTAGGTCTCTGCTTTTTGCAGATGATGTGGTCCTGACGGCTTCATCTGGCCAGGATCTTCAGCTCTCACTAGATCGGTTCGCAGCAGAGTGTAAAGTGACTGGGATCAGAATCAACACTTCCAAGTCCCGAGTCGATGGTTCTCGCCCGGAAAAGGGTGAAGTGCCATCTCCGGGTTGGGGAGGAGATCTTGCCCCATGTGGAGGAGTTCAAATACCTCAGAGTCTAGTTCACGAGTGAGGGAAGAGTGGATCGTGAGATCGACAGGCGGATCGGTGCGGTGTTTTCAGTAATGCGAACCCTGTATCGATCCGTTGTGGTGTATCGGTCAATTTCCCATCCTCACCTATGGTCATGAGCTTTGGGTTATGACCGAAAGGACAAGATCACGGGTATAAGCAGCCGATTGAGTTTCCTCCGCCGGGTGGCGGGGCTCTCCCTTAGAGATAGGGTGAGAATCAATCAATCAATCAATCAATGTTTATTTATATAGCCCTAAATCACAAGTGTCTCAAAGGGCTGCACAAGCCACAACGACATCCTCGGTATAGCCCACATAAGGGCAAGGAAAAACTCACCCCAGTGGGACGTCGATGTGAATGACTATGAGAAACCTTGGAGAGGACCGCATATGTGGGTAACCCCCCCCCTCTAGGGAGACCGAATGCAATGGATGTCGAGTGGGTCTAACATAATATTGTGAGAGTCCAGTCCATAGTGGATCCAGCATAACAGTAAGAGTCCAGTCCACAGTGGGGTCAGCAGGAAACCATCCCGAGCGGAGACGGGTCAGCAGCGCAGAGATGTTCCTAACCAATATACAGGCGAGCGGTCCACCCCGGGTCCCGACCCCGGACAGCCAGCACCCCATCCATGGCCACCGGATCTGTGTGTCTTCCCCTCCACAAGGGATAGGGGGCAGCAGAGGAGAAAAGAAAAGAAACGGCAGATCAACTGGTCTAAAAAAAGGGGGGCTATTCAAAGGCTAGAGTATACAAATGAGTTTTAAGATGGGACTTAAATGTTTCTACTGAGGTAGCATCTCTAATTGTTACCGGGAGGGCATTCCATAGTGCTGGAGCCCGAATAGAAAACGCTCTACAGCCCGCAGACTTTTTTTGGGCTCTGGGAATCACTAATAAGCCGGAGTTCTTTGAACGCAGATTTCTTGCCGGGACATATGGTACAATACAATCGGTAAGATAGGCTGGAGCTAGACCGTGTAGTATTTTATACGTAAGTAGTAAAACCTTAAAGTCGCATCTTAAGTGCACAGGAAGCCAGTGCAGGTGAGCCAGTATAGGCGTAATATGATCAAACTTTCTTGTTCTTGTCAAAAGTCTAGCAGCCGCATTTTGTACCAACTGTAATTTTTTAATGCTAGACATAGGGAGACCCGAAAATAATACGTTACAGTAATCGAGACGAGACGTAACGAACGCATGAATAATGATCTCAGCGTCGCTAGTGGACAAAATGGAACGAATTTTAGCGATATTACGGAGATGAAAGAAGGCCGTTTTAGTAACACTCTTAATGTGTGACTCAAAGGAGAGAGTTGGGTCGAAGATAATACCCAGATTCTTTACTGAGTCGCTTTGTGTAATTGTTTGGTTGTCAAATGTTAAGGTGGTATTATTAAATAGAAGCTCTGTTATCTGGGGGAGCTCAAAGTAAAGCCGCTGCTCCTCCACATTGAGAGGAGCCAGATGAGGTGGTTCGGGCATCTGCTCAGGGTGCCACCCGAACACCTCCCTCGGGAGGTGTTTAGGGAACGTCCGACCAGTAGGAGGCTACGGGGAAGACCCAGCACACATTGGGAAGACTGTGTCTCCCGGCTGGCCTGGGAACGCCTCGGGATTCCCTGAGAGGAGCTGGACGAAGTGGCTGGGGAGAGGGAAGTCTGGGCTTCTCTGCTCAGGCTGCTGCCCCCGCGACTCGGATAAGCGGAAGAAAATGGATGGACATCAGGACGTTACCTACAGCCTCGGCTGTTAATGTCTGTTTGACCGAGCACTAATCATAGGCATTGGCGGTCAGTTGCTTTTGTAGAACATGCACCCGCTGAATTTAGGAGCCTCTGTGGTTAATTGACTTAAGGTGTTAATTGAATAATTTAGGTTAAATACTTTCACTTTAACAAATGGCCATGTGCTCAAAGAGCGCTACATCGTCCTTTACACTTTCGCATGCACTCCAAGCTATTATTCCAATTATCGCCTAAATAAATTATTTGGGGCAATCTATTTATGCATACAGTTTGGGCAAGGTATGATATGGTTGAAGCTAAGTTTAATCAAAGCATTTTGTAACCCCGCACTCCCACCAAAAAACGATTTTATCTGCAACAAACAAAATAGAAGGTCTAGCTCCACAGCAGCACTTTGCAGAGAAAACAAACGTATCTTCTTCAACAAGATATCTGATGGTGAGAAGTGTAGGGGCGTCGAGAAACTCCTCCCCCCCAGACTAACGCTTGTTCTTTTAATAAACGGAAGTTACAATGTAGCACGCATCTGTGACTGTGTAGTGCCTTCATTTACATCCTTGTCAGAGGTTGTTTGCCCTATTTAGGATGTAACATACTTGCCATACTCTGCCATACTTTTGCTGCTTTGTCAGTCAATCTGGTCAAGGGGGTGGTCTGTGTTTCCCGGTAATTTTAAAAGCATTTGCCACAACCATTAATGTGAGGCTAAACGGACACCAACAGAAATTAAACTTGGGTCTAAATTAGCAAAGTCACGGCCTGATTTACTAAAGGTTTGCATGTACTAAAACACCTGCAATAAAGGTTTGCATGTACTAAAACACCTGCAAACCTGATAGCACACGCAAAGCTGATCTACTAAACGTGTGCAAAGTGGATTCATTGCGTCTGGGGGAACTGCACTATTTTTGGAATTTTGCCTATCATTCACAATCCTTATGTAAGACAACACACGTTTTTCTTTTTTTATGCATTTTAAATTGTAAATAAATGCAAAAGTCAGCTTACAATGGAGCCTATGGGAGTCGCTGTATTCTACCTGTAAAGCTCTTAAAAAAACATCCAGACACCTCCATTAAGGTTTTTTATACATTATGTAAGTATATATGTAATGTAGTAACAGGCACATTTATAATAACATTTAATATTTACGTATTTTGCCTCTTTGTGCATTAATTTCAGAAACACGTCACAACGTTCGCTTAATTTTTAACTACATCACTGATCACTACTCACTGCAGACTTCATCAGAGCCAACAAACATAAAAAACATCACTTACTGTACAATGTCTGCTGTCATTAGGATGCCAATGTTCATATATTCCCATTTAGATGAAGAATGACTCATAAAGCTCGCAACGAAAATTGTGGTGGAACCAAGCGTCTTTTCGTGTCGTTTTCACCATTCCAAGTCGGAATATGTCCTGATGCTTCCACTATCAAGTTCAGAGGCATGATTTATAATGTAGAATAAACTTGCACATTCAAGGAAGCGATGAAGCAGCTCACCAGTCAAGCTAGCGATCACGGCGCCACTATAAATAGTTTGTCTGCGTTGGCACTTATAATAACAATATCACTAATACTTCATTAATATTCAAGGCACAAAGTGTAAATGCAGTATTGTTGGCGGCTTTTGAATGGTTATTTATTGGATTTCATGGGTGGAATAGCAGACCTCCCATTGGCTCCGCTGTAAGCAGACTTTTATTTACGTTTATTAACGAGTTAAAATGCATTAAAAAAAAAAATTCATTATTATGTTTCTCATAATAGGCAAAATTCCAAAAAAAGAATAATTACCCTTAAAGTGTGTAGAATAAGTTGCACAATCTATTTTGTGTCATAATATGCAGAATATATGCTGATCATTAAAACGCCCACAATACTGGGAGGAGAAAACGCAAATATTTGTATTTAGTACGTGCAATGTGATTTATGAATACACATCACTGTTTTCCGAAGATTATTTTGCGTTTTGTTTAGCACAACATTCCCGAACGTGGTAAATATGTTCTACACCTGGCTGCATGATCAGTGCTCGCGCTGCGAAAAAGATGGACAGACAAGAATCCTCTATCCTGTGTGTGTGTGTGTGTGTGTGTGTGTGTGTGTGTGTGTGTGTGTGTGTGTGTGTGAACTTCATTTTAAAATGTTATATAGCTGCTGAAGGACTTTTTGCAATGTGAAGATCTGATAAGTCAGAAAGAGAAAGACATGATACAGTAGTATCTCCTCACAGATGTTACATAAATTAACCAACCTCACTCCTTAATGATTCAGTCACACACCGGATTCTTGCAGGAATGAGGCAAAAATACATCCAGACCCACTGTAGAACACTGGAGTCTAAACTTGTGACTTACATAACTGAGGCGCTCTCAAGGCCCCCTTTTAAGTCCTCTCCATTTTGGTAGTTACAAATGTTTTTCGTAATGTGATTTATGTAACTGAAGCTTGTTTACTTCAGATGCCGTCAGTCATTTGTTCAACTTCTTTGAGTTTATTAGTAGTGTTCCTCAAGGTTCCATTTTAGGTCCTCTATGTTTCATCATTTGGAATATTCAACTGGTGGCCTATGAGTTGAGTTAAACATTTTTGCAGCAGATTCCCGAAAACACTACAGTGAAATCATATTTGACGTGCTTTTTTGCAGAAAGTTCTTAATCGATCAAAATCGAACAAAATCAAATTTCTACCGTAGAGGACGCTTCTCCAGAATCTGCAAAATAAGAATAACAGTGAAGGAAGAAGTCCGCCCCCCTCCGGTCTTTAGCTTTTTGGAAATGTGGCCCCCAAAACAATTTAGTTGAATATCCCTGCAAAGCAGTGTAAATTTTGTTATGCACTGAAAATTACTCACACCCATTAAAGCTGTCAATAGGTGAGTAGCATGATAAATGTGTCTCTCTTTCCTACAATACATGCGCAATGGTCTCCTTTCAGCCTGGATCTACGGCGATCCTCGGAGGGTGACCTATCCAACCGACAGCCAAGGGCAGTTCTGTGGCCAGCAGGGCACTCCTAATGCGTGAGTTTGCAATCTTTCCACTGTTCAGGCTGCCACTCATCATATTTGCATTCGAAAGAGCAGGCCAACACGATTCACAAAGACTTGATTCATTTGTAAATAAACCTGACACCTCTCCTGGTCGTCCAACAGAAACAAAGCCATCTTGCTCTACTATAACATGTTGAAATGTGCCAACCCTGCAGTGTTGATTAACCTCCAGTGCCCTACAACCCAGGTAAGACTCCGATCCGCCCAGCCAGCACACTTTATATGTGACTGGCGCAACTTCCACAGTCGGGTATGCAAGATTGATAGGCCTGCTCGTTAAGAAGTATGTTTCCTCCCCAGCTCTGTGTCTCCAAGTGCCCTGACAGATTTGCCACGCTTTTGACTGCCTACAATATCCCAGCCGACTGGAATTATTATAAGCAATTCTGCAAACCGGGCTTTAGCAGTAAGGTATGTTTTTTTTTGTTAATATTTAGTTATTCAGGAGATCTTGTCAGTGGAAACTAAAATGAACCCAACAAGCACATAGTTTGGACAATGCCTCGGCTACGCAAACGGAATATTCAGTACATTTGAACAATCTAATGAGATCACAAGCACTCGAGCAAAAACAAGTTACATGATTGTAGACCAAGGGGTGCACTACTTGGTTACTACCAGAGGAGACACAGCTGATTCAGTCTCAATTGGTTTGCAGTTTTAGGCTGTGCCCATACTCAGTTAGTTAGGAACTTTTATTTAACCAGGACCTATACCCATTGAGACTCAAAATCTCTTTTGCAAACCCAGATACAATTAGTTACAAATCACATCAATACATTGTACCCTATTTTTCGGACCATAATGCACACCGGATTATAAAGCACACTCTCTATGAAAGGGGTCTATTTCCATACAAGGTGCACCGGATTATAAGGCGTCATATTATGATTATTTTTTTCTACATTTAAGACTTCTTTTTGAGCTACATATACATAACATGTAATGGTGGTTCTTTGGTCAACATGTTGCTTAGATTGTTTTAAGACCATCTTCAAGCCGCTTTCTGACCGTCTCTTCAGGATGCGCTGTTTGTGTGCAATCAGCAAGTAGCATTAGGTAAGAAAGGTTGGTTTTGCATAATAGGGCGAAACAAAACTCCAGATAATGTCTCCAGATTGATGCCATTTTGGGGTTCTTACACACACCATAAAGTATTTTCTGACTACGGTAGCCATAATGTGCCGACAATCTGCCACGCGGTGTGGCTTCGTAACTTAACAAAAATTGTGTTAAAACATCTTCGAGCATTGTGCGTAATGTTCTATATTTTCAATGAAACATCAAAGTTTTGGTGTTGCTTGCTTACGGGTACATGCTAGCGTCATTTATTTAGCAGGCATCAACCTGCAGTCCACACGTATCTCTTCTGTGTGACTACCATCTACTGGTCACACTTATTATTACACTATGTACCACACAAAATTGGTTCGAGGTCAGTAAGCACAACCACAATGAATACATACATAAGGCGCACCGGGTTATAAGGTGCACTGTTGTTTTTTGAGAAAATGAAAGGATTTTAAGTGCACCTTAATGTCCGAAAAATACAGTAATCATAATCAGCTTTCTAGTTTTAAACAGCCCTATATTTGACAGGTACGATGACGTTTATCCAGGATGAACCTGCAAATATTTTTGAAAGGAGTTTCGCCAAATTTACGTAATCTATCCCTCACACCGGAAATTACTTACTCGAGGTGGTGACTTTAGTAATTAAGAGGGAACAAGGCTCCAGCACCCCCCGCGACTCCGAAAGGGACAGACACAGAATGGCCTTGTAAAAAAAAGTAGGTACTATTGTTCCAATCTAAAATTGTGCAGAGAAGGCCAGACAGACACTGTCATAAAAGCTACAGTGGTGAGTACAAAAACTTAAACAACTTGCTCACAGTTAAATTTTTCAAAGCAAAAAATATAACACCAATTGGCTAGCTTGTGTTACTGTTAGTGGTTTTACCAGAACACATCAGTTGTCTATTTTTTCACAATTACAAATGTAATATGTTCTTTTACCGGCCTGAATAAAATGATTGGTGTTTACGGCGGTCACTCACCCTAGCTCGATGCGCAGGGAGTGAGTGCACACGTGCAAAAACAGCCCAAGAGAAGCAAAATAATTTGCAGTCATATTGTTATGATAAAATATACATTCAATGACAGCTAACACTAACTATCCAAATCGCTATTATTACCTAACAACACCCAAAGCTAATGCGCGTGAAAGATTAAACTTTTCTAACAACTCGATACCAATAATTTGGTACCGGTACCAAAATGTATATCAATACTTTTCAAAATAAAAGGAACGACAAAAAATGTCAATATTGGCTTTATTTTAACAGAAAATCTTACAATACAATAAACATATGTTTCATAATAAAATAAAAGGCATTAAACACGTGTTCTTCTTGTTGCACTCAAAGAACAATTTACAATTTTCCGTATTACATAGTCTGCCATAACCAAGGATTAGGTTAGAATATAATAAAAAGCTTTATTTACATTTTATCAAATGCTTCATGATTTATGGTTGCCACTCCTGGTCTATGCTTCAAGAAAAATACAATAACCAAAATAATAAAAACTTCTCAGTAGCACACTTCTACTAAATATCTCTATGGAAAACTGAGATGTATTATTGTCTTTAAAAGTTAACAAGTCATATATATATATGAATATTTTAAAGGAAAATGGGTATACCTAGACTATGTTTACACAAGTGGTCCAAATCAGATTTTATTATTTTTTTTTTTTTAAATCTGATTTTTTCCAGCTGACTGTTTACACTGCAAGTAAAATGGGATTTTTGTAGCCCGCCCAAAGCTGACAAAAAAAAGTCCCATAGAGGTCGCATTCAGGTTGCATTTGGTTTGAAAAGATTCGATTCCTTTCGGATTCAGGACTACCTCCTGATTCGGCCTGAATCTGATGCCAAAAGATCAGATTTGAAGCACTTTGACGGGTTTAGACTGGCTGTGTCACTTGAGGGCAAAACAATATGATTTGGTGTAAACGGGGCCTCAGTCATATTAATCAGGAACTTATACGTCACTGATGCATCACTCAGTCCTTTTTCTGTCAGCTGGCAGCTGCTGAGTGCCAGTGCATGGGCATGGTTGTGCCGTCGGTGGTGGTGGTGTGAGATCCAGAGTGAGATATTGTGTGGGAGCGTCTTTAGAACTCAAGTCAGGTGCAGCTGAATCATTGATCAGCCTTCGCACATCCACTCAAGTATGTTGGTCGTATAGTCACATGTCCAGTGCTGCCTCGTTTTTACAATTTTACTCGTAAATTGAGGTACCACCATATATGAAGTTTGTTTATTTTTAGGGTAATGATAATGAAAATTTCAGTGTTAAAGTCTAATTGTGTTGTCTTTGCTTCCCATTAGACATCTCTAGAAATCCTAAAACATGATGACTGCCCATCCATGATTGTGCCAAGCAGACCATGTAAGACTGTCACAGCATCCATTTCTTTACCAAGATGCTTAAAACCCTTTTTTTTTTCTCCAATCTATATTTTTTCAGTTATGCAGCGGTGCTTCCCGGATTTTAACAGTTTAAATGGAAAATTAACTGTAGCCAACAAGACTACATTTAATGACGGAAGCGGCGACCAAAGTGTCACCAATTTGAAAACCGCTGTCAAGTAAGTAACGTCTACTGTACACCACAATCATTTTAACTGAAGAGGCTGAACACCCAGTTTGGCTGAAGTATAAGAATGAAACCATTAAGGTTGAACACAAGACATCTTATTTTATTTATCTTATTAAGCAAAAGAAAACAATTGTCTGTTCCAGGATCAGGATCAAACTGCAATAAAACATTTAACTGTACAGGCAATGCTTTAGTTTTTAGTCTAAAATTGAGTCCCTGTAATGATTAAAAAGGAATAAAAAATAATCTGAAATTGGAAGGCGTATCTCGTTTTAACATTAGGCTGTCGAGGCAAACTCTGTTTGTAGCTCCTTATTTGAACAAAATTAGTGATTCACCAAATTTCCACCAATTAGATTTTTCGGCAGGAAAATGGCCTAAAGTTGCCAAAAGACTTATCAGCTAAATAAAATTAGAGGTTGCAATGTTGTAAGCAGTAGGGAAGCAACGGTACTTACCATTTGGTCCGGACTGAACGGCACAATACGCATTATGGACCGTGGAGCTTGTGTGTGAGACGTGTCCACTCATCGTTCTGCTTATACCCCCTCACATCGTTATAAGTGGAGCCTAGAAGAAAGAGATGATAATAAATATAGCTAAGTTGAAAGACAACAATTTGAAGAAGCAGCAACTTCATTCAAATGCACTTTGCAACAGACAGTCTCACTGTGCTGCTGTGGGGAAATTCTGCCCTTAATGAGAACTCACAGGCACATAATGTTTATGTGACTGAACTATTGGTCTAGACTGGAAGAATAAACTTTAAAGTTAATCAGAAGAAAAATGACATTTCATGTCTAAATATTTTTTGTTGCTTTTTGTTTGTATTTGCTTTGATTCAGCTCTTTTGATATAACATGTAGTAAAACAAAAACATTTTTTAATATGTGGATGAAAACGTTTTGTTCCTAAAATGATAATTAAATTTGATTTTTGTGTTGACACACATTATTTTACACTACCCACAGTTCAAACTTCACTTTAATTTATTTAATTAGATATAAGCTATTTGAGTTACATTAAAAAAATATGCAATTTGGGTCAGCACTTGCCATTTTCCAAACCACTGATGAGAAGCACTGACAAGTAATCAAATAACTTTTATGATTGTTTTATTCTTAGCTAAGGATAAATATTAATGTTTGCAATTGGAATGCTTTAATTTTAGGGGATTTAGCACACAGTCATAGCCATAAATGCAATGGTAATAATAATTGGCATATTGATTTCTGCCTTTATTTCTGATTTCGGCCGAGGGTTTCCTCATTTTCGGTGTTTCGGATTGGCCAAAAATAAATAAAAGCACTCAATGTCCAGTTCCACCTCATGCACAGCCCAAAAACAAAAATAAATAAAAGCACTCAATATCCAGTTCCAATCCCTCATGCACGGCCCAAAAAATAATCTTGTGTCAATCTCGTCACACTCCTGATAATGAGCTGCTTAATACATAAGATGCTCTCATACTGTCACCAAGGCAGCTGCTCCTGCCCCAAGGGAACTGTGGACAGAGTAGGACTCCCAGCGTGGCCATGTCACCTATTGCCAAAGAAACCTATTCCATCGTACACATTCCAAGTCTTTTGCATTTTTTTCGGCTAAACTTCGGAACTTTGAACATTAAAAAAATGAAAATCATGCATTGCAAACAGTAAGCATGCTTACGTTTGACACTGACTTTGAAACTGCTCAGCGCTATGCAGCTCGTAGTGCAACAGTCTCCAAAACAGTTTCTAGTTCTTTTTTCAGTCGCTTTGTGGAACCTAACCTCCTCATGACCTGCCAATGGCTGCCATACCAAAGAGAACTCTTATGTCCACTTCCTTACACTAAATGGTACTTTACTATAAGTGCCAGCCCCTGTAGAGTGCTGCAGTGACCTCTAGTGGACACAATCAGCACTGATGATCACAACAGAGATCACAATTGCTTTCATCAGTGACCTGTAGGCATATGAGAGTGCTTGGTCATGTGTTTTTTTGCTGGATGACTTTCAGGGACAACAGCTTGTCCTCAATTTTTACCTTTAAATAGCCTTGTCATACACAGTGTAGACAAACATATTAGGACACATGCCACAACACCTGAATTGAGGTGTACAAATGTATATACATACAGTTGTGGTCAAAAATTTACATACACTTGTAAAGAACATTATGTCATGGCTGTCTTGAGTTTCCAATAATTTCTACAACTAATTTTTTTGTGATAGTGATTGGAGCACATTCCTGTTGGTCACAAAAACATTCATGAAGTTTGGTTCTTTTATGAATTTATATCTACTGAAAATGTGACCAAATCTGCTGGGTCAAAAGTATACATACAGCAATGTTAATATTTGGTTACATGCCCCTTGGCAAGTTTCACTGTAATAAAGCACTTTTGGTAGCCATTCACAAGCTTCTGGTTGAATTTTTGACCACTCTTGACAAAATTGGTGCAGTTCAGCTAAATGTGTTGTTTTTCTCCCCCCTCCTCTCCCATGACAGTGGTATATCCAATCTGATGAATGCCCAAGATTATGGCCTGAGGATCTTTGAGGATTATGCAAATTCCTGGTATTGGATCCTCATGTGAGTTTACGTAAAATGTTGCTACTGTTGAACATTGTGTCGTGTTTCTATATCATTGAGCATGTATCAAGTACCAAGAAGAATCAAGTGGTGAGCAAACACATGTTGTCATATTAATGGGTGTTTCTAATGTTTTGCCAAATTAATAGAAACAGCATGATGTACAGTATTTGGTGGTGTACCTAAGGTTGGGACCAATGCTTGTATGCAGATCTCTGGTCATAAGCATGTTGGTCAGCCTGTTCTTCATCCTGCTGCTGCGCTTCATCGCCGGCGTGTGTGTATGGATCATCATCGTTGGCGCCATCGTCGCGATCGGCTATGGTGAGCAAACATCTCCTATGCGTGAGATTTCAGCAAGCATGTTAATGACAGTTTATCTTCTCAAATACAAATATTAAACATAGATATACTAGAGTCAGTATACATCTTATATGGCAGTACAGTAATCCGTTTATCGTTTATCGCCGTTAATTGGACAAGATTGCAATCAATTAATTTCCGCGAAGTAGTTATTTATAAACGACAACGGATATATACATTGTGAAATGAGTTATTCACACAGACATATTTTGTAAATGTTAATTTACATACCTTAATTGATTCCAAACGGTGTTTGTAACACGGCAGTAAAACGGAGGATCTTACACAGCTGCGAAAGCCAGCTTTTTAATCAGCTAAACAGACTCAATAACTCCACATTATGGTGAGTTTGAATTTATAAAACAAAGTATTTACAAAAACAATGCCATCGTAAGTCAATAATACTAACACTCGTAGACATGTTTTTAGCTAGTGCTAATTACGCTAGCTTAATTACATTATGATATCGCGTACTAATATGCATGAAAACACTCCTACAGACATTACACATTGGACGGTTTAGTAAGTATGAATTGTTTTAGTTAAATTGTGAAACTTACAAAAGTTGGTTGATGTGATGAATGAAGAATCCTTTAAGCAGAAACAGTAGGGACTGTTTTAAATTCAGTTCAAGGCAAAACAGGAAGTACAATTTCAACTCGCAGCACATGCAGTGAGCGAACTCGTCCAAAAGTTGATGCCATGGCACAAACAATAACACACCTTTGCAGTCCTATGCATGGGAGGGTTTAATGAAAACTATTGAACACAAAACATGATGGCAATTAGCGGGAAAAAAATCCATAAATTAGCTGTATCGTTTTATAAGCCGCAGGGTTTAAAGCGTAGGAAAACAGTATCGCCTTATAGTCCGGAATTTACGGTAGCATAGACCAGTGTTTTTCAACCATACATTCTGGTGTGCCGTGGGAGATTATCTAATTTCACCTATTTAGGTTAAAAATATTTTTTGCAAACCAGTAATTCTAGTCTGCAAATGATGTGTTGTTGTTGAGTGTTGGTGCTGTCTAGAGCTCGCTTCCATATCAGTAGGTGGCAGCCGGTAGCTAATTGCTCTGTAGATGTCGGGAACAGTGGGAGGTATCTAATGCTTAAACCAAAAATAAACAAAAGGTGAGTGCCCCTAAGAAAAGGCATTAAAGGTTAGGGAAGGCTATGCAGAACGAAACTAAAACTGAACTGGCTACAAAGTAAACAAAAACAGAATGCTGGACGACAGCAAAGACTTACTGTTGAGCAAAGACGGCGTCCACAATGTACATCCTAACATTACATGACAATCAACAATGTCCCCACAAAGAAGGATAAAAACAACTGAAATATTCTTGATTGCTAAAACAAAGTAGATCCGGGAGATATCGCTCAAAGGAAGACAGTAAACTGCTACAGGAAAATACAAAAAAAAAGAGAAAAAGCCACCAAATTAGGAGCGCAAGACAAGAACTAAAACACTACACACAGGAAAACAGCAAAAAACTCAAAATAGGTCACGCCGTAATGTGACAGGTGGTGACAGTACACCTATTTTGAGACAAGAGCTATATTGATTGGTTATGCTTTAAAGTTATATCCAACATTTGCAACAACAACTTTTTAGCTTTAAAGTCATATCCAACAATTGCAACAACAACTTTTTACTATCAACTGAGTTTCGTTTTGAAATTATTTCTGCTGGTGGTGTGCCTCCTGATTTTTTCACCGCAAAAAATGTGCCTTCGCTCAAAAAAGGTTGAAAAACACTGTTATAGACCATATACACACCATATTGCTCTTAGTCGACAGCACCAATATTCAGTATGTATCGATCGTGTCGTTTGTGTACTTCTGGCTGCGACGATGCTGACACAACAGTTACCAGTTGTTGTATTATCTTCTTTCTAACTCGTATTAATATTCTCGTTAATTTCCTCTTAATAGCTGTTTACTTTCTGCTTTTTAACTTTACGAAGTACTATTTATTCTGTTGTTTCAAGCCAGCTTAGCTGCTAGCTAGCTGAGCTAGCATGCCGCCTTCTGCTTGCTCCCGGTTTGTAGCATGTTAAGCATCGTCCTAATACCTGATTATGATACTTAAGATACTAAAAAATGCAGTTAATTTACTGTAATGGAGGTGACTAATATTAACTTAGGGTAGTGTCTCCAGGCTATGTATGGAGATACACAATTAGGTGCGAGTTGGTCAACCGGGAGACTAAAAGTAAATATAGTATATATGACATCTGTGATCGTTATTAAAAGGCATTCATCAGCAATGGCAATCAGGTACTTTTTATGAAAATTGTCCGATACTGGTAGGTGGCCGATCGATCAGCACATCCGTAGTACAAACCTTTTTAAATTGTTTCTTTTGGAGAAATTGGCTTCAATATTTTAAAATTTTTGTTTACGAACCCTGTTCAGGAACCAATTAAGTCAATGGAGGTTTGCCTGTATTGCGCCTTGGGAAGATGTAACAGAATTGGTGAAACAAAATCACTTTTGTGAGGGACTGTATTTAACCACATCAGATCACTTGGCATAGTGCCCACTTTTCAGTAGTGAGTAATGTGTTGTTCCTTTTACGTCAGGAATTGGCCACTGCTACTGGGAGTACAGCAGGCTTAGCAAGACGCCGGACGCAAGCATCACCATCTCCGACATTGGCCTGCAAACAGACTTCAACGTTTACCTTCAGCTCAGCCAGACGTGGCTCATCTTCAGTATGTAGCAACTGTACTGCTTGTTGTCCAACTCGTATGCAAACAAATTTGATCTCAAATGTGTCCTCTTGTGCTAAAGTGATCTTGCTGGCCGTGATCGAGGGCATCATTTTGATTGTGCTGATTTTCCTGAGGCAGCGGCTCCAAATCGCTATCGAGCTGCTGAAGGAGGGAAGCAGGTTGGTAGTCGTTTTCATACATGCTGAACATGGCATTTGATGTTGTATCTCTTGTGTTATTGTTTTTTTCAGGGCCGTAGGATACGTCATGACGGCTCTCCTCTACCCCATCTTCACCTTCTTCCTGATTTTTGTTTGCATCGCTTATTTTGCAGTCACAGCAATGTATCCTTTTGGTATTAGTACTTGTATACATATGTAATTAACCGTATATGCATTTACCTAAACTGCAAAGAGGAAGGGCCGTTTTTTTGAAAACAGGCGATAATTGAAGACTGGCAAGTTAATTTTTTAACTAATAATTTGGAGTGCACGAGAAAGTGGTAAGGAAACCGTATCTGTCTTTGACCACATGGTCATTTATTAACAAGTACAGTGGAACCTCGATTTATGAACTTAATTTGTTCTTGAACAGGGTTCGCAAATCAAAAGGTTTGTGCAGTGATGCAAATTTCTCAATTAATAACAATGTATATATGAATGGGCACTATCCATCCATTTTCTACTGCTTGTCCCTTTTGGGGTCACAGGGGGTACTGGAGCCTATCTCAGCTGCATTTAGGCGGAAGGCAGGGTACACCCTGGACAAGTCGCCACCTCATCGCAGGTCCAACACAGATAGACAACATTCACACTCACATTCACACACTAGGGCCAATTTAGTGTTGCCAATCAACCTATCCCCAGGTGCATGTCCTTGGAGGTGGGATGAAGCCGGAGTAGCCGGAGGGTACGGGGAGAACATGCAAACTCCACACAGAAATATCCCGAGCCCAGGATCGAACCCAGGACCTTCGTATTGTGAGGCACACGTACTAAACCCTGTACCACTGTGCTGCCCTGAGGTGGCACAGGGGCTGCATGGGCTCTAGCCTTGACAAAAGTCCATATTTTAGTAAAGGTTTGTACATTTGAACAGAATATATATTAGATATATAGACGGACAAAGACAGCGCTCTCTGGTAGGCTGTAGGTGTGTTACAAGCGTTTAATTTGTTAATGAACACAAGCACCTGTGTAAATATTTCATCTTTCAAGATGTACACCTGTGGCTAACCGATGTGTGTGCCCAATATATGTACAAAATATCTTTCCAAAAATTAGGAAGGTGCAGGTTAAAAACAGGTGCACTCCATAGCAGGAAATTACAGTATTTGCTTTGTTAAATACCGTTTGACAAATTTATTGGCCTGGTGTGGTGAGGCTAAATTTATTGATGGCGTGTGAAGCTCCATAAATTAACATAGCAAGCAGAGCAGTCCCATCCCATGATTGGGATCTGAATATTTTGCCTTTTTTTAACTGATCGACTAAGAGCTGCTGGGCTTTGCCGATCTTTACAGCAGCTATGTCCCGAGTATTTACATGGCTAAAGATTGTACTCTCCTTCAAAAGTGATGCACACTCAGCGAGACACAATTGCATTGTTACACACATGCAGGAGATGTGTGCATGAATTCCAGAACAGAGGGTCGAATTTGAGAGTAAGCCACGTCGTCTATAAGCCGCTTCTATGATACCAATCCTCACCACCATGGCGGGAAATACAGTTTCTTCCAAATATCATTATCACTGGAGAAAAATAAATGTCCAAGTAGTCTACACACACACACACACACACGGAGTACGACAACACAAGAAGCTAACCACTATGTGTCTATGTTTGACCATCGTGCCCAGTTGGCCTCATTGGGCAGAGTTGGCACTTGGACACACTCAGGCCATGGATGTTTGGTTTTGGCGTTTTTTGAGTGGGTTCTGCAAAGTGACGTTGTGTCCATGCCTCACTAGAGTTGTACAAGAGTCTAACGCACAAATGCAGGGGTCCACTGACCAGCGCTAAATAACCTGCAGACGACCTGATTCTGGGTCGGGGTTTTATAAGTAGCAGAGCAAAAAACCCACGTTGCGATCTATTGAGTCTTAATAGGTAGACGTTATCAATCCAGATGTCGATACTATCAATACCCAGTATTGTATCAGTGTATAAACGGTACTAAAGTAATTACATGTTGGTTGATACTTATCTTTTTCTTATTTTTATTAGAAAATATATTTTTGGGGGTTATTTGTTACGGTTTACAAACTCAGAGTACGTCTCAGGATACAGTAAGGCTTTAAGTGCAAAAATGAGAGTCGATAGTAATTTTTGCCTTATTTCTGTTACGGTGCACTAGCAAATTGTAAATTTGATAAGATACACTTTTAAAAATGATTTGTTGTGGTCACTTTAGTTACATGCTATAAAACATTTTCAGTTTTATAAATCTATTGTCAAAGTATCGGAATGGAACTTTTAATCGGGTCGGGATCGGAGACCAAAAACTTTGTTTGAAACATAGAATAGAATGGACTTTATTGTCATATTTGCATATAACGAGATTAACGACTCAAAGTGCGGTAGTGGGAACAAATATGGGATAAAAATAAATTACACAAGAAGTAATAAAGATAATACTAAGAATTGAAATAAATAGACTACTATCCAATAAAAATAATAAGCAATCCTGTACAATATACAAAATACCGTATTTTTCGGAGTATAAGTCGCTCCGTAGTATAAGTCGCACCAGCCGAAAATGCAAAATAAAGAAGGAAAAAAACATATATAAGTCGCACTGGAGTATAAATCGCATTTTTTGGGGAAATTTATTTGATAAAACCCAACACCAAGAATAGACATTTGAAAGGCAATTTAAAATAAATAAAGAATAGTGAACAACAGGCTGAATAAGTGTACGTTATATGAGGCATAAATAACCAACTGAGAACGTGCCTGGTATGTTAACGTAACATATTATGGTAAGAGTCATTCAAATAACTATAACATATAGAACATGCTATACATTTACCAAACAATCTGTCACTCCTAATCGCTAAATCCCATGAAATCTTATACGTCTAGTCTCTTACGTGAATGAGCTAAATAATATTTAATATTTTACGGTAATGTGTTAATAATTTCACACATAAGTCGCCTGAGTATAAGTCGCGGCCAAACTATGAAAAAAACTTGCGACTTATAGTCCGAAAAATACGGTACTGTACAATATACAGAACAAGACAAGAGTATAACAATCAGTGTCGAATGTATTGCACTCGAAGGGTAATATTGCACAGTAGGGTAGTAGGGTAGGATATTGTAGAGGGGTGAATTATTATAAGTTAGAGTTCAAGATGGTGACATCCCTAATAGCAAGCATTTTATAAATGCAGGGTTCAAGGTGTGGGGAAAAACAGTAGCAGCTTACAGTCCTGAAATTCCAATAGTCAAGTGACTCTCATCTCCAATGCTGTAGATAAAACATCATTTATTGGTTCTACCCTTCACAAAAAAGCCAAACACAGTTGTACATTCTCTGGGGTTTATTCTTGGTGTATGCACCTTAATGTGTTTGCCTCCAGTATGCTAGCATCCTCCGGTATCCCTGTGTACAAGGTGACGTCTACAGATGACAAGTGCATTCATAACAACGTCATATGCATTCCACAGGTTAGACTCCCATTCATTCTCTGTTGCCAAAGTCCTCGATGACACTGACACTTTCCTCATTCCCGCCCTTCAAGACGTTCAGCACAACCAAAATCCCCACCGAGTGTCCCGGCTCACAGTGTTCGTTCGCCTTCTACGGCGACGAACGCTACATCTTTCTCTTCCACCTGTGTAATCTGTTCGCCTTCCTGTGGTTGGTCAACTTTACCATCGCGCTGGGCCAGTGCACGCTGGCCGGCGCCTTTGCATCCTATTACTGGGCCCTGAAGAAGCCGGAAGACATCCCCGCCTGCCCGCTCTTCTCGTCTTTCAGCAGAGCTATACGGTGAGTTGATGAAAGTGGGACCTAATATATAACTATAAAATGTTCATGGAAATGTGCCTCTGCAAATTTCCTCTGTGTTGCAGTTATCACACAGGCTCGCTGGCCTTTGGTGCTTTCATCCTCTCTGTGGTACAAATGATCCGCATTGTCCTCGAGTACCTGGACCACAAACTGAAACGTAAGATGGAACTTATTTTAGGCTCTGGTCACAATAGAGGTTCACTACTTTTGAGCCAGACCAAAAATGTAAAAAAGGTGCTTGGTGGGCACTTTGGTGTGTTTCAATTAATTTTCAATTTCGCGCGATATAGACGATATGTGAAATAAATGATGAGTTTGGCCGATGATAGAGCTTCAACTATTGTTATATCGTAATAATTCATGTTAATGACACATTTTAGCTGTGTCCCTGCAAATTGACAGACTATAAAGTGCAAAGCCACTCCTAAATGAGCAATCCTTGCCTCCGCGTCGACAAATAAACTAGGTTTTTAATAGTATTTTTAAGTATCTGTCAGGCTTGGTCAAAAGATAGGACTCAGATGCAGAGTAGGGATTAATTCGGCAGGCTTTTATTTTTAAAGCTTCCTTTCAGAGTCAGGGTAATTCAATATAGGCTATAACTAAACTAGTCGGCGAGAAAGGTTCTAAAAAAAGGAACAACCGAAAATCACTCCGAAAGGAGGAAAACACAAAAACAATAAACTATACATGGCGCCCTATATATTCTATGAAATTTATTATAAACAAAAAACGCTCCAACAGGAGGAAGAAACAATGGCTATCTGCAAAACTAAATAACACAAAATTACTCTGCTGAGGAGGAGAAAAAGACAACTCAAAATATCAACGAGGGAATTCAGGATCAAAGTATTCAAACACGAGACGAGGCAAGGCATAAGGCATGGACAGGATGCTAGAGAGGCACGGAGGCTAGAGAGGCACAAATAAACGAGACAACCTGGCACAGAACAAAGGGAGGCGTGGGCTTATAAGAAAGACACATGAGGGTAATGGGGAACAGGTGGAAACAACCAAGGGTCGTCAGACTGATGACACAAAAGAAAGGGCAAGTGACCTGAAACGAGAGGAGTTACTTTTCAAACTAAAACATGCAATTCACAAGACAAGAAACCAAGACAAGACATCCCTCATCGCGGTGTGACATTATCGTTATTACTGGAGAACGAGGAATAAGCTATACATGCTACACTACACACCCCTCTTCCGGGACGCTACAAGGTGTATGTGTGTGTGGGGGAGGTTTGGTGGTAGCGGGGGTGTATTTTGTAGCGTCCCGGAAGAGTTAGTGCTGCAAAGGATTCTGGGTATTTGTTCTGTTGTGTTTATTTTGTGTTACGTGTGGATTCACAGTGTGGCGTATATAAAGTTTTTTTATACACGCACCCTCAGTGTAACCTGTATCGCTGTTGATGAAGCACGCGTTGCATTCGCGTGTGAGTGCGTACAGAAGCCGCACATATCTTGTGACTGGGTCTGCACGATGTTAGAATCGATGAAAAGCAGACGTGACGATAGCTCGTAGAGAAGGCACGCCCCCAAGACTGTGGTCCGGGTGGACGAGATATAATGACTGATGAACACCTTTGTTCGATAATGAAGGTTGCCTCAGCTCAAAGCCTGAGCCCCGACATTAATGAACTAGCATCCAAGAAAAGATGCCAGGTATCTGGCTTGGGCACATCAGATTAGATCAGTGTGTTGCAAACTGAGCAGTATAGTCCTGAATGGTTGTTTTTTTTCATTGTTATTTTATTTTCAAATTTATTAGCCTGTGGAAAAAGTTAATGTTGATATTTACCTCAGAAGGCTGCAAATAGAAAAGAGGCATTCCATTTTTATTTCAATTGTATTTGATATGCCATTGATATTTTTTAATTATTATTATTATTAGAAACTCGATTTTGCATGTCACTATAAAGTTGTATAAGCCTTGCTTGTTCAATATTCAATGCAAAACTTGTTTGGGTCCCTATTAAAAGGTTAATTTGTTCAACCTTGGCCCGGCTTTGTTCAGTTTTAAATTTTGGCCCACTCTGTATTTGAGTTTGACACCTCTGGTCTCATCTCTGTCTCCTCTGGCTGGATGCTTGCCTCTTTTTGAGCTCTACCTGAGAAGCAACATGATCCAATTTACTTATTGCAATCTTTTGAGACTTGGGGGTAAAAATGAACCTGTCTCACAATGGTATAAACCCAGCTCTTGTTCCCTCTTAGTGTCTGCACAATCCAAGGCTTGGTATTCTTTCCCCTGTGTACAAAGTGACAGATAGCTAAAGACTGGTCCTATGATGAAAGTAATTTATAAGTTTACTGTTGGTCTTTGTCACAAAGTACACCCCAGAAAACTCTTTATATTGCGAAACTGCACGACATACAAAGACTTGTTCTTATATCAATGTTCACATTAAATCAAAATACACAGGAAAATTAGCAGTTATGTTGCATACAGACTGCAATGTTAATCTTTAGCATTAGCTTATATATTGTAACAAGTATACCGTCAGTGATGGGTCCGGCAACACCGATGCATCAGCGCATGCGTCGAGCTCATAGAGCGAAACCCTGTGTCGGTGCGTGTACCGCTTTTAAAAAGTCACGTGACCGATCATGAGCTGTTTTGGTCACGTGACCGATACGCGAACTGTGTCGCACTGACGCCTCCTCTGTGCCCTGTGAGCGGATCTTTTCTACAGCCGGAGAAATAATAACTAAGAAGAGAAAGCGTCTAAAATTGAATACGTTGGAAAAACTGTTTTTAAAAAAAATAAAAATGTGTAAAAAAAAAAAAAAAAAAAAAATTCCAAGTCCACAAGCATCCTCATTCACAACACGTTCTCTTAGATTTCCATGTTATGATACATGTTCACATTATTTATTGACTGTATCTAAAAAAGACAAAAAATATGAAGTTATGAAATAATCCTAAATGAAATACAATGACTTGGTTTATATTATTTGATTTACTAGGTCAGTGGTTCTCAACCTTTTTTCAGCAATGTATCCCCTGTGATTTTTTTTTTTAATTCAAGTACCCCCTAATCAGAGCAAAGCATTTTTGGTTGAAAAAAAAAAAGATAAAGAAGTAAAATACAGCACTATGTCATCAGTTTCTGATTTATTAAATTGTATAACAGTGCAAAATATTGCTCATTTGTAGTGGTCTTTCTTGAACTATTTGGAAAAAAAGATATACAAATAACTAAAAACTTGTTGAAAAATAAACAAGTGATTCAATTATAAAGATTTCTACACATAGAAGTAATCATCAACTTAAAGTGCCCTCTTTGGGGATTGTATTAGAGATCCATCTGGATTCATGAACTTCTAAACATTTCTTCACAAAAAAAAAAAAACCTTTAACATCAATATTTATGGAACATGTCCACAAAAAATCTAGCTGTCAACACTGAATATTGCATTGTTGCATTTCTTTTCACAGTTCTTTTTGACAGACATTTTAGTGACAAACCTGAGCTTGTGCTTCACTGAGTTTATGAACGTCCATTCATATTTTGTTGAAGTATTATTCAATAAATATATTTATAAAGGATTTTTGAATTGTTACTATTTTTAGAATATTTTTTAAAAATCTCACGTACCCCTTGGCATACCTTCAAGTACCCCCAGGGGTACGCGTACCCCCATTTGAGAACCACTGTACTAGGTCATAAAATCAGTGTCAGTTGAGTCGGTCCATAGGTTGCCTGTATGGATTTTTAATGTCCAGCAGATGTCAGTATTTAGTGACACAGTATCGACACAGTATCAATACAGTTTTGCAATGTGTCAAAACGCTTCATGACGCCTCATCAACCCATCACTAGTAACAAGTATACCGTCAGTGAACTTGCACAAACGTAATATATTGGATACACTTACAAACAAAGCTTCTTCAGGGCTCAACAACGATGATGCAAAGCTTCAGAGGGAAATGTTTGTAGAGCACATTGTCTCACGCAAAATGGAAAAACAAGATGGCTGCTCTGACTTTCGACCTATATCAGGTGACATTGACAGCCAATAGAAAATTGTGGAGTTTCTAACTGAAATGATAGGATAGAGCAGACATCAAAGGATCAAAAAGCGACATGGCTATAACACATGGCCGCCTGTCCCCAGATGATATGAATCTGGCAGGTAGTGCTTCTAATACTGTTGCATTGTGATAATATATGTTAATGACACATTTTAGCTGTGTCTCCGCAAATTGACAGTGATAAGCAAACGACACTTCCTAAATGCAATGTAGAATTTTTGCTAGCATCTAATGTCCCAATCCTTGCCTCCATGGCGACAAATAAGGTACGTTTTTTAGTAGTATTAAGTATTGTTATTACTGGAGGATGAGGGATAGCTAAACATGCTACACTACACAGCATAGGATAAGGTATGCTAACCGCTAAGGTAGAGACACAAATAATAGATACCAGTTATACTTTCAGTATATGGCCGATACTACACTTACAGGTCTTTTTTTTTCTGTCATTATTGTGTGAATGCGCCAAAGCATTTACACATATGGTTTTCTACACCGAAATTCATCTATTTATTCTTCTTCTTCTCCAGATTTTGGCGCGCTCTACCTTCCACATTTTTCACCCAATTCAAACCGTTCCAACTTCAAACTGTTCAGCCTATTCGGGAATCGCAGGTTTCCCTTGGCAAATTCCAAAAATTCCCAGAATTCCCGGAAGTTTTTCCCATTCAAAATGAATTTGCCATTTTTCAAACTTCCACCAGTTCCACATTTTTCAACCGATTCAACATATTCCACTCATCCTGGACAATCAAACTATCATTTTTCCAAGTTCCAAACAATTCCAGGAATTCCCAGAAATCCTTTTTTTTTTTCAAATCCTTTTTTGTGTCGACTAATCCTCCCACATTTTTCAACCTAACCGTTCTACTGTCAAAACATTCCTCTTAATCAGGACAAAAAACTAAGCTGTTTTTTGAACTGGAAAAATTCCCGGTTTTCCCGAAATTCCAGAATACCATTCTTCAATTAAAAATGTTACTACTTCCACATTTCTCGAACGATTTAAAAAAATTCCAACAACCATTTCAACTCATTCGAACCTTTACCATTTTCAAAAAAATCCTGTTTTTCCCAAAATTTTCAGGAAGTTCCAATTTAAATGAATTGGACATTTTTTCCAAGAACCACAATTCCCACATTTTTCAACCTATTCAAACCATTCCAACATCAACACATTCCACTCACCCTCGACATTCAAACTAAAACTTTCCCAAGTACCAAACCAAATTCCGTTTTTTCTGGGAATTCAAACTCTTCAACATTCAAACCATTCCAACATTCAAACTATTCTTACATTCATACTACATTATGTCAGTATTTCAGTTCAACTTCAGCATTGGAGCATTCACACGCAATTCCTTCAGGAATTACTTCATCTAGTTATTGATGTTTTTGTTTATTGTTTACAAACCAATTAAATAAGTCCCTGGATACAGTATGGCTTTTGTCAGGCTTGGTAAAAAGGATAGAACTCAGATGCAGAGTAGGGGACTTAGACAGGCTTTTATTTTGACAGCTTCCACCTCCAAAGTCAAGGAATACAATATCTATTTTAACCAAAAAACTAATCGGCGAAAAAGGTTCCAAAAAATAGGAACAACCGAAAATCACTCAGAACGGAGGAAAACACAAAAGCAAAGACAAACTATAATTGGCGCCGTATATGCTATAAAATGTATTAACAAAAAACGCTCCAACAGGAGGAAGAAAACAGCTATGAAAAATTCTACACTATCTAATCTAATAAAGTTTAACAAAAATTGTCACTCAAAAATTTGAGGAAAGAATGAAAAATAACTGATAAATCACCACTTAGGAAAACTCAAAATAGCACAACGAAGGGATTCAGGATCAAAGAACATAAGGACGAGACGAGGCAAGGACACGGACACGGACACGGACACGGACACGGACACGGACACGGACACGGACACGGACACGGACACGGACACGGACACGGACACGGACACGGACACGGACACGGACACGGACACGGACACGGACACGGACACGGAGGCTAGAGAGCACGAATAAACGAGACAATCTGGCACAGAACAAAGGGAGGAGTGGGCTTATAAGACACATGAGGGTAATAGGGAACAGGTGGAAACAATCAGGGAACCGGGATGACGTCAGACTGATGACACAAAAGGAAGGGCAAGTGACCTGAAACAAGAGGAGAGTTACTTTTCAAACTAAAACATGCAAATCACAAGACAGAAAAAACCAAGACAACATCCCTCACCGCGGTGTGACAGCTTTAAGGGCAAAAACTAAAGAATTTAAATCAAAGCCAATAATATAAATAATTTTAAACATGTGATATTGTTACACAGTCATCCTATGTTTTTGTCTGATTTTCATTGTAATAAAAATGTAATCATTGAATGATCTTTAAAATATATTTTTGTATCAGTATTGGTGTGACCAATACTGCCCCTGTAACTTTTTGGATCTATACCCAAATTTGTAGTATCGCCCAAAAATAAAGTATAAAATAAGTGCCTGTTAAATCTTGAAGTGTAGATAGAACCTCTTGAAGTGTAGATATAACCATGTTACAACAGAGAGTAACCAGCTATTAACAGTAATTGAGCAAGTATATAATAATAGTAATAGTTTTGCCAAAACAATACAACCAAAAATGTTACCACATACGTCAGCAGTCAAATTTGGAGCCTTTGTAACCGTTTTAAAATGTTTGTATATACATTTTAGAATGTTTGTCTGTCTGATTTGGCCCTGCGATTAGGTGGCGACTTGTCCAGGGTGTACACCGGTCTTCTTCCAGAATGCAAAAGGCAATATTGCCCTAATTCTTACGCAATGGCCCATTGCAAAAGGCCTCCCACAGGGAGTGCATGGGAGTTTGCCCAACCAGTCTACATGTGTTTTGTGGACTTGGAGAAGGCATTCGACCGTGTACCCCGGGAAGTCCTGTGGGGAGTGCTCGGAGAGTATGGGGTAACGGACTGTCTTATTGTGGCAGTTCGCTCCCAAGTGTTCACACTGGTGTTTTCATCATGGCCTGTGCAGTAAAGAACACGTGCATAAGGACTTGAAATATCATGTGACATAATTCAAATATTCCAACTCAAAATGTTGTCTGTTGTGTCAAATACGTCGGTTATTTTTATATTTACAGTTCATGAAAAGCTTCTATAATGTACTTTTTTTTGGCCATATTAACGACATTAGCGGAGCAAACGCACCACAGTTGACCTTGTTAACCCAACAAAAGTATAAAGGCGAGCTGAAAAAGGCACTATTCCGTTGACTGGGTTGTTTTGTTTATCGCAGGGTCCCAAAATGCATATGCTCGCTACGTGCTATGCTGCCTCAAATGCTGCTTCTGGTGCCTAGAACGTTTCATCAAGTTCATCAACAAGAATGCATACATCATGGTGAGTGTTTTGATGTTTTAGTAATGGTACGAGTAGTATTAAGTAGCATTATTTTCCATTAGCATCCAAGCTTGTTCACATATGCCTTTTTCTACAGATAGCAATATATGGAAAGAACTTCTGCACGTCCTCCAAGAATGCTTTCTTCCTCTTGATGAGGAATATTATTAGGTAAGAAAAGGCCTTACTAGCGCTTGTGTTAGGGTAGAGTTCAAGGGTGGACCCCGGGATGCGGAGAATGGAGGCAAGGGAAGCGATAACAAATGAAAATATTTAATAAGTCCAAAATGGTAAATAAGGATGATGGGGCAAAAAGTGCACACCATGGAAAATCTAACAAAGGTAGTCTCTTTCAGAGGTTGGCGGAACCAAGGTCAGGAACGCACACAGCGTGGCAAAAAACTAGTCCTCTAAAACAAGGTGGCTAGAAAAACAAAAACACAACAAGGTCAATATAACAGAAATATGTGAAGGCAACATACCAGGGAAGCCGAGTCAAGGTAACACATGTCAGAGTAGAGTTCAGGAAGAATAACCGGCGGGGACCAGCTGGTGGAGACGCGCTTAAATACTACCCGGAGATGATTAGCAGCAGGTGTGCCTCGTTGGGGACAAAAGACTGTGGAAGAAACTGAAAAAACCAATAGAGAAGGCAGGGAGAAGACAACATACATAACAGCTTGTGTCTGTTCTTGTATTTCTACCCTGCTTGTGTCTGTTCTTGTATTTCTACCCTTCTTGAGACATCAACAAGGAAAAGTAGCTTCCATATGAGGACCGGTGAACATGACATAAATCATGGTCCCAATACTGAAAACCATTGCATCTGATAGAGAATGTCTCATTTGCACCCCTGGTGGTGAAATCTATCAAAATTAGGGTGGTCCCAAAAAGGAGGGATTTTTCAAATTGACTGTCTGTTTTAAAAGTGATCCCCCTCTGGTCAACATATGAAATAACAAGTGTCTGTAAAAAATTGAAGTGCTCCCCTCTGTCCAACATATGTAATAACAAGTGTGTGTAAGAAATCGAAATGTGCCCCCTTTGATCAAAATGTATTTAAAAAACAAACAATAAAAAAAAATAAAAAAAAAATATATATATATATATATATATACACACACACACACACACAGGTAAAAGCCAGTAAATTAGAATATTTTGAAAAACTTGATTTATTTCAGTAATTGCATTCAAAAGGTGTAACTTGTACATTATATTTATTCATTGCACACAGACTGATGCATTCAAATGTTTATTTCATTTAATTTTGATGATTTGAAGTGGCAACAAATGAAAATCCAAAATTCCGTGTGTCACAAAATTAGAATATTACTTAAGGCTAATACAAAAAAGGGATTTTTAGAAATGTTGGCCAACTGAAAAGTATGAAAATGAAAAATATGAGCATGTACAATACTCAATACTTGGTTGGAGCTCCTTTTGCCTCAATTACTGCGTTAATGCGGCGTGGCATGGAGTCGATGAGTTTCTGGCACTGCTCAGGTGTTATGAGAGCCCAGGTTGCTCTGATAGTGGCCTTCAACTCTTCTGCGTTTTTGGGTCTGGCATTCTGCATCTTCCTTTTCACAATACCCCACAGATTTTCTATGGGGCTAAGGTCAGGGGAGTTGGCGGGCCAATTTAGAACAGAAATACCATGGTCCGTAAACCAGGCACGGGTAGATTTTGCGCTGACCCTGGATCTCAGGAAACAGAGTGGACCGACACCAGCAGATGACATGGCACCCCAAACCATCACCCAACCATGCAAATTTTGCATTTCCTTTGGAAATCGAGGTCCCAGAGTCTGGAGGAAGACAGGAGAGGCACAGGATCCACGTTGCCTGAAGTCTAGTGTAAAGTTTCCACCATCAGTGATGGTTTGGGGTGCCATGTCATCTGCTGGTGTCGGTCCACTCTGTTTCCTGAGATCCAGGGTCAACGCAGCCGTCTACCAGCAAGTTTTAGAGCACTTCATGCTTCCTGCTGCTGACCTGCTCTATGGAGATGGAGATTTCAAGTTCCAACAGGACTTGGCGCCTGCACACAGCGCAAAATCTACCCGTGCCTGGTTTACGGACCATGGTATTTCTGTTCTAAATTGGCCCGCCAACTCCCCTGACCTTAGCCCCATAGAAAATCTGTGGGGTATTGTGAAAAGGAAGATGCAGAATGCCAGACCCAAAAACGCAGAAGAGTTGAAGGCCACTATCAGAGCAACCTGGGCTCTAACACCTGAGCAGTGCCAGAAACTCATCGACTCCATGCCACGCCGCATTAACGCAGTAATTGAGGCAAAAGGAGCTCCAACCAAGTATTGAGTATTGTACATGCTCATATTTTTCATTTTCATACTTTTCAGTTGGCCAACATTTCTAAAAATCCCTTTTTTGTACTAGCCATAAGTAATATTCTAATTTTGTGACACACGGAATTTTGGATTTTCATTTGTTGCCACTTCAAATCATCAAAATTAAATGAAATAAACATTTGAATGCATCCGTCTGTGTGCAATGAATAAATATAATGTACAAGTTACACCTTTTGAATGCAATTACTGAAATAAATCAAGTTTTTCAAAATATTCTAATTTACTGGCTTTTACCTGTATATATGGGCTTCACGGTGGAAGAGGGGTTAGTGCATCTGCCTCACAATACGAAGGTCCTGAGTAGTCTTGGGTTCAATCCCGGGCTCGGGATCTTTCTGTGTGGAGTTTGCATGTCCTCCCCGTGACTGCGTGGGTTCCCTCCGGGTACTCCGGCTTCCTCCCACTTCCAAAGACATGCACCTGGGGATAAGTTGATTGGCAACACTAAATTGGCCCTAGTGTGTGGATGTGAGTGTGAATGTTGTCCGTCTATCTGTGTTGGCCCTGCGATGAGGTGGCGACTGTACCCCGCCTTCCGCCCGATTGTAGCTGAGATAGGCTCCAGCGCCCCCCGCGACCCCAAAGGGAATAAGCGGTAGAAAATGGATGGATGGATGGATATATATATATACATATATATATGAGAGAGAGAGAGGGAGAGAGCGAGAGATTAAAAAACAATTACAAACAAAAAATGGAAAAAAAAAATAAACTAAAAGCAGTCTCTCACAATGTGTTGACTTTTTTCTTATAAAATTGGAAACAATTTATCATATTGTTTCTGTAATATTGCAATATTTTCTCGTAAAAGTATTACTTTTTAATGCAAAATGGTGACATTTGTCATATACAATTCTGACTTATCAGAATATTGCCTATTTTCTTGTTATTATTGTAAAATACTGAAATGTTTTGAGTAAAATTATGACTTTTGTCTAAATTTTGTCAAGTAAAATTCCGATTATTATTATAACATTGGCACAAAGTTTTCTTATAAAATCGTGACTTTTGTCGAGTAAAATTACAACTATTTTCATAAAATAGCCAAAATGTTCAGTTTTCCTTGTAAAAATTTGACTTGCATTGAGTAATAAAAAAATTACAACTTTTACCTGATCACACACATATTGATCGAACTGCTTAAAATGTGTTTTGAGGACCATCTCAGGCCGCTTTTTCACTTTTCTACAAGGAGTAAATGTTAGGCACATAATTAGCAAATCTCACAAGGCCACAGTGCATTTGTGCCAATAGCATGTTGACACAAAGCAATGACTAACTAAAAAAATATATATTTTAAAATTAAATACCATCAAAAAAAAGTTTAGGCTAAACGAAGATGCATCACTTGTTGCATCAACAACCTTTGTCATTTTGTATGAAAAAGTAGTAATAGTAGTTAGTACATATATAGCAATGTCCACCACAGAGGACATTGCAAAAAAGTGCATTTTCAATGTCTGCCTTGTGCTTTAAAAAACCTCATTTGTATTTTAAAAAGACAATACATTTCCTGGAAAATAAAACACTACTTAAATAATGAATTAAATAATAATATACAATATTTAATTAAGTGATAGTGGTATTGAGAATCACTTCCGGCAGCCATGTTTGTTGTTTATTTCGTTTGAAAAAACTTCCAAATGTGATATTTCCTATTCCTCCAGCAGCAGTGATAGTCAGCGAGTTGTTTCCATGCATCAGAAGTTTGTTTTTGTGCTTTTAGGGTGGCCGTCCTCGACAAGGTGACCGAATTCCTGTTGTTTCTGGGAAAACTGCTCATTGCAGGAAGTGTAGGTGAGTCCACTTCAGCAGAAAAAACAGCCAATTTACACACATTGTTATCAAATGACCTTTTATATATGTCTGGGATTTGATTTAAGAAGACTTCTAACCTGTTTTAATTGAATGTGCTCCAGGTATTCTTGCATTTTATTTCTTCACTCATAAATTAGCAGCCGTTGAAGATGGTCCGAAACTAAATTACTTCTGGATCCCTATGGTGGTAAGTAATGAAATGGTAGTATATATTTTTAATAGAGGGGTTTGTTTTTATTTATATTCTTTTTGTGGTTTTTAGTAATAAAAAATTAAACTAAAAATACATATAAAAATAGTGTTTATAAATATTTAAATGATAACACTCAAGTTTTAACCAATTCACAAAATGTTGGTGGGGTTTTTGCATGCAAACACTGAAGTAAAAATAAAGTAGAAATATTTTTGGAAAATAGAACAATTTCAATCACCACAGTCATTCAAGTGTCAAAAGATTCCCATTTATTTTTTGCTTGCAGCAAACCACAAAATGATTAAAATGTAATATGAATATTAAAACTGCGACCAAAAGAAAAACATGACCACTGTCACTCAAAATTTTAAATGATTTTCAGCATTTTTCGTTGATTCTGCAGTAAAACACACAAAAAAAGAAACAAAAACTGAATATAAATATTTAGGGATGTAACAAAAAAGTTAAATAAAAGTACCTCATTTTAACACTTGTTGTCAAACAATTTACAGTATTTGTGTATATAAGTACTAACATAATACAATATAAGTATTTAAAAAAAGCCAACATTTTTAAAAATAAATATACAGTGTACACAGCAAATACACATGTAGTTCAAATGTTAAAAATAATGTGTAAAAATGTTAACAAATATTAAAACTGTGACCAAACAATACACAAACACTGTTACATTCACGGCACTTTGGTAGGTTGTTTGCAGAAAAACACAAATAAGCACAAAAAGATAATACAAAAATATTTTGCATTTACAAACAAGGTTTAGATTGTCAGTCAAGAGCAAAAACACACAAAAAAATACATGTTTAAAAAAACTTGAATATGAAAACATAACAAATATTCCGTGTAAATGTATGATATGTAATTCAAATGTAAACAAAAAAGAATAACAATGTAACGAATATTAAAACTGGCATACTGTCTTAGTCTTAGCATTTTGGTGGTTTCTTTGCAAGAATACACGAAAATAAGTGAATAAAAAATTTAACAACAATTTTTAAATAACACTCAGTCGACAGCAAGCAAACCACACTAAAATAATGCAATATTTAAGTGTTTAAAAAAAGAGAAAACATTTTTAAAGAAATATACAGTGTACACAGCAAATATAAATGTAATTAAAATGTAAAAAAAAAATAATCATACTGTGCCCAAACAATACACAAACACTGTCACATTCACGGCACTTTGGTGGGTTGTTTGCAGAAAAACACAAATAAGCACAAAAAGATAATACAAAAATATTTTGAAAAATGTACAAAAAAAGGCAAAAACACAAAAACATTATTCATTAAATAACACTCAGTCAACAGCAAACAAACTACAAGTTAAAAATTGTTTAAAGAAATATACAGTGTACACAGCAAATATAAATGTAATTAAAATGTTAAAAAAAATAAAACTGACAAAATACATGAACACTGTCTCACATTCAAAGCAATCTGGCAGGTTCTTTGCAAGAAAACACAAAAATAAGTGAATAAAAAAATTCAACCAAAAATGTTAAATAACACTCAGTCAACAGCAAACAAACCACACTAAAATAATGCAATATTTTAAGTGTTTAAAAAAAGTCACCATTTTTTTTAAAGAAATATACAGTGTACACAGCAAATGTAAATGTAATTAAAATGTAAAAAAAAATTCAAACTGGCGACCAAATACATGGAACACTGTCACATTCACAGCAGTCTGGTGGGTTCTTTGCAAGAAAACACATAAGTGAATACAAATGTTTTAAAATGTAAGAAAAAAGGTTAAATAGCACCACAGCAAGAATGTGTATACATACTAAAATAATAGAATATAAGTTTTTAAAAAAGCCAACATTTTTTAAAAATATATATACAGTATACACACTACATACAAATTCAGTTCAAATTAAAAAAAAAAAACAGAATAAAAATGTTAACAAATAATAAAACTGTGACCAAACAATACACAAACACTGTCACATTCACGACACTTTGGTGGGTTGTTTGCAGAAAACACAAATCAGCACAAAAAGAAAAAATTACAAAAAAGGCAAAAACACAAAAAAAAAATTAATTATTAACACTCAGTCAACAGCAAACAAGCCACACTAAAATAATGCAATATTTAAGTGTTTAAAAAAAGTGAAAAATTGTTAAGAAATATGCAGTGTACACAGCAAATATAAATGTAATTAAAATGTTAAAAAATACATGAACTTACATTCACAAAAGAGAGTTAAGGAATTCAAGAAAACACAAAAATAAGTTATTAGAAATGTAACAAAAAAGGTTAAATAGCACTGTCAGTCAAGAGCAAAAACACAACTATTTTTAACTATATTGTATATTGTACGCATAACAGATAAAAATGTAATTCAATTGTAAAAAAAATAATGTATAATTACCAGTATTTTTGTTTAGCTTTTTGTGCGCATAAAACACTTAAAGTAAACAAATATCAGGCGTTATTTGGGGGTGAAAAAACACAAAAAAATGAATCTTTTGATTGTGGCTTGCTGCTTTCTTCCAGACGGTGATCATTGGCGCCTTCTTGGTTGCACATGGCTTTTTTAACGTCTACTCCATGTGCGTGGACACCTTGTTCTTGTGCTTTTGTAAGTCCACCTCCTCTTTTCACGTACTTGGCATGACATCAAGTTCAACACCAAGCATGTGGCGTCTTTTCTGTCTTCTCCGCATGTTTGGACCATTCCACTGCTGACTCAAACCTCTGCAATCACTTTTTCCCCACTTGTCTGCTTC